>NC_052625.1:35003840-35310784 GCF_016161935.1 Mauremys reevesii
TTAGCAGGCCGTCTACTTATGGGCTGATGACGAGGACGGGTACCAGTCGTATTGCACTACACCATCTACAGCAAGGCTGATGATGATGACGACGGATATCAGTCTTACTGCACCATCAGCCACCCATGAGGCGGGAGGGGGGGGGGAAGAGGATGCTACAGTACAGTGCCGCAGCATCGCGTCTATCAGCAGCATTCAGTACACATAGGGTGACATTTACAAGAGTCAAGAGACGATTTTTTTTCCTTTTCCTTCTGGGGGTGTGGGAGGGGGGTACATTGACGAGCTATGCCCTGAACTGCCGCGGATAATGTGTTTGACTGTACAGGTATTGGGAGATCAGCCAAGAATGCAAATGCTTTTCGGAGACTGCAGGAACTGTGGGATAGCTTGCGTCCTCAGTCCCCCCTCCCTCCATGAGCGTCCATTTGATTCTTTGGCTTTCCGTTACACTTGTCATGCAGCAGCGTGCTGAGTCTCTGCTACGCCGTCTGTCTGGAGATTTTTTAAAAATACTTTGGACCAGGCGTAACATTACAGTAATTCCCCTAATTAAATGCAGGAGTCTCCGAGCGAGATCACCCTGAGGATGGTCACTGAAGGAGATAGAGAGCGCATGCTGCGTGAAAGCCAGCACAAACCAGGGCCCTATGCAGCCGTGCTTGGGGAGGCAATGCTCCCTGAGTACCTCATGAAAGCCTGGCGCGGAAAAGTGTGCTACCACGGAGCACCCAATAAGGCAGCTCTCCCCAGGAACCTCCTGCGGAGGCTTTTCGACTACCTCCAGGAGAGCTTCGTGGAGATCTCCCAGGAGGATTTCTGTTCTATCCCCATATATATAGAGACCTCCTTTTCACATACTTCAGATTCCTGTTATATTAAGAATAAAAGTTTACATGTTTAAAGCACTTACTGACTGCTCCTTCCCCTGATTCAGGGTCCGGGTTAACGGCCGGGGAGGGTTGGTAGGGGATCTCCATGAGGGTGATGAAGAGATCCTGGCTGTCGGGAAAACCAGCATTGTAAGCGCTGTCGCCTGCCTCGTCCTCCACAAACCCTTCCTCATCTTCCCCGTCCGCGAACATCGCCGAGAAACTGGCCGTTGACACTGTCCCATCGTCAGAGTCCATGGTCACTGGTGGGGCAGTGGTGGCAGGCTCCGTAGCGTCCGTTTGCCGCTTTGATTTTTTGGTAGCCTTGTCTGGGGTCCTTGGTTTTCACGCGGCGATGCGTTGCATCCCGGCTGTATCCTCTGTCTCTCATGGCTTTGGAGACCTTCTCGTAGGTCTTTGCATTCCGTTTTTTGGAGCGCAGCTCCAAAAGCACAGACTCCTCGCCCCACACACCGATCAGATCCAAGACTTCCCGGTCAGTCTATGCTGGGTCCCTCTTTCTATTCAGAGATTACATGAACTCCTCTGCTGGAGAGCTCTGCATTGCTGCCGGTGCTGCTGAGCTCGCCCCGATGTCCAACCACGAAATGAGATTCAAACTGTCCAGACAGGAAAAGGAATTCAAATTTTCCCGGGGCTTTTCCTGTGTGGCTGGTCAGAACATCGAAGCTCGGACTGCTGTCCAGAGCGTCAACAGAGTGGTGCACTGTGGGATAGCTCCCAGAGCTACTAAGTTCGATTTGCATTCACACCTAGCCTAATTCGAGCTAGCCATGTCGAATTTAGCGCTACTCCCGTCGTCGGGGAGAAGTACAGAATTCGAACTAAAGAGCCCTCTATGTCGAATTAAATGGCTTCCTGGTGTGGATGGGTGCACGGTTAATTCGAATTAACGCTGCTAAATTCGAATTAAAGTCCTAGTGTAGACCAGGCCTTAGTCATCTCTTTTCCAAGCTGAAAAGTCCCAAGCTTATTAATCTCTCTTCATACGGCAGCCGTTCCATACCCCTTATCATTTTTGTTGCCCTTTTCTGAACCTTTTCCAGGTCCAATATATCTTTTTTTGAGATGGGCGATCACATCTGCACACAGTATTCAAGATGTAGGCGTATCATGGGTTTATATAGAGTCAAAATGATATTTTCTGTCATATTATCTATCCTTTTCTTAATGATTCCCAACATTCTGTTCGCTTTTTTGACTGCCGCTGCACATTGAGTGGATGTTTTCAGAGAACTATCCACAATGACTCCAAGATCTCTTTCTTGAGTGGTAACAGCTAACTTAGCCCCCATTATTTTATGTGCATAGTTGGGATTATGTTTTTCAATGTGCATTTTGGTTTAGGTGGAGCCCATCCTTCCTCTATAGGCTTCCTCTTTCCCAAAAGTTTCCCCAGTTCCTAATAAATCTAAACCTCTCCTCCCTACACCATTGTCTCCTCTACACATTGAGATCCTGCAGTTCTGCCAGTCTAACTGGCCCTGCATGTGGAACTGGAAGCATTCCAGAGAATGCTACCATGAAGATCCTGGACTTCAATCTCTTACCTAGCAGCCTAAGAGATTTGGCCTCCTAGGACTACTTTCCTATCCTTCCCTATGTCATTGGTACCTACATGTACCATGACTACTGGCTCCTCCCCAGCACTACACATCTAGGGGTTCGCCCAGACTACCCGCCGTATCGGTGGATAGCGATCAATTTTTTTGGGGATCGATATATCACGTCTCATCTAGACGCAATATATCGATCCCTGAACACACTCCCGTTGACTCTGGAACTCCACCGAAGCGAGCGGCGGTAGTGGAGTCGACATGGGGAGCCATGGACGTCGATCCCACGCAGTGAGGTCGGGAGGTAAGTCGAAATACAGTATTCCCGTAGCTGAAGTTGCGTATCTTACATTGACACCTCCCCCTAGTGTAGACCAGGCTTCTATGTCTCGAGAGAGCCGCAACTTTTGAACCAGGCAGGCACGTCACCATGCGGTTCTCTCAGTCATCTATGTTTCTAATGATCCAATCTCTCATTACTAATCTCTTCCTAATAACTAGAGTTCCCTCCCCTGGAGAAGTATCCTCAGTGTGAGAGGATACCACATCTGAAAGGACGGTCCCAACTATGGGATTGTTTCCCTCTGCTCCAGTTGGATGTTCTCCTTCCCTGAGACTTTCATCCTCCCCAACAGCACAGAGGCTGTCAGACTGGGGTGGGACCATTCTACTGTGTCCTGGAAAGTCTCATCTGCGTACCTCTCTGTCTCCCTTAGTTCCTCCAGCTCTGCCACTCTGGTCTCCAAGCCCATACACCATCTCCAAGCGCCAGGAGCTCCTTGCACTAAATTCACACATACGCCACCTGCCCCCATAGGGCAGGTGATCATACATGCTGCATGGGGTGCAATAAATTGGGTAGCCCCCACTCTGTTGCTGGACCTCTGCCTGCATTATCTTTTTACCCCTGAAGCTTGTTCCTTTGTTGTTGTTTTTATCAGGGGGTGTTTTGGGGTTTAAGTTTAAAAAAGTTTAAGGAATGTTAAGTGTATGTAGCCCCACTCACACTTCCCCTATAAAGTCCCTCGCAAAAATCCCCTGTTAGCTGCTCCTGGTTGCTAGTACCTCTGCTTGCTCAGGGATGGGCTTTTTAAAGCCCTGGTCTTCCTGAGTAGCCTCGCCCCCTGGTTAAGGGCTGATGGGTGCTAAAGGGCTTAGGGATCAAAGCCTTGTTAAGAAGCTCTCAGCTCTCAGCCTTGGCTCAGCACTCACACTGTCAGCACACAGTCCCCCAAACAAGCAGACGACATGGTATAATTCAGTCCAGCAGCAAGCCTTGTCACTCACACTGTACACACACACACACACACACACACACACACACAACACACACACACACACACACAAATCCCCCCACTCCTCCACCTCCCCTCCCTCCACCACCCCTTTCACCACACCTCCTCCTCCACACACCAACTAATATAGCCTTCATATAATATGGCCTCCATAGTACAATAGATTTTGTTCATGGACATTCTGTAAACATGACTTCTAGGTCTTAGTTTCCAGCAGTACTTGCCCATGGGCCACACGCGGCGCATCAGGGTAATCTGATTGCAGGTCGCAGCTCCTATTGGCCAGGAATGGCGAACCACAGCTACTGGGAGTTGTGGGAGGCCATGCCTGCGGATGGTCAACAGCAGCAAAATGTCTCTCAGCCCGCAATCAGATTACTGGGATGTGCTGCAGGTTGCCCACCATTTGCCTATATTTGCTTTATTTATTATTATTTATGATCTTATATCTCTCTCTCTCTCTTCTCCTCTATCTTTATCTGTTTTGTTGTGAGTCATTAAGTGCATCAAGTGGAATGCATGAAATGCATGACAGATTATACATTATTTACATTACATTAGTTAGTATCAAGATCTTTGGGCATGGTTAGTGATTTTGCATGCCTCAATTTTAAGGTACCCAACTAGAGGAACCTCAAAAGGATCTTATTTGCAAAAAGGGCTGAGCACCCAACCTCTTAAAATCAGCCCCCCTTTAGGGTGACTGTTGCAGGGCACCCAAATCACTAGTTACTTTGAAAATTTGACCAGCACCTTTAATATCACAGCTTTGAATATGCATGTCTAGAGTTGTGATATGTCTAAGCAATATCCGATAAGTTATAAAGCAATATCTTATAAGCTATAAAGAAGTAATGAGCTGAATCTACAGCAAGAAAGATTAGATTAGATATTAGGAAAAACTTTCCAACAATAAGTGTAGTTAAACTCTGGAATAGGCCTCCAAGGAAGGTTGTAGAATCCCTATTACTGGAGATTTTAAAGAACAGATTGGACAAACACCTGTCAGGTATGGTCTAGGTTTATTTTGGCCTGCCTCACCTCAGGTGGGTAGGGGTTGGACTTGATTTCTTCAGGTCCCTTCCAGCCCTATGTTTCTATGATTCCAAGATAATGTGCTACGTTAGTATGAAACATGTCTCTGAGTTTATTAAAGCATAATCTGCATGGTGCAGAGCTAAGCTCCATAGAGGATACCTCGGCAGTAGCTGTGGGGAATGTTTGGGAGTGGTCAGAGGAAGGTGTGAGGAGAGGACCGGAACATCCTGACTGAGTAATGTATGGATCAGATACATCTCTGGAGTAATTTCACCTGTGGTGAGTTTGATGCTCTATGGGCTCAATTCACCATTGCCTTGCTTCTTGGGTACTTATTTACTAGAGCTGGTCAATTATTTTGTTGAAAAATTTTTCTGGGATGATTTTCTGTGATGAAAAACCAGAAATCCATTTTTTTTGTTTAAGAAATTGGTTTTCAGTAAATGTTCCCCCCCTTTTCTTCTCTCTCCCTACCTCACCCTACTAGTCATGGTCAGTTGGAGTGAGCCTCTCCTTGGTCTGTAGGTTTGGTCAGTACCAGAAGTGGGCAAATTTTTCACAGGCAGTGGCCTTCAAGCAGTGGAATTCCCTCCTGGAAGAGATCCATCCTGACTTGCCAGCTACATGTCCCATCTGGATGGTGTCCCTAGCCTCTGTTTGCCAGAAGCTGGGAATGGGCGACATGGGATGGATCACTTGATGATTACTTGTTCTGTTCATTCCCTCTGGGGCACCTGGCATTGGCCACTGTCAGACGACAGGATACTGGGCTAGATGGACCTTTGATTTGACCCAGTATGGCCGTCCTTATGTTCTTATGTTTTAACTGGCCCATCCTTGACTCTCCCCCCATTCCTGCATCCTGTTCTATCAATTGGGAAATGACTCCTTTGTGCTGAAGCAGTTTGTGTTGACTGTCTTTGAGTTTCCTCATGTTGGTGTCTTCATTCTGTCTGGCTGCATATTGGGACTAGTCGGTACATTTTGATTGTCTTTAAACATCTTGTAGTTTGATTTTATAGTGCAGTGCTTAGATCCTTTGTGACAGGTGGCCAATAAATGAGTTGAATAACATAAATGGGCATGTATCTCTTATGACTTATCTACAGAAATCACTCATGTCTAAGCTTTGAAAGATAAGCTTTGAAATATTAGATGCTATCTGCTTTTCCTGTGAATGGTGTTGTTAACAGAGAGAACAAATCTTTAATTTTAAAGTAAATTTAAGTGCCTGTAAAATGGGCTTGACTGCTAGAACTGAAGTGACTGACTGTGAGATCACTAAACTTAGTGACAGAGACTGAAGTGACATATTTAGCCACAGAGAAGGTACACTATCGACTTCACTGCATAGAGGTCTAACACAAGACTTATATACTATTTAAGCCCCACTTAAGCCCCAATATAGATTGCCGAATGCAATATGGATACCTGTCCACTAAGACCAGCAATTCATCATTCACAGGTCATGATACAACCATCAGATGCTAACAACTTGCTGTGTCTAACAGTCCCAGCTGAATCTGAACCAGTGATTAGCAGTGAAAAGTGATGTATCGAATTGCTAGTCTCTTTACAAATTCAGTTACCAGTGGAAATGAAGCTATAATTTCAAACGGTGCAATGATATATTGATTTTATATGCTGCCATCCTATGAAACCATTTTTAGTGCCTAATCATCCTATAAAGAATGTTTTTTCCTCCTCAAATTATACCATTTTAGGGTCTGCTCCTGCTCTCATTAAAGTCAATGCCAAAACTCCTCTAGGCTTTCACTGGAGTTTGATTAGACCTTTAGTTTAACAAGAGTTTTTCATTGTTTACTGGATTTAGAGCCTGATCTTGTGCATATTCAAAACAATAGAACATCTGCCACTGGGTTAATTGGGAACAGGATCAGGCCCTCAGGGTGATTTTAATAGCTAATGAAAGAGGCATTAGATAATGTGAGAAGAATATGAACATGCAAAATTATTTATTTTTCTACTGTATATAAATTATATATAACCATATGAGAAAATTATTATCTGATGTGCTCATATGTTTTTAATATTTTGGGACTACACAACAAATAGCCATTTAAATGTTTCCAAAATATTTGAAGTTTTATTCTGTCTGCTCAGTCCTCTTGAACATTAGCCAATGTTAATTCAAGCCCAGTTGATCCTAATAAGTCACTAAGACCTCATTTCATAAACATGCAATTCCAGATTATTATTTCTGGCACTGCTGTTAAGAAAAAGCTGCTACCCTCAGAATTGCAGAATTAAGGGATTATGGGAAATTGAAAATCATGAATAATGCATTGAGTTTCCCCCCATAATGGCAATTCTGGCTGTAGAGATAACTGGCCCAGTCCTACCAACCCTGTCTCCTGTGAGTAGTTGATATGCACATGATTAGTCCCACTGGAGACAATGGAACTGTTCAGGTGAGTAGGGTTTGAGGATCGACCCAATTATATTGTGACAGACTCAAACCAGTGGGGTACAGGAGTCTGGTAGAGGGCAAATATACTGGTCACTGGATGACTAGTTTTCTGTTCCCTGAGTGACCAGAGCAGGGGCTGCACTAGAGTAATCAGGAACCTGCTAGAACCAATTAAGGCAGACAGGCTGATTAGAACACCTGCAGCCAATCAAGGCAGGCTAATCAGGGCACATGGGTTTAAAAAGGAGCTCACTCCAGTCAGGTGAGGGGGAGCCAGAGGAGAGGAAGTGCGTGTGAGGAGCTGGGAGCAAGAGGCACAAGGAGCTGAGAGTGAGAGGGTGTGCTGCTGGAGGACTAAGGAGTACAAGCGTTATCAGACACCAGGAGAAAGGTCCTGTGGCAAGGATAAAGAAGGTGTTTGGAGGAGGCCATGGGGAAGTAGCCCAGGGAGTTGTAGCTGTCATGCAGCTGTTACAGGAGGCACTATAGACAGCTGCGATCCACAGCGCCCTGGGCTGGAACCCGGAGTAGAGGGCGGGCCCGGGTCCCCCCCAAACCTCCCAACTCCTGATCAGACACAGGAGAAGTTGACCCAGACTGTGGGGAAAATCACTGAGGTGAGCAAATCTGCCAATAAGCGCAGGACCCACCAAGGTAGAGGAGGAACTTTGTCACAATATATAATGCCCTCTAGTACATTGATAAGCTCACTGAGACAAGGCTACTGTACGTATGGTTTTGAAGCTGCACTAAAAGCTATTACTTATTCATACATATCCTGATATCTTTATTCCCCCCCTAAAATATATTGACTCCAAAAGTATATTCCATATCTTGTGTAATTCCCATTAAATTGTTATTGAGAACGAAAGTATTATTTTTCCTTAATATGGCCATTAAAATCATCTGGAAAACATCTCTTCTTTCTCTCACTGAGTTAGTCTTCTGCCTGTTTCTTTCTGCTGGATGTGGCCAATGAAGGCATTAGTTTATGTCTTTGGTACAAGACATTTGTGTAAAATATAGATTATAATGTGTAGAATGTGAAGGTCATTGAAGTGTCACAATCTACTGAACTGGGTCTGGAATCAATAAGGTGTACATCAAACTCAATTTTATTTAATTTTCATTACTACATACAGTAAAGCTCCACACAAGTTTACATGAGTGGAAATGAAAGGTGAAAGCTCATCTATACTCTAGAAACAATATTTTAACAGCCTACAGGTAGAGCTAAATAGGATTGCTAAGCACATCACAGCATTATCACTCATATTTTTTTTCATTTTGTAATCAACAGGTTTTGTAGGCAAAACAGAAAAGACATGAATATGTTACAAAGCCAAAGAAAGAAAAACAATGCATTATGTGGTCATTTACTAGCATGGCTTCTTTCGCCTTCCACCCACAAGTTCTCCAGCAAATTGGTTTATGAAACTTTGCCGTAAAAGAGAAAAGTAAAAGAAAGTTAATGAGATGTGTTTTATTGCCTTAAATCCAAAGCTATGTGCCTTCAGATTAAAGCAACACAGAATACTGTGTATTCTGCAATAAAGCAACGTTTAAAAAGGCATAATTACAGTCATATTTTAAATCACTTTTCTCTCACTCTCCTCTGTTTAGGCACCTTGCATGAAAAATAAATAGTACAAATGTAGGCAAATGATTGCTTGTAATAGAAATGTGATGAGTTGTGATTACTTCTCCTCTTGGCTAAGAATTGCATACATCTTATTATTTTTGTTACCGTGTATATCTCACCCACCTACCCAACCCTCTTGTTTGCCTCATCCATGCATTATATTTTGTCTTTTAGATTGTAAACTCTTTGATGACTCTCATTTACTGTGTTTGTACAGCACCTAACAAAACAGGGCCCTGAACTGGTTGTCCTACAGACACTACCGCAATATAAACATTGATAGTTAGAAAAGATATGGCTATGTCCTACCCTGCCTTCTACTGGATGGAATCAGAACTGCTCAGCTGTATGTTATAGGCCCTATACTGCTAACAGCCAATAGGGATTCTTTTTGAGCGGGGTAGCTCAGTGGTTTGAGCATTGGCCTGCTAAATCCAGGGTTGTGAGTTCAATCCTTGAGGGGGCCACTTAGGGATCTGGGGCAAAAATCAGTACTTGGTCCTGCTAGTGAAGGCAGGGGGCTGGACTCAATGACCTTTCAAGGTCCCTTCCAGTTCTAAGAGATTGGTATATCTTCAATTATTATTATATTATAGCTCAAGTGTTGGGGGGCCTCTTTTTTCAAGCAAGAGTGTCTGAGTTCTCTGCGCTGGTGCAGTGAAGTTCTGAGTGGCCATGGTGTACAGCAGTCACGGGCAACCTGTGGCCCGTCAGGGTAATCTGCTGGTGGGCCGCCAGACAGTTTGTTTACATTTGCATGGCTGCCCGCAGCTCCCAGTGGCTGCAGTTTGTCGTTCCCGGCCAATGGGAGGTATGTGTGCAACTCACATGAACTAGTTTCTCTCCAGACCTGGCCAATGGGAGCTGGCACGTCCCTGTGGCCCACGCTGCTTCCCACAGCTCCATTGGCCGGGAATGGCGAACCGCAGCCATTGGGAGCTATGGGTAGCTGTGCAAATATAAACAAACTGTCTGGTGGCCCGCCAGCAGATCACCCTGATGGACTATGTGTGGCCTGTGCCCGTCGCTGGTGTACAGTCTAGTGATAACTGTAAACAATCCGCCGAGGCACAGCTATGTTAAAATAGTTATAAAAGACCATGTGGTGGGTCAGGCTCCCATCCCACTGGTAGGAAGGCTAATGAGCATTCCTGCCCTCAGGCAGCTCCAATTAGGCACACCTGCAGAGCAAGCACCACCTGGAGTAGTGACCTTCATAAAGTGAAAGTGGCCACAGTGAAGGGGGTAGTTTGCCCAGCAGCAGAGGTGCTGCTAGTGGGCTACCGTAGCAAGGGAAGCCTAGCCCAAGGCAGTGGCTAGCCTTTCCTTCCCCCCTGCCCCATTGGTTGGGGGCAGACTTACACTATGAGCGTGATATGGACAAGGAGCCCTGGAGGGCTGCTTCCTGCCAGCGACCTGTGGCAGGACCTGGGGAGCGCCTCCCGGGACTACAGACAAGTGAATTGTAGTTGGACTCTGAAAAGACTTCTGGGATGAGTTGAACTTGTGCTGGGAACTGTGAGATTGCATAAGAGTGGGTGCTCCCGTAGGGAACTCCGGGGGATGAGGTTCAAAAAGTCTATGGCTAAGCCCAGCTGGGGGCTGGACGACTACAGACCCACACTAGCAACTAAAAATTAGGACACTGGTGATCTCACTTCTCTGGGAATGGGAATGGGCCCTAACTTCTGTGTTAAGTTATGCGGTTTAGGGTCTGTCACTCTCTTTCCCAAATGATTACTAATAAGTTTACCGTGTTATGCTCTCTTTTTCTTTATATGCAATAGTCATTTTTGTCAGATCATCTGGAGAAAATGCTCTGCACACAACTTTTGTGGAAAACATTCTGAAAAGACCCTGTCAGATCATAATAGAAATCAGGTGGGTTGCTGTGATGTTATGGGTCAATAGCAAACCACTAAAAGCTTTTTTTTTTTAAAGCTGAATTTAGGCTTTTAATTTCGAAACAAAATGGGAGGTATGTGTGCAACCCACATGAACTGGAGTCTCTCCAGACCCATCGAACTCGGTGGGAGAAGCCTTTTCAAACCTATGAAGCAATGACATTTTAGTGGTCAGTGAAATGTTTGATTACTTTTTCCATAGCTTACAAAAATTGGAACTTTCTTCTGCAATCTCTTTCCTAGTGATGAGAGGGAATGTATAACCTCACCATGCATCTGCTATCAGAAACATCTCCAGGGCACCATGTTGGGCTTTGGAAAAATGGATGTTAAGGTCTCTAAGCCCCTAGAAGTTATAGACCCATTCAGTTGGGAGAAAGTCTAGAAGATGAGTGCAGAGACATGGAAAAAAGTATAAGGAATCAAAAAGTGTTTAGGCTAAGATGTGGCTCTAAGCCACAGCATGTGTTGGAGTTGGGCGCAATGGTGTGGCACTAGAGCCGTTGCTCCTGGCACTACAGGGGCTGCCCTCTGGAACGTCAGCTTCCTCTGCCACTTGCTGAAGCAGTGCAGCATGCATTCCCTCCAGGCCGGGCCAGTCCTGTGGACTGGTTTGGAAGGGGTAGGAGCATAGCTCCACTCTACACTTCCAGAGCGCAGCACCACTGGAGGTGCAACAGGGACCATTGCCTCTGCCCCTCAACCTGATTGTGATTAGCCTTTACACAAGGATACAGAGGGAGAGAAATCTTCTGCAACTCTGGTTCCCCCTTCGTAATCTCTCTCTCTCTCACACACACACACTCACACAGGGCTGGGCACAATCTAGCACTCAATATTTTAAATGAAAGCAACCACATGATAATATTATAGCCATGTTGCACTGTAGCTTCCTTCAGACCACTGCATTTTTTCTTGATATAGGAGAAATCTGCCACCTTTTTTGGGGGTGGGCAGATGAACAAGTTTTGGTCTCAGCCGTCCCGCTACAACCCCACTGACAGGGTGACCGAGAACAGAGTCTGTTACAAGATATTTGGATTCCTTCCTGTGTGTCAGTATATGAATAGTAGGTGAATAATGTAGAGGAGATCTTGAAACATATGCACACAAAAGAGAATTTAGCATCATGGAAAATCTCGTGTGGGCAGCTGGCCCTTCAGTGTTTGGCATAGCCTCTTACAACAAAGCTTATTTTGTGAAATAAAAGGTGCTGTGTCGTTTGTACTTCAATGGTAGTAAATAAAATTTGAACTTCAATGGTAATAAATAAAAAATTATCCTTGGCATATAGGATGCGTATGATCCGATAACAACAGAAAAGCTCACATACATTATATGATAGTTATTTATTAGATGTATGGTAATAGCATCTGGTCATGGACCAGGACCCCTTTGTGCTAGGTGCTCTACGAACAGAACAAAAAGACAATCCCTGCCCCAAAGAATTTACTATCTAACATTCATGAGGACTCTCAGAGGCCCTTGGTAATACAGCTGAGAGTTGTGTCAAGACCTCTGGAATTCCTACTGTAATGTATAAGAATTGGGTAGTATCCCTTTAAATAGCCTGTGAACCCTCTTGCTCCTCCCACTGTCTTCTGTGTTTCCAAAGCCACCAAATTCCTGCGAGAGCAGCAGTGTGTATATATAGTCAGGTCTTGCGTATGGTATAGAGTTAGTAAGCATGGTTATTTGGACCCCATTGTGCCTGTGTAGTTCATTCTTATGATGTTGTTGTGTAAAGAGCAAAAGATACAACATCTTCCCAGAGAGCAGTGCAACGGAACTGCTTTAGAACAGTGCTAGTGTGGCTGTAGAGAGGTATAACACTTCTTAAACTGAACCAGCATGGCCAATGTAAAAACATTAAACCATTTAATCCTTGACCAGTTACATTGACCAGTTAAACTGTGAATGTTCAATTGTCTAGTGTAGACCTGCCTTAAAGAACAAGATGTTTGTAAGGGTACGTCCACACTGGCAGAGTTACAATGCCAGCAGTTACAGCGCGGATCAGAGGGCACTGAAGGGAAACCACTGTTGTGTGTTCACATTGTCAGCTGCCTGCGCAATAGCGTGTTCACACTTGTGGCACTTGCAGCGGTATTGGGAGCGGTGCACTCTAGGCAGCTATCTCACAGAGCATCTCTTCCTTTCCTGCAGCTAAGAGTTGGAAGGCTGCGGAGGTCATGGGGCATCCTGGGTCCTGTCTCAATGCCCCGTGATGCATTGCTTTGCATCCCAGCCATCCCTGTGCTTCCATCCACATTTGGCGCCATATTTCAATGGTTTATACTCCGCGCTCTGCCTCTTCGGTCTGCAGGAATGGATCCCGAACTGTTGACCAGTATGCTGCTTGCTCTGATTAACACGTCACAAGTGGCAATGGAGTTATTCCTAAACTACAAAGGCAAGAGGAGTGTGACATTGATCTCACCACGCATAGTAGCTACGACACGAGATTGCTTGCGGCATTCACGAAGGTGCTGAGCACAGTGGGAAGCTGCTTTGGGCTCGGGAAACAAGCACTGCATGGCAGGATCACATCATCATGCATATCTGGGATTGGGACTGTGTGATGAGCTCGCCCCAGCCCTGCAGCACAAGGACACGAGAATGAGAGCTTCCCTGTCGCTGGAGAAGCACGTGGTGATTGCACTGTGGAAGCTGGCTACTCCAGACTGCTACCGATCAGTCGCTAACCAGTTCAGAGTGGGAAAGTCAACCGTTGGACTCATGTTGATGGAAGTGTGCAGGGCCATTAATCACATCCTGTTCTGAAAGACCGTGACACTGAGCAACGTGCATGACATTGTGGATGGCTTTGCACAAATAGGCTTCCTTGTGAAGGGGCGATAGATGGCACGCATATTCCAATTCTGGCACCAGACCACCTAGCTACCGGGTACACTAATCAGAAAGGGTATTTCTCAATGGTTCTCCAGGCTCTTGTGGAGCACCATGGGTATTTTACAGACTTTAACGCAGGCTGGTCCAGAAAGGTGCATGACACACACATCTTTCAGAACACTGGCCTGTTCAGGAAGCTGCAAGCAGGGACTTTTTTCCCGGACCAGAAGATCACTGTAGGGGAAGTCAAAATGCCCATAGTGATCCTGGGAGATCCTGCCTACCCCTTAATGCCGTGGCTTATGAAGCCATACATGGGGCAGCAAGCAAGGAGCCATTCACCAACAGGCTGAGTCAGTGCAGAATGACTGTTGAGTGTGCTTTTGGCCATTTAAAGGCCCGCTGGCATTGCCTATATGGGAATCTGGACCTGGCTGATGACAATATTCCAATGCTTATAGCTGCATGCTGTACGCTCCATAATACTTGTGAAGGGAAGGGTGACAGCTTCACTCAGCGCTTGAATTTGAACAGCCAGAGACCAGGGCTATTAGAGGGGCGTAGCGCGGGGCCATAAGGATCAGGGATGCCTTGAGGGAGCAATTTGAAGCTGAAAGCCACTAATATTTGTTGCTATGCTTGGAAGTGCACTGCTCATAATCATAAGTGCTGACTCTGTAGGTGCTCCAGGGCTGGAGCACCCATGCGGAAAAGTTAGCGGGTGCTCGGCACCTACCGGTAGCCAAGCTCCCCCCGCCTCCCCTCCTCTCTCCCACAAGTGCACCATGTCCCCACTCCTCCCCCTCCCTCCCAGCACTTCCTGCCCCTCTGCCGCCTAACAGCTGTTTGGCAGCACTTAGGACTTTCCTGCAGGGAGGGGAAGGAGTGGGGATGCGGCGTGCTCAGGGGAGGAGATGGAGAAGGAGCGGGGACTTTGGGGGGAGGGAGCGGGGGCTTTGGGGAAGGGGTGGAATGGGGGTGGGGCGAGAGTGGTGCAGGGGCGGGAAGAGGCAGGCCAGGGATGGGGCCAGGGATGTGGGGGTTGAACACTCACTGGGGGAAGTCAGCACCTATGCTCGTAATGCTAGGAGGTGATTGTGATTAGTGCAGATGATGCAATATGAAGGTTTAAGATAGTTAATAGAGTAAAGGTTGCTTTCAAACCAACACAATTATTTTATTAAAAAACAACAACCAGAGCAGAGAGCCAAACCAAAAAAACACATTAGCACTGAGGGGGATGGGGGAATGGAAGGTCCCAGGAAGAGGTGGGGTCCTGGGACGGTTAAAGATCATATCCAACCTTCTCCTTTGGAGTACAATGCAGTGGGTACTGTACTGCAGGGCTATACTGCAGAGGGATGGGTGTTGAGTGCAGTGGGTACTGGGAGTCTGCAGGGCTGGACTGTGAGGCGGGAGGAGTGGAATGCAGCGGGTACAGACTGGAGCCAGGAGGTTGATAAGGGTGTGTTGTCTGTGTCTGGGGGGAGAGTGGGAAAGAGTTTTGCAACAGCGGCTGCAGGGGAGGGCGGGCACGGAGCTGCTCAATTTGCAGTGCTAATATTGCCTGGAGCATGTCCACTTGGCACTCCGTAACATTTAAGAGCTGCTCCGTGGCTTCATTCTGGTGTGCCGCGTTCTCCTTTTGGTCCCTCTTCTTGCTGTCCCGCCATTCCTTCAATTCCTGTTTTTCGGCTGCGGAGTGCATCATAACATCACGCAGAAAGTCCTCCTTAGTTCTTCATGGCGGCTTTCTAATTCTGTATTGCCATTCAGCTGGCAATAACAAAGAGGGAGGCTGTGCTCCCAAGGTCATCTCTGTGAAGCCAAAACGCAAAATTTTACAGAAGCAATATTGTTTGCAACACAGAGAACACCGATTCACTGATTTCAAACACAGCCACTATTCACAAACCTGTCACTAACTGGCTGACCCCAGGCAAGCACACATGAGCCACAAGACCCCCAAAGCGGTGAGTAGCCGCAGGAGCAGGGGAAATCAGTGTTCCCGGACCCTACTGTACACTGGACATGTATCTCTTGGGGACAGCCAGCACTGTAGGGGTGGTCTTATAATCATTCCTGTCCCCACATTTTCCACAGGCTGTTCATTATGGAAGATATTTTGCTGCTGAGGGTGAGCAGGGAATCAAGGGAGGGCCTTCTCCAAGACTTCGGCTACATCCTGGCCCTTATGTGGCTTGCTTGTGTGCAGCTATGACCCGCCCCCGCCAGTGATAGCAGAGTGGCACAGAAAGTTACTGTTAATGGTAAAAGAAACAAAGCAGCTCTGCCGAGGAACCTGCGGCAGCGGATTGCCCAGTATCTCCATGAGAGTTTCCTGGAGATCTCTGAGGCAGATTCCCATGAAGTGAGAGAGACAATCAACACCCTGTTTTGCTGTTCAGACTAGGCATGTGGTGGTACTCACATCATACAGACACAAGCCTGCTTTCTGCAACCCTCCTGCCCCCAACAACTCTCTTCAGGGATTCCCAAATCAAAGCCACTTACCAGGGGCCTCCTCTCCTGTTTGCACTTCGCCAACATCTGTCAGCTGTGACTGGCTAGTCTCCTCTGGGGCTGAAAAGAGCTCCTGGCTGCATGCATCTCTGACCTCCAAGTCGTCCTCTGCCTCCGGATCCCCCTCCCCCTCTGCAGCCTCATCCTAGATTTCCTCCTCCTGGCTTGGCCCACTCTCGACCAGCATGTGAGCCACCGAAGCATCCACAGTGGCCTTCGCAGTGGAGGTGGGGTCTCCACTGAGTATTGTGTCCAGCTCTTTGTAGAACCGGCCCCTTGTGGGCGCAGCACTGGAGCAGCGGTTTGCCTCCCACGCCTTGTGGTAGGTGTTCTGCAGCTCCTTTGCTTTGACCCTGCACTGCAGTGTGTGCCGGTCATGGCCCCTTTCTGTCATGCATCATGGAATCTGTCCGTAGGCATCATAATTCCTATGGCTGGAGCGCAGCTGGGACTGGACAGTCTCTTCTCCCCAAATGCTGATGAGGTCCAGCAGCTCGGCATTGCTCCAAGCAGGGGATCCCCTGGTGCGTAGAGCAGGCATGGCCACCTGTAAAGATGTGCTGAGATCACTGCATGCATCACCGAGCAAACAGGAACGGGACTTTCAAAATTCTGAAGGAATTTAAGGGGTGGGGATGACGGTTGGTCACCTGAGGGCAGGGCCGTACTGTTCAAACCGATGACCAGAGAGGCGAGAACAGGCATTGTGGGACACCTCCCGGAGGCTAATTGCAGCACTGTCATCGACCAGGATGTCTACAATGGCACCGCGGTACTGTAGCCCCAGCACAGAAAGCTGTACGCCTCTCATCGGGATGTTTTTTTTACAGTGCTGCAACCGCACAGTGTCTGTGCACTAAGTGGCTTGGCAGTGTGTACACCTCATGAGTTACAGTGCAGAAAGCTGTTTTACTGTGCAGAAACTTGCCAGTGTATACAAGGCCTGCCCTAAAGGGAAAATAGGAAGACTTCTCGGTCCCCCTCAATTACTTATTTACTGCAATCTTCACAAAGGTGAATACGAAACAGATGCCAGAAACAAAGATACCTATCAATTTTCTATAGTGGAGGAAATACTAATGGAAATCAGAGTTGAACTAGAAAAGGTGAATAGGGATTTAAAATGTCTGAAGACTGCCAAAAATTCAAGACCACACATGTTTATAGGGGGGCTTCATATCTGATGAGGTTTCAGCTGTAGGTCTTCTGTCTCATTTGCCACCCAGAAATCTGAATGAAGACAAATGATGAGTCCCCTTCACGATGTGGAAGTAGAGAGGGAACTGACAACACACACCCCCAACAAACTCGCTAACCCACTAGAATACAGTATTTTGAAAATTGCTTTGAAGGCACGTTTGGATGGTTCTGATAGGCAGAGAGGTACTAATGTAATGCCTACCCTATCTTTAATTAGAAGGACCATAGGAGGGGGCATGCGGGTTTAGTGCATTAGCCATTAACCTTGCCTTCAAATTTTGCTCAAGTCTGCATTTCTGCTTATAAAACATATGTATTAACTTGTATATTAAACCTACATTATTACAGTGAATGCACTGGAATTAAAACTTCAGATTTCTGGTTAAAAACAGCAGCAAAAGTGTCTCAGGTTAGGTAGCACAGTGGGTATATTTATAGGCCTTCCCTCTGTAAAGAGAGACAGAGATCTACTTCCTGACTTGTGTTATGAGTTTGGCAGTGACATCCTAGTAGAGAGTGGTCCTCATGGTGCACCCCCTGAATGACTGGTATTCTCTTCCCCATAGAGGGCCAGGATGGGCAAAGCTATTTCAGGTCAGGATTGCAGTGGATTGGCAGGACTTTGCAGGCAAGCTTGCTTTGTGTCTATCAGTATCAGCCATCGCTGCTAGACTTTGCCTTTCCTGTACATCTCTTCAAAAAGAGATGACCCTAGAAAACTGCATATTTTAAAATTTTACTGCACTTTATCCCAAACTCCTGTGCCGTCCAAGATGCAGGGGTGAGGGATCAAGGACCACAGGGTCTGAGGCGTGAGAGAGAAAATGAATTGCCTAGAGCTGGTGGGGGAAGTTGACCTATGGATGGAGGTTTGTTAGATGGGAAGGGTGAGAACATGCATTGTGTCCTGGCAACAGCTAGGATACAGAGGGAGACATCCCAGTTACACAGGGAGCTCAAATGATTATTCCCATTGAGCGTGTAGCTGGCATGAAGCAGCATAAGCTCCTCATCATGTGCTTCTGGAACACTAACTGAAAATACCGCACTGCTATTGCAGGGACCTCTACACCTGTGGGCACTGTGTGGCTGCTGGTTTAGCACCATTGTCTGAACCAGCCCTGCCTGTTGGATATAACCACTGACTCAAAGGAGAAGATGACTCCAACTAAGTTTCCTGGCCTCTTTCCATCTTAAAATGGCTTGCGGTTTTTAAGTGGCCAGTGAGAGCTGCACTTTCTGCAGCATCCCCAAGTACGGAATTTTAGTTGCTGCTCTAATATTTTATGCTTCGCAGCTGCTGCTTGTCATTTCATGCTCAACAAACAGTTTACACTGAGGACTATCCACTGGCCTTTTGTTCAACAACCAGTTCTAAGCCAAGTGTGTCGTTATGCTCAGCAATGGATTTTCTGTGGTGGGGTTTTGGAGCTGTCACACTTTGGCTGGGTGCCTCAAAAACCATAGCAGCTGAAGCCCTGCCGTATTTGGAAAAAATGTGTAGTTTCAGGGTGTGACCTCATGGTAGCCCTATTGCTCTCTTCCTGTCTTCTGCTGTGCCAGTCGCTGAGGCAAATTATTTCTCACCTTTCATTGAGCCGCCTCTCCTCCCAAAAAGGAAGGAAAATTCTAGCACCTGTTACTAATTTGGGTCCCAATCCTTCTGCTGTAGTTTGGTGCTCACCACTGGTGAAGTATAATACAACCACCAGATCAAAAAAGCTCCAGGTAAGTATATATTAAACTTTGTTGCCATTCTATGACTATTGGGGGCTTGTGAAATGAGTTGCTGGTTCAGTGTAAATCCTAGTAGACATGTGTCTGCATCATAAAACAGCTACCTACTGCATTTAGCCTTAATTAGCAAATGTAGCCCTTCATTAGCAGTCTCCGTTGAGAACAAAGTTCTAACAGAAGTTTTATATTATACCTTCTTATCTCTAGAGGTAGACTTTTCAGGCCAGGATCAATGCTTACTGTTGATATTCTGAGGACAAATCCTGGTCTGACTGAAGTCAAGGGCAAAATTCTGACTTTAATGAGATAAAGATATAGTCCTTTGTCTCTAAGACATTCCCTGTGGGCCACATCGTAACAGAGAGATTGTCTCATGGATGACTTCCCTGAAATCATGTAGGCCACTTCTTCTCCTGATAGCAATTGGGTAACAAACCACAAATCATTTGGAGCCAAATCTGATAGGACAGAGGCCCTGGTAAATATCAGTAAGGTGTAAACTGATGGGTTGACTTCTGTGATTCATTCTGCATGGATTTAAAAAACATAAAAGCTGGGATGAGAGGGCAACCAAGGGTCTGAGTCAAGAGCTTAGCAGTGCAGACATGAGATAAGGCTTCAACTCCAACAGGGATTTGTTGTTTATTTAATTGAGGGTTTGAATGATCAGTTTTTGTGTAGCATCTGGTATGAGTGGATTGTATGTGAACAAAAAATAGGCTGCTTTTAGGTGGATGCTGGCAGGAAAAAGAGTTAAAACTTCATCCCCCAATCAACAGAGCTGAAGCAGGTGTCTCCCCTCAGAGACGGATTGCTAAGGAACACAGCACTGCCAAAAAGCCCAGCTACGGGTTCATCTAAAGTTACCCAATTACCTATTGTGAGGAGACAAGTGGGACAATCAGATGTGGGAGGTAGTTGAGACTCAGTATCTTTTGCTGATCAGGCACTGAGATCAGATTCACCCTTGAAGCAGGAAATGGGGGAGTTGTTGTGCAATTACTTTTCAGCTGATCTTTCTTATATAGAAGTTTGAGCCGAATTAATCACTGTACTTACTATGAATTGCTGGCCCATTGTGTTTATGGCTTGACAACTGAAGGAGAGATTTATTTCTCTTTTTTTGCTAGGGGTTTGTATTACAGAAATGTGTTTTGTGGACTGGGAGGAAAAAAAGGACCCCAAGGAAACATTCACCTTCCAGATTTCTCTGCGTTGAGTGTTTATTTTTTCAAGGATCTGAAGCTGGTTAGTTCTCAGCGATAACCAGGCTGACATAAATCTTTGAGATATTTCCCTAATTTTCGCTCTCTAGTTAATTTAAAGTTGGAATGAAAAACACTTGGCCCATTCTGTGAGTGTTGTCCTGCTGTTTTTCCTGTCTCTGTCCTCAGCATTCCTCTCCCTCCGGGCCATCATTATTCAAACAGACTAGTCAGGATGATTGACTGGAACTATTTGCAGTCTAAGGTCCTACTCAGTGTGAATAAAGGGGGAAGTCTAGTCCGAGCAGGCAGATATAGTGAAGGAGTGGACATTCTTTGACATGTACTGGGACATAGATGTAACTTAAGGGACTGTACTCAGCCCTGGCCTTAAAATATTCTTCTCCTAACCCCCTTCACCTGTAGGTTTTGCTAAATGCAGTCTCCGGCGCACTCACTCACTTGCCCTAGTCCCACATTTCAGTGCACAGTGCTATAGCTACCACTGCTTTCTGTGTGGTCTTTGAAATGCACACGGCTTGGTGGCAACCAGTAGAGAGGGAAAATAATGTGTTTTATTTATTTAGAGTCAAGCGCAGTTTAAGCTCCTTTCTAAATAAATAAAACTTTTAGCTGGTTTTATATAAATAAAAAAGGCAGATTTTCCCTCTCTCCTGGCTGCTGTTGGTTTCAGAGACCACACAGGGAGCTGCATTGATAGCCCTGAAATGTGGGACTGAGGCCTGGTCCACACTAAAAGTTAGGTCAATGGAAGATGCCTTAAGTTGACCTGTTAATGTATGTGTCTACACTACGGGTCCTTTACGCCAACCTAAGTCACCTCTAATGTTGATGTCAGTAATCCACCTCTGCGAGAGGTGTAGTGCTTAATTCAATTTTCATGGGCTGACTGCAAGGTAGTGCAGGCGTAGCGTTGTGGAATTCGACTTAATTGGCCTCCAGGTGGTGTCCCACAATGCTCATCTGTGACCACTCTGGAGATCATTCTCAACTCTGCTGCACTGCAGCCAGGTACACAGGAAACAGCCCCTCCCTGGCTAAAGCTCTGGGAATTTTTGATTTCCCATTTCCTGTTTGATCAGCATTGGGAGCATGCCAGCTTGAGCACAGCTGATCATGGAGACTACATGCCCCAAATGCGCTCCAGCCTGGTCTGCACAGGAGGTGGTGGATCTCATCACTGTGTGGGGAGAAGCGTCTGTGCAGGCAGAGCTCCGATCCAGCAGAAGAAACGCTGACATCTATGCAAAGATCACTCATGGAATGGGGGAGAAGGGCTACACGAGGGACACACAGAACTGCTGTGTGAAAATAAAAAAACTTCACCAAGCGTACCAGAAGGCAAGGGAGGCGAACAGTCGTTCTGGTGCTGAACCCCACACATGCCAGTTCTACAACGAGCTGCATGCGATTCTCGGGGGTGACCCTACCAGCACCCCCACAAGCAACGTGGACACTTCATAGGTGTGTGAGTCAAGGGACAACAAGGAGGATGATGTGGTGGATGAGAAAGAAGAGGAGGAGAATGGGAGACAGTCAAGCGGTGGATCCATTCTCCCCGAGAGCCAGGAAATATCTTTAACCCTGGAGCCCGGTGGGTTGCAGGACATCACAGTGGCCGACCGTGATGCCGGGGAAGGCACCTCTGGTGAGTGTACAGTTACAATCAAAGTCCAGTTAAACTTTATTGGGCACACGCATTCAGTGGTATTGCATGTTTACTGTGAAGAAAAATTGAGGTGCTGTGGTTCTCTGCTTATAAGAGGCTGCTCCAGCTACGCAGAGGGTGGCCCCTGGCAAAGACTGTTTAGGTGAACTGGAATAGCCCAGGAATCCTCCATGGATATCTCTAGGAAACTTTCATGGAGGTACTCTGCAATCCTTTGCAGAAGGTTTCTGGGCAGGGCAGTCTTATTTCTTCCACCATGGAAAGACACTTTCCCACGCAACTCCTGAATTAATTCTGCTGGCATCATTGCGGTACACAGCATAGCAGCATAAGGACCAGGTCTATACCCAGACGCTTGCCGCATCTTCTTCCTTTCCACCTCTGTTATCCTCAGGAGACTGATATCACATCGGGTTGCCTAGGGAAAACGGGAGGGAAGTTCTCATTAAAACTGCTCTTACAAGAAAAAAAAGGGCATATAGACCCCCCCCCACACACACATACACACACATTCCAGACCCCCAAACCACCCGGATGCTAATGCACCTTTAATGTGCTTGGCATGGGTTGGCAAGTAGTTTAAACTGGCTGATAGGGGACTGGGGCCCCACATGAGCGATTCCGCAATTTGAGAGTGAAAACATTCCCCCTGAGCCCCGTTCATAAACAGCTTCTCGAGGTGCTATGGGGAAAGGCCACTGTTCGACTAAGTACCTCTACTCCCAACATGCGCCTGCCATAAACTTCATTAAAAATGTGGTCACCCATGACCTGTGGGGCCTCCTCACCATGGCTGGAGCAGCAAAACAGCACAGTGAATGGCTATGGATTCTGATTATGTTATGGCTTGCAGCACCTAGTGGTTTATGTACTCTTTGGCAAGGTGGTCTGGTGCCAAAGTGGGGATATGTGTGCCATCTATCGCCCCACCACAATTAGGAAACTCCACTGCTGCAAAACCATCCACTATGTCCTGCACATTTCCCAAATTCACTACCCTTCATAGCAGAAGGCGATTAATGGCCCTGCATACTGGGAACACAGCAGCTCCCATGGTTGATTTACACTGACCGGTAACTGTTTGGCACTGCAAGCTTCCAAATAGCAATCGCCACTCGCTTCTCCACTGTTAGAGCAGCTCTTATTTTTGTGTTTTGTTGTGCTGCAGGGCAGGGGAAAGCTCTGTACACGGTTCCAGGAAGGTGGCCTTCCACATTCGGAAGTTCTGCAACCACTGCTTGTCATCCCATACCTGCAAAAGGATGCAGTCCCACCAGTCAGTTCTTGTGTGATGGGACCAGAAACGGCGCTCAACAGAGTGCAGCTGCTCTGTGACTGCCAGCAGCAACTGTGAATTGTTTTTTTCAGTGGCTTGCAACAGGGCTGCTTGCAGGACATCGCTATGTTCTGTGCAGCAGATCCTACTTTGGCTCTGGAAATACTGCAGCAGAAGGCACGAGGTGTTTGAGATGCTCACAGAAAGAGTGCACAACTGTGCAGGCTTCATGCTTCTGGGGTTATGGCATATGCGTGGCGGTTTTAAGGCACGAAAACCACTGGGTTGTTTGCCGTTGAGCACAGTGCATCATGGGATGCCGACGCAATGTTCCCATTCTCCCCTGCAACAATAATTTGGTCCTTTGAGACATTGCACAAACTTCCCAAAACACACTGTGGCAAGTTGCACTTTGGGATAGCTACCCACAATGCATTGCTTTGTGCATTGATGCAGGCACTGCTAGTGAGGATGCACTCCATCGAGACAATGAGCATGGTGTGGCCACGCACAATCGACTTCATTAATTCGGAGGCTCGAGGTCGAATTAGATAAAGTCGACTTAATTTTGTAGTGTAGACAAGCCCTAAGGTATAGCTAGGAAGGACCATGGTTTGAGTCCTACTGCCTTAAACACATGCCTTAGGTGCATCTCCCAGTCAACCTGTATTCTGCGAGGTGATATTGGGAACAATCTTAGTATATGATGAGGTTTATTCACTATGAATAACTATACAAAAATAACAGCCCCATCCAATCCTCTTGTCTGGTCCTGAGTAACTTACCTGTGTGGGTGGTGGAATTAGTTTACACATCCAGAGGTACATTATATTACCCAAAGGTGATAATGCACACCTAGAAGGACAGTGATGCACATGCATGCTTCTCAGGAGGTAGAGGACACTTGTCTGTGGGTGTGTCTGCATGCTGCTGTCAGAGGTGTCACTGCAGCACATGTAGACATACCAGAGATAGCCATGGCACACAGGTGGCAGCACAGACCATACAACCCAGCCCAGGACACTGGGGATGTACCCGAGTGACTAGCCTATGCTGCTGTCCATGCTGCTGTGGATTCACTGCTATTGTTATTCAAGCTAGCTAGATCCAAGCTAGCTCAGGTATGAATAGAAATGCTGCAGTCACACCTCTGATTGCAGAGTAGACATACCTGTTGCTAGAAAATGGTTTCCAGCACAGGTGATATACGTGCTAGTGGAGACAGGGCTCAGGGCAGCTCTAAGCAAGTTTCATTAATGTGGGACTGAAAACACCTCTCAGCCTTTGAACCTTTCGAACTACCTGGATGTGTGACAAATGGTTGAAATGTGGAACATGTAGGTTTCGTTGCACACTGCCACTGTAACTGACAGATTATAATGGGGTTTAAATATAACACTTGCTTTAAAGGATGTTTCCTCCCTGTCTGACTCTTTTGCTGAGGCTGTTCGTGGTGTTTGGGGATAGGGTCCCAGTCCTGGCTTCTTGTCTGATGCTAGAGAGAGATGGTTTATGGCACAAGGGGTGTTCCCTGTCCAGGTTGCCTCTCTATTCAATCCATGCTGCCCTGTCCTCTTCAATACAATGTAATCCATACTGTCCGCTCTCTTGGTACATTGCTCACAGGAGGGAAGGGAGTCGTGGAATGCTGCTTCTCTCCTCATGCCCAGCCAGTAAAGAGTGCAGCATTTCAGGGACTGCCTCCCCAACTCCCTCCTGTGAAAAAAGCAGCGGCCCCGGCTGCTTCCTTGGTCCTCCTGCATGGTCTCCTCAGAAACAGCCATGAGCTGAGCTCTCAAGCAGCTCTGCTCTCTTCCCACGGAGGCATCTGTGCTCCTTTAAGAGCAGAGAGAAGTAGGGCAGAACAGCACAACTGAGAATTCTGCCCACTGAGGTGGAGCAGCAGGACAACCTGCCCTAACGAGAAATGGACCACACAGTTCAGAGAGATGGAGAGGTTTGCTAGTTCGTAGAACATTGCTATAGCTGTACTCTTGCTGGAAAACAAGTGCAAACTTCCCTGGGGTAGACATGACATTTTTACATAATAATTCACAATATACCCGAAGCACACACACATATATCTTGCTATAGGTTCACACTGTCTGTCTACATTAGAGACATTGGCCCCAGTCCCGGAAAGCATTTACTATAAGCCCATGTTTCACTTCAAGCACACGAGTAGTCCCACTGTCTTCAACAGGATTACTCACATGCTTACATTTAAGCATGTACGTAAGTGCTTTGCTGGATCTGGGCCCTAGAGGCAAGGTGAATATTTTTCCCTATTAAACAAATTACATACATTTAAATTTTTAATAAGGCCCTCTCCCACAGTCTAGATGCCTCTGATAAACATGAAATGCACAGCTAGTGAAAAAATACAAATCAAGCAGCATAACTTTACCCATATTGCAGGGATCAATTGTCTTGTGATTACATAGCAATCACATGATTATTTCTGCTCTGCAAAACAAAGTAATAATATAACAGTTTGATGGCAATTGTTTTAAAATCAGTATCCATTATCCTTGAAGGCTGTGTGACCTGAACACAGGACTGGAAGCTTGGCATTCTTAATTTCTAATCCTGACTCTTTTACTGACTCCTTTTATAGTCTTGGGCAAAACACTTAACCTCTCAACCTCAGATTTCCCTTCTGTAAAGTATTTCCCTTGAGTAAAATATTCACCTCTGAGGGAAGCTGTGAGGATTAGTGAGTTAAGTTTGCAAAGCAGCTTGAAGATGCTAAAGGCTTGCCATTGCTGTTGTAATGTGAATTGCATCCAGTCACAGCTCTCCCAAAATTCAAATATGATTCCTCAGACAAGGGCACAAAAACACTTGCTGATGCGCTGATGCCTGATTTTCAGCTGGGCCTTAGCCCATCCTCCCTTTTTTGGGGGAGCAGTACTGTGTCAGCAAACATTGCCTCTTGCTTTCTTGTTTTCTTTCTTTCTCCCTGCACTTAGTTGAGAGGACCAAAAAAGAAAAATAATGCAGTTTTTAGGGATGCAAATTACACTTCCAAAAAGGGAGGTTGTGTTTAGAAAACTTAGATCTAGACATTTTATGAAAGATGCCACATAGTACTTTCAAGCCCTAATGAAATATTCTTTCTTTCTTTTTAAAAAAGAAGCTTTTAATTTAATGTTTTTGCATTTTCTCCTATAGTAGGAATAGTGGTGTTGGGGTGTACTTGCAGTGAACAGCATTTTGCAGTTATTCAGCACCCCAGCTTTGCCTTAGAGTTTAGCCAGCCATAAAAGTCATTTATTGCTTTGTATGCTGCATTGTAATGAATGATACCACTAACTTGTCACTGTGTTCTGAGTAACTGCACCAAAGAGAGCATTCATTTTAGCTACAGAAAGACCAGCAAAAATTATTCCATCCCATATTATCTCATAATAAAGTGATTAATGATGCAAATATGTAAGAGAATTTAATGTTGTGGCCTTATTTCTTTTCTGGAAATGGTGGCCAAACTATTAGAAATAAACGGGGAAACTGTCTATCCTAGGGCTCCTGCATTGGTGATTATGTAACATCGTGCTCCATCCAAGGAATTGACTGCAGGAGGAATTCTGAATAAGAAAGCCTTACAAAAGACAACCTCAAAATTACCAGCACAAACAAAGGAAGGTCTAAGGATTGGAACTGAACTTAAGTCACCACTAGAAATGGAACCCAGGTCTCCTGCATCCCTGTTCGGTCCCCATCTAGCCTCTTGTCCACCAGGCCTTGACACATAGTAGCTGCCTGCTTAACATGCAGCAATGTCTGGCGTGTTTAATATGAGAGATATCTGCTTTAATTTACACCATTGCACTTGAAAGTAACTCCATTGACCTCATTAGTGTAACTGAGAGTGGAACTTGGCCCTCTGAAATTTCAGATTTCAGTCATAAAAGATTTTTTTAAAGAAGCATCTTTCTTCCTCTGCACTACTTGCCACCTAATAGCATCTGTGTGGATAAGAATTTAGACTTGTATTTTCTAAATTGAAGACGTTCTTTTCATATCGCTGAAGAAATAAACTAAAAAATAAGGCAACCAGATGTTAAAAAATGTTGAAAGTTCTTTTTTTGGAAAGGTAGAAACATTAAACAAACACAAAAATGATATTTTTTCTGTATAACTATTCATTTTAATGGCACCCCAAGAGTTCGTCCAAGGGTCTGCCGGTCACCTGGGAGAAAGTACAGTATGTTTTGGCTCCACATTCTTTGACTTGTTACAAAGAGCTAATTCTTCCAATTAATTAAATAAATGTTGCCAATGTAGATAGATTGACAAATTATTTTAAAGGCTAATTTATTCAAGCAGATGGCAAGCCTGATATGACTAAAATGTTTTAAGAGACTGTCACAGGGAAAAAAGCCCCTGAAAGAACTGAGACACTGGTAACTATTCAGCCTAACACAGGAACTGACTTTTAGCTCCTGTAGGAATCCGTTACCTGCAGCAGCATAGCAGTGAAGCTAGCAACTGTGTAAGAAGGTTAACCCATCAATAGGGTTTTTTGTTCAGGTTAGCAGTGAACTATCCTGGTGAAGGTACTGTGATAAACATCTGCAGCTCACACTGCTGTAGATCTGGCAGACCCTGATGGGTGTCCACTCAGATGCTATGTTTTCCTTTTAAACAATATATTTTTCAAATCACAACAGCATTCCAAAATAGCTGCTTTTTAGGCCAGTCAGAGTGCTACAATTTATAAGACCATCAGCACATCAACATTGCAATTTAATGCTCTAGGGAGGGAGGGAGATCGCAACAGACTAATTTATTTCTGTTTGTCAGCAGCAGGCATTGGTGGAGAAGTCTCCAGGTATCTGAAAACACACTAGAGTGTATCTTTTCTTTTTGATGTCTGCCTGCACCTTGGTGTTTTAGGGCCTTTGAAAAGGTACTGCCTCTATGTTAACAAGCCAAACAGGAAACAACACTTGGCATGTCAGTTGTACTGTACAAGTCTGTACACACTGTGACTTTGGAGGTGTTTCTTCATATTCCTGCCTTGATGCCTAAGGGATTTCAAAAGTAATTCCCATGCGTCTCATCTCCTAGTGCAGTGGTTCTCAAAGCCGGTCTGCCGCTTGTTCAGGGAAAGCCCCGGGCAGGTCGGGTCAGTTTGCTTACTGGCCTCGTCCGCAGGTTTGGCCGATCGTGGCTCCCACTGGCTGCGGTTTGCCGCTCCAGGCCAATGGGGTCTGTGGGAAGCAGTGCGGGCCGAGAGATGTACTGGCCGCCCTTCCCACAGCCCCCATTGGCCTGGAACAGTGAACTGCAGCCAGTGGGAGCCGTGATTGGCCGAACTTGCAGATGCGGCAGGTAAACAAACCGGCCTGGCCCACCAGGGGCTTTCCCTGAGGAAGTGGCGGACTGGCTTTGAGAACCACTGCCGTATGAATGTCTAGCCATGTACAGTAACTCCTCACTTAACATTGTTACGGTTAACGTTGTTTCATTGTTACGTCGCTGATCAGTTAGGGAACATGCTCATTTAAAGTTGCGCAATGCTCCCTTATAACATTGTTTGGCAGCTGCCTGCTTTGTCCACTGCTTGCAGGAAGAGCAGCCCGTTGGAGCTAGCTGGTGGGGGCTTGGAACCAGGGTGGACTGGCAGTCTCCCATCAGCTCCCTTAAGTTCCCTGTGTGGCAGCTGCCCAGCAGACTATCAATTGGGTGGCTGCCACACAGGGAACTTAAGGGAGCTGTGGGAGACTGCTGGGCTCCCACCACTGCCGTGTGCTGTTCCCTCCCACCACTGCCATGTGCTGCTCCTGCCCTCTGCCTTGGAGCTGCTCCCGGTAGCCTCCTGCTTGCTGTGTGAGGGTCGGGAGGAAGAGGGGTGCTGATGTCAGGGTGTCCCCCTCCCCACAGAGTGGGGGGACACATGACAGGGCTCCGGAGTGAGGGAGCTTGTTGGCAGCAGCTGCTGTCTCAACTTGCTACCTTGAATGGTCCCTTACAGTATGTGCTAACTACTTATGCTAAACAATCTGTTCCACCTTGCATTTTGCTGTGATGATGGAAGGAAGTTCCTTTCCCAGACCTGAAGAAGAGCTCTGTGTGGCTCGAAAGCTTGTCTCTCTCACCAACAGAAGTTGGTCCAATAAAAGGTATTACCTCACCCACCTTGTCTCTCAGAAGCAAGATTGGAAATTTTTTGTGTTATGGTTTCCATACAGCAATAGAATGCTGTAAACCAAATGTCACGGTGTGGCAGAAACCTGTAGTCATTGTGGTGGAGTTAGCATCCTGGGACCTTACTGAATGAGTATACTAACTGAGGACTTGGAATTAAAGTGCATAGCTACTGTTTTAACTTCTATGAGCATGTGTGGATGCAGATCTTCACAACACTAAGTAACCCTCCCCCACACTCCCCAAGTACTGCTTGAACAATTCTCCAGGAAGAAGGTGTGGACCTCATGAATGTAGACAGGTATTTGCATTTTTTTCTTTCTCCCTGTGTTCTGGCAAGGGGCTATTTTTAGAGTCTGTGTTATTTTCAGCCACTTGGAACTCAGATGTTAGTTGTCAGCCAGCACAGCAGCATAGTATTACAGATGGTTGGCTGTTTACTCACCTAGCCCCAAAGGCTAGCTTATCTCTGGTTAAAATATCAATTTTCATTGTGAGTGAAATCTGATTTTTCTAAAGAAAAATATCATGAATATGTGGAAGAAACTGGATTATTGTTCATGTCCTGGCAGCAGCCTGGTCATGAAAATGGTTGTGTTTGCAGTACATATGGACAACTTCTTAGTGCACATTGTTTATGGAACTTAGGAAGGCAACACCATGCCAATACAAGAACTCTGAAACACCTACTGGGAGAAATATACCCCAAAGAAAATCACTCATCTGCTGTTTTAAGAGGAATATATTCAGCTCCCAGGAATTTACATTTCTTTGATTATTATTACAATTAGCTAATTGGCTGCTGCCGAGAATATTTGCTTTGCTACTTAAGGAGAAAGCAAATGTTGTCATGATGTGCTAACCCAAATGCAGAACAAGGATTTGCATTAGAAAACTGGCTTTAACTGGGTGCATATACACATGTAACAGAAGCAGCTGGTGTGACGGTTATAGAGGAATTCACCTTTGTGCTTAGAAAACCTCTATTTAGCGCTCAGTCTGAATACGAGATTATTCATTTTTTTTCGGTTCGTGCTGTCTATAAATTTTTCCTGAGTTACTGTGTTTTCTTCTAACTTTTCTCTTGTTTCTTGAGATTAGTTCCAAGAAAGGGGAGAACAGTTGTTCGTGCACAATGAAGGCTCTCATTTACTACAAAACTGAAAAGCAAGGAATGAGTTACTATTAGATGGGCTTATTTTGGTAAAAGAATTCCCTGCAAATATCTGAATGTCGTCTTAAAAAACCCGTTTACAATATCCATCACCCTCAGTGGTCTATATTATCCTGATAATCCTCTCTCAAAATACAAATCCCTTGCCAACTTTTGTCAACAGTACCACCCAACAGTCTCTTTATTTCATGAACTTCCAACCTGGAGAATGTCGCTGCTGGGAGTGATAAGAATGTAAGAATGGCCATATGGGGTCAGACCAATGGTCCAGCTAGCCCAGTATCCTGTCTTCCTGCAGTGGCCAATGCCAGGAACTTCAGAGGGAATGAACAGACCAGACAATCATCAAGTGATCCATCCCCTCTCATCCACTCCCAGCTTCTAGCAATCAGAGGCTTAGGGAAGCCCAGAGCATGGAGTTGTAGCCCTGTCCATCTTGGCTAATAGCCTATCCTCCATGAATTTATCTAATTCTTTTTTGAACCCTGTTATCGTTTTGGCCTTCACAACATCCCCTGACGAGTTCCACAGGTTGATTGTGCGTTGTGTGAAGAAATACTTTCTTTTGTTTGTTTTAAGCTTGCTGCCTATTAATTTCTTTAGATGACCCTTGGTTCTTGTATTACGTGAAGGGGGAAATAACTCTTTCTTATTCACTTTCTCCATACCACTGATTATTTTATAGATCTCTGTCATATCCCCCACTAGTCTTCCCTTTTCCAAGCTAAATAGTCCCAGTCTTTTTTAATTTCTCCTCATATGGAAACTGTTCCATACCCTTAATCATTTATGTTGCCCTTCTCTGTACATTTTTCAATTCTAATATATCTTTTTTGTGATGGGTTTGCCAGAACTGCACACAGTATTCAAGGTGTGGATGTACCACGGATTTATATAGTGGCATTATGATGTTTTCTGTCATATTATCTATCCCTTTCCTAATGGAAAGCCAACAGATTATTCTATAAACACAATGTAGAATTCAACAGAAGCATTCCATAAACCGTCTCACTATATATAAAATCTCCTTGCACTTCTACCGATACCATCTTTTGGGGCGTCTTTTTTATTACGTCAACCAGCCCTTTCCTTAGGGCTTGTCTACATGGCAAGTTACTATGTGGTGTGAATCTACAGTGCATGAGCTGTATGGACACTGCTCTATGACAGTGAAAGTCCTAGAGTATGGCTTAGCATACTAGACTTTCAACTATTGGTAAACCAAGCTGCACTCTGGGAATTCCCGTGCTCTGTGGCAGTGTCGACACTGGTTGTTACTACGCAGCAAGCTGATGCAGTATAAATTCGTAGCCTGGCTTGCCAAAGACAAAGCCCTTATCTCTTCACTGTGCCAATTAACTTCAGGTTTTATAAGGTCTTCTCTGGTTTCCAAGCGCTTTGGCTTGATTTTTGAAAGATGCTGAACTAGAGCTAAGCAAATAATTTATTTTTCAGTTCAGTGACCAAATAGAAAATTCTGAAAAACATTTGTTTAGAGTCAAACAAAATGTTTTGCTTGACCCAAAATGATTTTTTCAGTGTGTTCTTCATTTCTTTTTGTTTTCAGTTTTTTAAAAACCCTTTTCAGGTTTGTGTGTGTGTTTTTATAAATAAATCTAGGCATATTTTGAATTGAAATGTCATTTGGAAATGAAAAGACAGAAAAATATGTTGACTTTTCCATTTTTTTTAATTTCTATCTCAGCCACAACTATTCATTGAATTTGACCCAAATTTATGAGTAGTTTTGGTCAACTCCAAACTGCATTTTTCTCTACTGCTGAGTCCCCTCAACTCCCAGTAACTCCAATGGGAGTAGATTTAATACCCCACACCTTTCAGGAGATGCTCAGTACCCTAAATTAACATCCTTAATTGATATTCAATTGAAGTCAGCATTATTTTGCAGAATCAATATGTGATGCCTCTGTTTATTTAAGGAGGCTGCCAGGCAAATGCTCTTGCTGTGATCCAGCTCTCCCCAAATGTTTTACTTGCATTGTATCTGTCGATTCTACATTGTTACTATTGTGGTGGTTACTAAGGGCAGGTCTACACTACGGGGTTAAGTCGACCTAAGTTATGCAACTCCAGCTACGTGAATAATGTAGCTGGAGTCGAAGTACCTTAGGTTGACTTATTGCAGTGTCTACACCAGGCCTGCACAACATGTGGCCTGCGGAGCCTCACTGTGGGGCCCGCGGGGGAATTCTAAATCCCCCACACAGGGCGCTCTGCGGGCAGCCCAGAGCCCTTTGAATCCCGGCCGCGGTGAGCAAAGGGCTCTGCGCTGCCCGCAGCCGCGGGGAGCCCAGAGCCCTTTAAATCTCAGCCGCGGCCGGGAGTCAGAGGGCTCTGGGCTGCCCACAGAGATTCCCAGCCGCGGCTGGGATTTAAAGGGCTCAGAGCTCCCCACGGTTGCGGGCAGCCCAGAGCACTTTGAATCCCAGCCCGCAGCCGCTGATTGCCCCCTCCCCGGATTCCTGCCCCAACTGTGCCCCAGGACCCCCACCCCCTATCTAAGCACCGCTGGTCCTTGTCCCCTGAGACCCCTCTCCTGGGACCTCTGCCCCTAACTGCCCCCCAGGACCCCACCCCCTATCTAAATGCCACTGCTCCTTGTGCCCCGATTGCCCCCTCCTGAGACCCCTGCCCCTAACTGCCCCTTGGGACCCCAGCCCCTATCTAAGCCTCCCTTCTCCTTGTCCCCAACTGCCCCCTCCTGAGACCCCCCAACTTCCCCCCAGGACCCCACCCCCTACCTGTCCCCTGATAAACTTCTGAGACTCCCATGCCCATCCAACTGCTCCCTGTCTCCTGACTGCCCCCAAACTGCTGCCCATCCAACCCCTGCTCCCTGTCCCTTGACTGCCCCCAGAACCCCTACCCCTTCTCCAACCCCCAGCCCCCTTACCGTGCCACTCAGACCAGCGTATCTGGCTCCATGCACCTCCAGACACGTTGCTGCCATGCTCCCCTGCGGAGCCCACAGCCCCCCCGCCTCTCCCCCAGCACCTGCCTTCCAGATTTGAACACCTCAAAATTCAGGAGTGCTCAAGCTCAGTTTGGGCAGCTGTTACTTCATTTCTCCCAAATCAAATATACTGATCCACTGTAACTTGCTGTAGAAAAAACAAGATAAAATTGAGCAAGAAATGCTTCTTAGGACTGGAATTGCTATTTTCAACAGCCATTGCCTTTTTTGTTTGTTTAAAAGGAAGACAGTGATATTGCATTGGCAAATTCCCCATAGAAAGAAAGAGTGGAACAAAAGAATAATAAAGGCACCTCATCTTTTCCTCATTTATGGAGGATAGTCTTATAATATGCATCCAGATATCCTCCAATCACACAAGCTGAAAATTGTTTCACTTTACTGCAGCTCTGTAACCATATGGGACCCAATCCTGTCTGTGTTCTGTGCACATCCAAAATTCCTGCTGAATGACCTGCCCTGGGAGCGAGTTACCAGTGACCCAGGGCTGGGGCGCAGGAGGTGGGGGGGGGCACTGGTGGGGGGGAGCCCAGGGCTGGGGCAGCAGCGGGGTGGGGGGAGGGCACTGGTGGAAAGGGGAAGCCCAGCGCTGGGGCTGCAGGGTGTGTGTGGGGGTGGGTGGGGGGGAGAGCCCAGGACTGGGGCAGCAGGAGGTGTACAGGGGGGAGCCCAAGGCTGGGATGGGGGGCAGCCAAATTTTTTTTTTGCTTGGGGCAGCAAAAAACCTAGAGCTGGCCCTGCTGGGTTCCCCCAGTCACCGGAGCCCCGGGCCCTTTAATTTGACTCTGAGGGCTCCCAGCCACCTTTTCAGCTGGGAGCCTCTGTCTGATTTAAAATAAAGTATCACCTCCCCACCCCCAACCTTCCTTTTTGGCCCACAGCTGTTTTGGCGGGGTGGCGCTGGGGAAGGAGGGTTTGTTTCTGCAGTGCTGGGTGGCCCTGGGGCGGGGTGTTTCTGTGGGGCCGGGAGGTTTCAGCCCTCAGCTGTTTTCTTTGGAGTAATGTGGCCCTTGCCGCTTTATGAGTTGTGCAGGCCTAGTCTACACCATGATGGGTTGATGGGAGAAACTCTCCCGTCAATGTACCTTATGCTTTTTGTTCTGGTGGAGTACCGGGGTTGACGGGAGAGTTATCTGCAGTCAATTTAGTGGGTCTTCACTAGACCCGCTAAATTGACCCCCGGTGGATTGATCGCTGCAGCGTCGATCCACGGTAAGGGTAGACAAGCCCTAAAAGGTCAACATTTGTCATACCGCGGTATCTGAGGTACGGAAATGGAAATTTGGGGCCAGGTGCAGCAGTATTCAGTGGTTGTTTTGCTCCACTGTGGCAACACAAAGCAGCTGCATACTTGGTTTGCAGTTAGCCTGGATGTATACCTTCTTTGCAATAGTGCGGCAGCACAAACTATCTGGAGCATATCCTGAATCTGGCCCTCAGGTTCTAAATTACATAGTGTTGTTCTCTTTAAGAATTCAGAATATGGCTGGGTTTACATTACATTTCTTAGCCCATATAATGTAATATTTATATGTTGGCTGAAATTTGGAAGAACACTTTTCTAGATAGAATACTCACTATCTTATATGGATACTGGAAAAGATGGCTGGATTCACTGGGAAACTGGCTTCTCTGCATTAGCTACTCGGATGATAAAAGTAGTTTAGAAACTCTGTTTAATGCGCTTCTTAAACTGGGTTCATGGCTACTTAGTATCATCGGAGTGTGCCAGTGAATATGACTCAGAAATTTTAATGGCTAATATATGAAGAAAGGATTTATTCCTGTAGTGAGGATAAATGCCAGCATGTTTTAAGAGATGAACCAAAACTGGAATCTTGGAGAAAACCCTTTTGAATTTCAAAGGAGAAAGGGTATGAATTAAATGCCTGGAATTTTCTCCAGGCAGGATTCAAAACCACAAAGGCCTATTTTCCAAGTTCAGTTCCCAAAATCCTGTGTGAAAAACTATTCTTGTGAAAGTTTGGCTCAAGATGGTGAAAATCTCTCACAAAAGCTGATTTTACAAGAATTTTGCCTGTTGAAACCCTAATCTCGCAAGAACTGCGTGTGAGATTTTTGGCATCCTGTGAACTTGAACTCCAAATTGAGCTTTGAGTCAGCCTCAGATTCCTGCCCAAGCCTAATCCTGAGCCAGATTCCGACTGTGCCTAATTGACTTTTTTCTACTTTTAAGATTTTTCTAGGTTAATCTGAAAATCCTATCATGGGGGAAAAAAGAGATTTGCCAAACTTAATGACTGAGCCAATTGGCTATGGTTAATTGAAAATGTCAAGTAAGATCCTCATCTAAACAAGCCAAAGAAATTGGCCAGCTTTCAGTTTATTAATTTTGATCTGTTGGACTTTGTTGTATGCTACTTGTTTGTTGATAGGCAACCTGGTTCTAAAAACTAACTGCATTTTATTACTGTTCTCTTTGAAATATCTCCTTTCTTTGTACTTATCAATGGGTTTGTGTATTTGTATGCACTGAGAGATACCACACAAATATTCTTAAAGAAAGAAACTAGTGGAAAGTAAGATTCAACAAGAGGGGCCGAGCTGAGAGACACTCTATTTTAATTGATCAATAAGTACCTCCAGAAGTATATTTGACAAATTAATTACACCAGTGGCTTTAATGAAGCACAAGGTGCAGTGAAGTGTTTCTAATCTGCTATGGGTGTGATTATATCAGGATAGCCTCCATCTACTTACTAACTTAGTGTATCCTAAAACAGCATATTTGGGGGAGCTGGGACCAGAATAAAAATGTGTATGTTTCTGCTAAAAGAAGATGGGGCTGTCAGTTGAGAAGCACACTGAACATCTGTTTTGGCTGAGCCCTGTGGTTTGCCTAGATTAAAGCTCCACATTAGACTGTTCATCAGTCAATCAGAATGCTTCCTTAATCTGAGGAATATAACATCTCGCTTTATGTTTCAGTTTCCAAAAAGCCTATGTATCATGGTAAGTAGGACAATAAAAAAATCTAAACATTTCACAGTTGTGGTTTGTTTGGCTTGTATGACATCATTGGTTAATGTTTAACCTAGGATCAAACAACTTCAAAATCTTTGCCCTAAATTACTTTAAATCTACCTAATTATGTTGGTCATATCTTGGCTATTAACTCTAGTTAGCAAAATGAAATGTAATTCATGTCTTTCTAGCTTTGGGAGTGTTCCCAGCCAATAAAGTTGTAGCATAGACCACAAATGTATGTTGTTTCAGTGGCACGGGGATCATTTTCCTTTTATTTCAACCCCTGGATAGCCATTTTAGACTATCAGACTACAGGCCTTATAAATTATAGGCATATGAATCTCCACTAAAGCTCTGATAGGTTAATGCTGAAAAATATCCCTACAGTTGGCATTTGGTAACTGGATCATTGATTCAGGGTTTCACAAATGAACTTTTTAATCAACTTCTGACAAGCAGATGCTTATTGTATAGTTTTTGGCGATCTGAAGTACTGTACACTAAAACTTGCAAGGGTTTTTGAAATTTGGACTAATTAAAACTGAACACATAATTTTTTTATGTGTACTTTGAACTAATTATTTGTTCAGGTTTTTTTTTGGAACAAACCAATACAAGAAAAGAAGTATATTATTTTCCACACAGTAATTATGCATGGAATCTAGTTTGACATGATTGATAAAGACCTTCAGATTCTGTCATGAGTGAGGGCCTGCATCAAAGCCAGTCTATGAACAACCTAACAAGCGCAGCTGTCCTGTAGTAGGCTGCCCAGTTGGCTATACCACCTGGTTGGTTGGAAGAGTCATCAGACCATCTCTTGAGCTCAGCAGCAGCAGTAGCTCAGTGGCTGCTCATAGCCTTTGCTCACAGCTATGAAAGCTTCTTTGCCTTCTTGTTCCCAGTCCTGCTCCTGCACTGGCCCCAGCCTTTCCTTGTTCTGGCTAACCTAGTTCTGACTCCTGGCTTTGATTCCTGATCTCTCACTCTGGCTCGTGGGCTTCAATTTCTGGCTACTGACTCCTGTTCTAACTACTAGCTGTGATTCTTGCTCCAACCACTAGCTATGACCACCCATGTGCTGGTCATATGATAGATTCAGTCCATCCAAAGAATATAGCTTATACACATATATAGTGGAACAGGAATGCTATTATACGGTATGATGAAAAATGAATGCAAATCTATGTACAGCAAAGCCATTGCTAACTTAAATTTCATGGCTACTCATTACATTTTAATACAGTTTTGGACCTGTCTATGTTGATGGTATTTCTTTAAGAGAAGGTCCTTCCAAATACTCACGTATATTAAGGACACTGTCTCTTTACAAACAGCTGCCCATAGCCATATAATTCCCAGGAGAAAACCTTTCATTTGGTTAGAGGGGACACTGTGTTGCATCATGGGACATATAGTCCAGCCAGAGAGCCTGGCCCATAGGAAGTCCCCATTACTTTCAATATCAGGCAATACCAATATCCCTATTAGAATAGGGAATGATTTGAAACAAAACATGTAGATTCAGTTAATCAGACTGAAATATTATGATTTGGGATAGACCAACCTGAAGAAATACTTTGCTTCTATTTTCATGATGGATAATTTAAAAAGATGGAAAACTTTGATTTTGCAGAAACAGCATTTTTCATCAAAAAATCATTCTGACAGAAAATTCAGGACCAGCTCTACCATTTTTCTTATGTATTGGACTCTATCTTTCTTCATCTATTTTTTCTTCTTAGATTATAAATTCTTCCTTTTTTTTTGTTTGTTTTGCATGGTTTTGCATCCTTCCCCACCCTGGCTAGTAGCCATTGATGAACCTGTCCTCCATGAACTTATCTAGTTCTTTTTAAAACCCTGTTATAGTCTTGGCCTTCACAACATCCTCTGGCAAAGAGTTGCACAGGTTAACTGTGCGTTGTGTGAAGAAATACTTCTTTTTGTTCATTTTAAACCTGCTGCCTATTAATCTCATTTGGTGACCCCCGGTTCTTGTGTTACAAGGAGTACATTTCCTTATTTACTTTCTCCACACCAGTCATGATTTTATAGACCTCTATAATATCCCCCCTTACTCATCTCTTTTCCAATTTGAAAAGTCCCAGTCTTATTAATCTCTCCTCATATGGAAGCTGTTTTCAAGTGGTGACTAGCACAATGAAGCCCCAGTTCTGGCTGGGAACTTTGGGTTCCACTGTAGTACAAGCAACACAAGCCAAATCCACCATGCAACTGGACTCTTATCAAAGGGTTTGCATTAGCGGGGGACACGGAAGGAGCAGCTGAGCAGGTTACCCTCTGCAACCTCTGTGTTCTGCACAATGGAGGATGGTTTGGACAAGCCAACTTGGGATGAGTTACTGAGGGCGGGTGATATCCAGTGTCTAGAATCCACACAGATGGGGTTTGGAAGGGCTCCTGCTGCTCTTTACATCCATAATTTCCTGCTCAAAGCCAGGGTACTTGGGATTGTGTGTGCAAAATGCACCTACCGAGTTTTAATCCTCCTTACTTAACCCCCACCCCATAAAACAAACACAAAGAAACTAAAATAACCGACCAACCAACCCCCTGCCCAAAAAACCCGCCAAACAAACAAACAAACAAACAAACAAACAACAACACCGCCTCTGTTTGGGACCTGAAACTACTTCACACTGTCCTTTATATGATTTTAAAATACAGAATCTGAGACCACTGACAGAAATCCTGGCTCAATAATGAAGAAGAGCTTGATAGACAGCAGAGGTCGAGCATGGCCCAAGAGGATACGGTACTCCCTGGTGGCTTAGCTGTGAATCAGTATTGGCAGCATCTCGAATCATCTAATCAGGGGTTAGGTAAATAAAATGGGAACCAGCAAACCGTGGAAGGAAAGAAAAGCTGGGGGGAAAAGAGTAGGAAGAAAATAAAATATGAACAGTAAAAATCACAGAATACTGGGGATTTTACCGCTTGCTGATGGATTTAACAAACCAAAATAAGTGACAGACTGGAGCATCCCTGATGCTTAATTGTAAAGCCATATACTTCCCAAAAGCCAGGAAAAGCAATTGAAACTATAGAACAGTTTTGTAGTCTTTCCTTATAAAGCAATTATGCTGCACCATGCAGAAATCTGAACCCTAGAAAAGTAGATTTATAGAGAGAATTGGGTGTCAATTTGGGGTTTGAATTTATTGTGGTCTCCTAAAGGGCAAATCTTTGAAACCAAATCCAAATTTTATTTTACCATTGCTGTCTTGTTAAAGCACTTTACAAGGTGTTAGCCCATTCAAGAGAAATTCACATACAAATGATGTAATCTGTTGTAACTTCAAGAAAAATGCGAAGTTGTCAAGTCAGCAAGGATGATGTTATAAGCAAAACTTCAGAAATGCAGATGATATTAGCACTGAATAATTACTGTGCATTATTTAAAAATCTACGATACATGGCTAAACTCTGCAAGAAACAGCTGAACAGTTGCACTGTGGTGATGTTCCTGTGGTATCTTTTGAGATATTCTGTTGAACGGTCTGATTACAGTAATTGGGGAGTCTCATAATGGTAGATAATGCAAAGTCTGGGTCATATTCAGTTCTGGGATCCAGCTGCTGTGCACCTCTCCAGGACAGCAGCATGAAGCAGCTGTAAACCTCAGTTTAACCAGCCAGTTAAATTGGGTTAATGACTGCTTTGCATCACTGCCTGAGAATAGTGCTATGGTGAGTAATGTATTCATATATTAATGCTGCCTAGTTTGGATGCCAGTGGATGTGTAGTACCATTATATATTTGTAGATGCCGATCCACTCCCTTCCCAACCTGCACCTCTGCTTTGCGTGCAGTTAGCCCATTATCCCCCAAGTAGCTGTGCCATTTTCAGTATGGGTCCTCAAAAGGAGGCTGAAAACCGAAATTAAAGGAATGTAAATTTTATGCCATGGCATATGCCTTGGGGTACTAGAGCCCAGATACTAGTATGTGGTATTAGGAGCTGTGACTTTAAGGGCTGAGGTTCCCAGATAGAGTCTGAGTGGGGTGCCGTAAGGCTCTTGTTATGCACAGCCAGATGAAATCAGACACAGAATAAAGCAGGACTCTTGCAATCACTGCTCAGCACCTCAGGACTCTAAACTCAGAGATGTGGGCTAGAATAAAGCACCTCCCTCACATGGTTGTGAGAGGAGTGCTGATCTGTATGGTGAGGAAGGCACTGTAAGGGTATGTGTACACTGCAGTCAGGGGTATGAATGGTAGTTCATAAATGTACCTGCACTAGCTGTAATCTAGCTATCTTGCTAAAAACAGAGGTGATGCTGCCATGACACGGACTTCAGCGCAGACTGCACAAGTCTGCTTGGTCCCCAGGGTACTTATTTGTTTGTGCAGAACACTCTGAAACCTACTCCATAGAGTCCTCATGTCTATTTTTAGTGAGTTAGACTTCTAGGAGGGAGGCTGGCTCATCTGATTAAAAGAGCTTTAAACTAGACACTGGGGGGAGATGGTTGGGAGAGGTCCTGGTGCTCTCCACGCCAAATTTATACATTGGGAGTGAGAACAACAAGATAACAACAGATATAGCCAGAGGGGGACGGTTAGGTGTACGGAAGAGGGGGGGGGACGGATACTAGATCTACAAGTCATACTGGAAGTACTGTGTCCCTACCAAGTTGGGTGAAAAGAGGGAGAGGAGCCCAACAGGAACAATTAGGATGTTTGTTCACCAATGCAAGAAGCTTAGGTAACAAAATGGAGGAACTGGAGCTCCTGGTCCGGGAATTGAAACCGGATATCGTAGGAATAACCGAAACATGGTGGAACGGTAGCCATGACTGGAGTACAGGTATGGAAGGGTATGTGCTGTTTAGGAAAGACCGATGCAAAGGTAAAGGTGGGGAGTAGCATTGTATATCAATAATGAGGTGAAATGTAATGAAATAACTAGCAATGCAATGGATAATACGGAGTCTGTCTGGGCAATGGTCACATTGGGGAAGAAAACTACCAGAGCCTCACCCGGGATAGTGCTTGGGGTGTGCTATAGACCGCCGGGATCTAGCTTGGAGACTGATAGAGAGCTCTTTAATGTTTTTAAGGAAGTAAATACTAATAGAAACTGCTTGATCATGGGGGACTTTAACTTCCCGGATATAGATTGGGAAACAAATGCTAGTAATAATAATAGGGCTCAGCTTTTCCTAGACGTAATAGCTAATGAATTCCTTCATCAAGTGGTTGCTGAACCGACGAGGGGGGATGCCATTTTAGATTTGATTTTGGTGAGTAACGAGGACCTTGTTGAGGAAATTGTTGTAGGGGACAACCTTGGCTCGAGTGATCATGAGCTAATTCGTTTAAAAATAAATGGGAGGATAATCAATAGTGCATCTGAGACTAAGGTTTACGATTTCAAAAGGGCTAACTTTACTAAATTAAGGCGACTAGTTAGGGAAGTGGACTGGACTAACATATTTAGGGATCTAAAGGCAGATGACGCCTGGGGTTACTTCAGGTTGAAGTTGCAGGAGTTGTCAGAGGCATGTATCCCGAGAAGGGGAATACGGCTCGTAGGTAGCAGTTTTAGACCGAGCTGGATGAGCAAGCGTCTTAGAGGGGTCATTAAGAAAAAACAGAAAGCGTACCAGGAGTGGAAAATGGGAGGGATCAGCAAAGAAACCTACCTTATTGAGGTCAGAGGGTGTAGGGAAGCAGTGAGAAAGGCAAAGCAACGGGTGGAGATGGACCTAGCGAAGGGGATTAAAACCAATAGCAAACGGTTTTTTAGCCATATAAATAGGAAGAAAACCAAGAAAGAAGAAGTGGGACCGCTTAAAACTTTAAATGGAGTGGAGATTAGGGATAATCTTGGAATGGCACAATATCTGAACGAATATTTTGCCTCGGTCTTTAATGAGGCTAATGAAGGGCTAAGGAATAGTGATAGAGGGACCGATGGGAATGAAAATATGGGGGTAGACATTACGGTATCTGAGGTAGAAGCCAAACTTGAACAGCTTAACGGAAGTAAATCGGGGGGCCCGGATAATCTTCATCCTAGGATATTAAGGGAATTGGCGAGTGATATTGCTAGCCCGTTAGCGATAATTTTTAATAAATCTCTAAATTGGGGATTGTACCGTTTGACTGGAGATTAGCGAATGTAGTTCCTATATTCAAGAAGGGGAAAAAATGTGACCCGGGTAACTACAGGCCTGTTAGTTTAACATCTGTAGTATGCAAAGTCATGGAAAAAATCTTAAAAGAGAGAGTGGTTCCGGAGCATGAGGCCGATGGCAACTGGGATAGATTACAGCATGGATTTACGAAAGGTAGATCGTGCCAAACCAACCTGATCTCCTTCTTTGAGAAAGTAACAGATTTTTTAGACAAGGGAAATGCGGTGGATCTAATATATCTGGATTTCAGTAAGGCGTTTGATACGGTACCGCATGAAGAATTACTGGTTAAATTGGAAAAGATGGGGATCGAAATGAAAATCCAGAGGTGGATAAGGAGCTGGTTAAAGGGGAGACTGCAGAGGGTCGTATTGAAGGGGGAACTGTCAGGTTGGAGGGGGGTTACCAGTGGAGTTCCTCAAGGTTCGGTTTTGGGTCCGATTTTATTCAATCTATTTATTGCTGACCTGGGAACCAAGAGTAGGAGTGGGCCGATAAAGTTTGCGGATGACACCAAGTTGGGAGGTATTGCCAATTCGGAAAAGGATCGGGATATCCTCCAGGGAGATTTGGATGACCTTGTAAACTGGAGTATTAGTAACAGGATGAAATTCAATAGTGAGATGTGTAAGGTTATGCATTTAGGGATGACTAACAAGAATTTTAGTTATAAGCTGGGGACGCACCAGTTGGAAGTAACGGAGGAGGAGAAGGACCTAGGAGTCCTGGTTGATCGTAGGATGACTATGAGTAGGCAATGTGATGTGGCCGTTAAAAAAGCTAATGCGGTCTTGGGATGCATTAGGCGAGGTATTTCTAGTAGGGATAAGGAGGTGCTAGTCCCGTTATATAAGGCATTGGTAAGACCTCATTTGGAGTATTGTGTGCAGTTTTGGTCTCCCATGTTTAAGAAGGATGAAATCAAACTGGAACGGGTACAAAGAAGGGCCACTAGAATGATCCGAGGAATGGAAGGCCTGTCGTATGAAAGGAGACTTGAGGAGCTCGGTTTGTTTTCCTTAACCAAAAGAAGGATAAGAGGAGATATGATTGCACTCTTTAAATATATCAGAGGATAAATACCAGGAAGGAGAGGAATTATTTCAGCTCAGTGCTAATGTGGACACGAGGACAAACGGATATAAATTGTCAGTCAGGAAATTCAGGCTTGAAATTAGACGAAGGTTTCTAACCATCAGGGGAGTGCAATACTGGAACAGCCTACTGAGGGAAACAGTGGGGGCGAAGGACCTCCATGACTTTAAGATTAAGCTAGATAAGTTTATGGAGGAGATGGTATGATAGGATAACGGGCTTAGTCAATAGGTCAATTAAGTGCCACACTGAAGTAAATAGTACAGTGGGTCAATGATGTGATATAACCTTTTTCAAGAGGGTATGGCTGGAGAGTCTTGCCCGCATGCTCGGGGTTCAGCTGACCGCCATATTTGGGGTCGGGAAGGAATTTTCCTCCAGGGAAGATTGGCAGTGGCCCTGGAGGTTTTTCGCCTTCCTCCGAAGCATGGGGCAGGGGTCGCTTGCTAAAGGAGGGGGTGGAGCGGCTTATGTGGCCTGCATCTTGCGGGAGGTCAGACTAGATGATCATAATGGTCCCTTCTGATCTTGAATTCTATGATTCTATGATTCTATGAAGTACAGCCAGCACAGGTACATCTACACAAGCTGCCACTGACACCCCCTTGTGCAGTATAGACGTACCCTAAGAAGCAGGCCAAAGCACAGCAGAACTGCTTTCTTCAGGCAACTCAGAGTATAACAGATGTTGGATTTAATTCCTCAACAGTGAAACCTCAGTGTGTGAGGCTGTTGTTTCTCAGACTGAAGTATGTTCAGATTAGATTTAATATGACTACGCTGCTTGACAGCAGTTAGAAATTGGTGTTGTAGCCATATTGGTCCTAAGATGTGAGAGACAAAATAGGTTCTGTTGGTGGTAGTTACAAGCTTTCAAACTACACAGAGTTCCATTTTAAGCAGCACATTTCCTGAAGAAGAACTTGGGAAATAGCAAGATGGTCCAGGTCCTCTCCTCCTTGCTTGAGAATCAATGTTTCTTTGTTGAGATGGATAGTCAGAAATGTCAGTGGTATACTCAGTGGAATGGATTGCCCCAAGGTTCAGTTGCTCTATCACCCTTGCTGTTTAATATCTACTCAAGGGACCAGCCAGAATTCCCTGACATGCAAAGATTCATTTGTACAGAGGATCTTGGATCACCACCCAGGCTGAAAGATTTGGGAACATTGAACACATTCTAACTGGTTCCCTGAGTACATCTGGAAAACACTATTGCACATGGTTCTTGAATGCCCATACAAGCAATGTCACGGTTCAGGGCAATTGCACCTGTATCTCCCCTCAGTGATTGAGCAAGGGCAGCCACTCTCAGGCTTCCAGCTCCCCAGCTGTTGTCTCTCTTGGGTGGGGACGTGCATCTCTCTCCTTTCTGAGTAGGGTATTTTCAGGCTGTACAGTTCCCTGCCTTCCCTGTGTATTTCCCAGTAAAGACAGTCTGCTTGCTTTCTCTTTAGAAAAAGACTGATACCAGAGTGATTACTACAGATATGTTACCACACAGAGTTTTCTAAGCAAGCTTACTTTATTCATAAGGTAAAACACCTAACACAGAAAACATTTTAAATACATGGTGATAGTATGATCACGTGGAAGCTGAGAAACCACCCCAAATGTGAATGCCCAGAGCATAGACAAACACTTGAACACTGCCTGATGCAGAGGCCCCTGTCAACACCCTGTACTCCCAAGGAAGTTATTTGAGATACGTGACAACACTAGGTCCTGGAGTTTTGGAGCCATAAGCTATGATGATGATGTAAAGGAGGTGATGCATATTCATTTAACATGCAAATTAGAGCAACAAGTCATTTGCTTAAAATCTCCAGATTTCAGGACCCACTTCTTTAAAAATTATACCTGCTATATATGTATCTAGCTAACCATGGTAGCTCTGGTTTTTTATCCCAGAGTCTCATTATTTATTAAGCAGGCCATATTCCAGATGACTGAATAATTAAAAAAAAGTTGTGATTATCTGACAATGTCAAAATGTAGCAGATACGTTATTTTCAATTAATAACTCATGCAGCTCTCCTACCTGTTTGCCTTCCTACTTATTATTATCAGTGCTGTAATTTTGTTAATAAGACTGGCAGTTTTTCCTAACAGAATACCTTTGTTACAAGGCCGTCCCTCCTAACAGCTTCCCATTAGTAGCAAAAACAAATAGGAGTTGATTGTTCAGCTGCTGTCATTTACAAAGTCTAAATCAACCTGCCATAGCAAAATTATTCCCAGAGGTAACCTTATCCGTTTGGCCTTGGTGGTGATGCTGTGGATAGCACACCAGTTGAACTATATATTCCTTTTTAGGGGAATACTTTGAAATATATAGCTCTATGCCGCATTGTAATTGAAAAGTTGAACAATACCTATACAGAGCTCAGCAGTCTAAGAAGAACATGAAGGTTCAACTCTAATTGCTTTGCACTGTTTAATACCTTCTGCTGTGTTTTTCAAGAATGTATATTCTACTGATACAAATATATAGTCTGCATAATAGGATGCTGTTATATATTGGTGTAAAGCAGCACCACTTTTTAAAGGATTTCCAGCATTTTTATTTTAAGTTCTGGTCAAAGTTTTCAAAGTAAGGCACTGAAATTTGGATTTAGGTACCTAAATAAATGGCCTGCTTTGAGCACTCACAATTCCATCAATGAGAGCTGTGGGATGCTCAGACTCCTAAAAACTTTTCAGATACTCAAACAGGAAAGCAAAGGCCTAATTTTAGGCATCCACATTTCAATATTTCTCTATTATTGAGTATTTACCCCTCAAACATTATAATTTTTTTAACTGAAACTCAGCATAAGAGCCCACATACAATGTGTTTATTTTTTAAATTTGTTCATTGCATCAGTTCAGATGTGTTTCTAGGTACTAAAGCCCATATTCCGTAGATAAGGAATCACAAACCATTTTGAAACACCTCTAAGAGTGACTCACAACAGATTAAGGTCAGATTGGAGTGTCAGTCATAAATTGTATCAGAGGGGTAGCCGTGTTAGTCTGGTTCTGTAGAAGCAGCAAAGAATCCTGTGGCACCTTATAGACTAACAGACGTTTTGCAGCATGAGCTTTCGTGGGTGAATACCCACTTCTTCGGATGCAAGTAGTGGAAATTTCCAGGGGCAGGTTTATATATGCAAGCAAGAAGCAAGCTAGAGATAACGAGGTTAGTTCAATCAGGGGGGATGAGACCCTGTTCTAGCAGTTGAGTGAAAACCAAGAGAGGAGAAACTGGTTCTGTAGTTGGCAAGCCATTCACAGTCTTTGTTTAATCCTGAGCTGATGGTGTCAAATTTGCAGATGAACTGGAGCTCAGCAGTTTCTCTTTGAAGTCTGGTCCTGAAGTTTTTTTGCTGCAGGATGGCCACCTTAAGATCTGCTATTGTGTGGCCAGGGAGGTTGAAGTGTTCTCCTACAGGTTTTTGTATATTGCCATTCCTAATATCTGATTTGTGTCCATTTATCCTTTTCCTTAGAGACTGTCCAGTTTGGCCGATGTACATAGCAGAGGGGCATTGCTGGCATATGATGGCATATATAACATTGGTGGACGTGCAGGTGAATGAACCGGTGATGGTGTGGCTGATCTGGTTAGGTCCTGTGATGGTGTCACTGGTGTAGATATGCGGGCAGAGTTGGCATTGAGGTTTGTTGCATGGATTGGTTCCTGAGTTAGAGTTACTATGGTGTGGTGTGCAGTTACTGGTGAGAATATGCTTCAGGTTGGCAGGTTGTCTGTGGGCGAGGACTGGCCTGCCACCCAAGGCCTGTGAAAGAGTGGGATCATTGTCCAGGATGGGTTGTAGATCCTTGAAGATGCGCTGGAGGGGTTTTAGCTGGGGACTGTATGTGATGGCCAGTGGAGTCCTGTTGGTTTCTTTCTTGGGTTTGTCTTGCCATAGGAGGCTTCTGGGTACACGTCTGGCTCTGTTGATCTGTTTCCTTATTTCCTCGTGTGGGTACCGTAGTTTTGAGAATGCTTGGTGGAGATTTTGTAGGTGTTGGTCTCTGTCTGTGGGGTTAGAGCAGATGCGGTTGTACCTCAGTGCTTGGCTGTAGACAATGGATCTTGTGGTGTGCCCGGGATGGAAGCTGGAGGCATGAAGGTAGGCATAGCGGTCGGTAGGTTTTCGGTATAGGGTGGTGTTAATGTGACCATCAATTATTTGCACCGTAGTGTCTAGGAAGTGGACCTCCCGTGTAGACTGGTACAGGCTGAGGTTGATGGTGGGGTGGAAGCTGTTGAAATCGTGGTGGAATTTTTCCAGAGTTTCCTTCCCATGGGTCCAGATGATGAAGATGTCATCGATGTAGCATAGGTAGAGAAGAGGCGTGAGTGGACGGGAGCTGAGGAAGCGTTGTTCCAGGTCAGCCATAAAAATATTGGCATATTGTGGGGCCATGCGGGTGCCCATAGCGGTGCCACTGATCTGGAGATATATATTGTCATCAAATTTGAAATAGTTGTGTGTGAGGATAAAGGCACAGAGCTCAGCAACCAGTTGTGCTGTGGCATCATCAGGGATACTGTTTCTGACAGCTTGTATTCCATCAGCGTGTGGGATGTTTGTGTAGAGAGCCTCTACATCCATGGTGGCCAGGATGGTGTTTTCTGGAAGGTCACCAATGCATTGTAGTTTCCTCAGGAAATCAGTGGTGTCACGGAGATAGCTGGGAGTGCTGGTGGCATAGGGTCTGAGTAGAGATTCTTAAATTGGAATTGCTTTTGTCATGACACTTGACAATGTTTTAATGTCATGTTTTCCCTTTAATACATTCTTCACATAAGTCCTATCTGTAATACAATCATACTTAAAAGGGCATTGTTTAAAGAAGAAGATATGTTAAAGTAAAAGAGCGATAGTATTTACTATCTATAAATTCTACAAATACCAAATCTCTATGCTTCTTTTCAAAGCAACTTATATCACTACTGATAGGGATGGTAGTAAAAGTTAGTTGCCAAGTGACTCACTCAAAACACTCCTCTTATTGGATATTTTAACTCCTTCATTCAAGGCCAATAAATTGGTTTCTTAGAATTTTCAAAATTGCTTTGGATCAGTGTGGATTAAAAAGAATGACACACCAGTACTTGGACACAATGACACTAGATGGGTCTCTTAAAAAGCCTAGAAAAAGCACTCACAAAATTGTAGTCTTCATGTAAAACCCACATTTATATATACAAAATGGTACAATCGCCATAACACCTTTTACATATCCCAAAAGGTGCTCTAGCAAATAGTATAGGTACTTTTTGGTATAGGTACTCAGTGCTCTAGCAAATAGTATAGGTACTTTTTGGTATAGGTACTCAGTTGTATGAAACATTTAAAAATAAGCCTAGCCTGAGCGTATCAAACACATGAAGGACACAGAGGAACAGAAGTAAACATGAAGAGGAACAACTTTATGATTATTACCTTTTCTCTGAATAAAAGCACCTGCTCTTATAGCCAGTCTGTGATGGGAAAGTTGAAGGACAAAAGGAGAATAAAGAGAATAGAAAGGGAGGAGGAAGAAAGAATAAAAAGTTTGTCAGTTGAGAAGAAACCGAGAATTGGACGTTACTTAATGCTATCTTAAATTTTTGGTCAGTATTCAGGTTCTGTGGTGCTAGGAGCCTCAGAAACACCCATAATAGATAAACAAGACTGTTGATTACTGCAACATTATAGCTTTATGTTTGTTTTCCCTGATGTTGTTATTACTATTTAAGAATAATAAGGGAGACAGATTTAAATACAAGATTATTTCTGATTGTCAGGGCTTCAGTTTTGACCATTTAGGAGGCTTAATGCTGCATTTTCTAATCAAGCAAAATATCCACTGATTTCAGTGAAGGTTTAGCCTGAATAAGTGTTACAAGGTGAAACTCTTTATTTGATTTTCCAAATCCAGCTACTTCAGTTCACTAATGAGTTTGGGGTTTTTATGCACACAGTATTGTGTTTTTTGTAAAGACTGCTAAAGCTGCCAGTTCTCTACACAAAAATAGTTATGGTGAGGGTACAACTCCTAATAAATGGTAACCCTTGAAGCTAGCAGCAATCAGTGATTGAGGTGTACTCAAAATTTGGGAAGACAATGGGCCTAACTGCAACTTGTTCACTGTGAAGAAAAGCATGGAGTTATGCTATTGTGTCTGTAAACATTTTGTGCACCTTGAGATCTGATGATAAGTTTTAGACTGAAAGAATTAACGTCCACTGTTATATCCTTGGGGCAGCCGGTGTAGGAAGCAATCACTTGAGGCCAGAGAGCAGGCAGCTAACCAAAACCTTCATTTTATTTACAGATATACAGAGAGCTCCCTCAGCCGGTTGAAACCGGCTGAGCTATCCCTTAATAGTCTAACTCAGTTGCCATAGTAACAAAACCCATGACAACCAAATACACAACATCCACAGATTCGCAGCCACTGGGACATAGGGATATTATTAACAAAGGCATGATTATTATTGTGGCTACAAGTAATTAAATACAAAAGAACTTTTTGAAGGTCCCAGAGACAGACTGGCATTTAGACCAATTGTCATTTTTCTAAAGCAGCTTTTCTATTAAATGAGTCCCTTATTAAAACCTGGTACCTTTTAATTAAATCACCATAATCTTCTATCAGGAAAATGGCCTTAGCCTGCCAATCAGGCAATCATGATAATTCCAAATACTACCCCAATTATTAGCTCTTGTAATGTTTGATGGAATGTTTGATCAAAGAATTGTGATTCAACACATTTTAATTGAGACTAGGACTAATCCAAAAGTATGCAAAATGTGCATATAGCTATATAATTGCTGTGACTTTTTCTTTAAATCTATAAGGACTCCTACTACCTGCAAACACTTGTAGCCATTTTGAATTCAATTCAGTGCAGGTTGTCTCAGATTGGGTAATTTTACCTTTTGTTCTTTCCTCTTTTATTATTCTCTTAATCTAAAATAAGTCATTCAGACTGACAATAGTTACTTGTTCCGTGAGTACATAGAAACATTACAAAATTGTAGTTAACGTAATCAGGAGTAACGTAGCCTCATCTGACACCAGGTAGTAGATAAAATACTGGTTTATTAATGAGAAAAACTGTTACAAATACAAAATAATTTCAAGTAGTAATTTTGTTTTCACTTAATCTTTCATGTTTCTGGTAATACCATCTCTTGGGTTTTTTTTAAAAAAAATTTCTATCTCAAAGATAGTGAATAACTCTAATAAGATGAGAGATGAAGGTAGCCTTGCCCTTGTTTAGTGGAAATCACCCGTGATAACTGAATAAACAGGCTAAGCAATTTAAAGTTGCTAAGGCTACCTCTTGTTTTTCCCCTTTTATTCTTGGAGGCAACTGCTATCTTCATCACTAGAAAAGGTGACCTTTGGCTGAAAGACCCATGATCCCAATAGCTATAATTCTTCCGCCTTTGTTTTATGATGAATACACAAGAGTGTTTGTTGCCACATTTGCAGATAGGGCTGGTAGAACATTTTTAATGAATGTACTTTAGTGAAATACTTTTACTATTTTTCAATCAGCTTGTAGAGTGGTTGACATTTTTCAAAAATTTGAAATTTCAGTGAAATTTTTTTAGGGTTTTTTGATTATCTCTCCTTCCATATTTTCGTTGTGCTTTTATCTGCATGTCACTTGTCTTGAATTCATCTGGTAATCGTGGCATTGAAATAACATGTCTTGTAAAGAAAAAAATGCAACTGCATCTTTCCTCCTTGCCACTCATAATTATATAAAATATACAGTTTTGGCCAGACTGCGTAACTAGTAAAAATGAAATATACACAAAGCTGTACATAAATGGCTATACATTCAGAATATTTTTTAAAAAATGCATATTAGTATACAGCAAATATTTTGATTGTGTAGTATTGCTGTTTACTGTTTAACAGCTTCCATAATACACCCTAGAAGAGAATATACTTCAGTGGTAAGTGAAATGATTCTGATACCATGTCAAATTCTCATTATTGTTTGTATTAAGGTAGTGTCTAGAGGCCTCATCTGAGATTGGGACCCCATTGTGCATGGTCCTGAACAAATTTATAATAAGAGACTGGCTCTGCCCTGAAAAGCTTATAATCAAAGAAGACAAGACAGGTGAAGTGTGGATGGAGAAGGGATTTAAGCATTTTATTAAAGCTAATGTTAAAAAAATTACATAATACATAGGTTGAGAAAAGGGTGTACATCTGTATATAGTGCTTAGATTATCCACAAATACAGAGTTTGTTTTTAAAAGTCATATGATACATAGAGAACATAATCAGCAATAACCCAAATTTAGATGAATAGATTTAATAATACAGTTTAGATATTAGAATCCAAATACTCGGGTACATCACTCATGAAAAATTGTACAGAGATTTGGTTGTGGAAAGCAAAATATCTCAATGAGTGGAGATTGTCCCTCAGTAATTGAGAAGTAGGTAGCTTGTCCATTTAGAAAACACAATCCACGAGGAAAGTATTTCAGTTCCTTTCCTGACTGTATGCGCTTTATTACATACAAGCAGAGTGAACAATATAATGACTTGCAAATATTGCATTTGTTCCACACATTGTTTAGTTTACTTTGATTTGTTTCGGTTATTTATTTATTTGTTTTGTTTATTTATTTATTTATTGGGGGGGAAGGTCTGTTAGAAGGTTCACTAACTAGGCTGTGTACACTTCAAGCTAGGTATGTAATCCCAAGCTCAAGGAGACATTCCTGTGCTAGCACTAACTGTAGTGACAGCGGCAGGAGGGGCTAGCCAGCTGATTGTGTGCCTAGTAGCTTGGGCTGGTATGTATGGGCTAGAGACCCTCCCACTGCTCATGCAGCTTGTAGCACTTGATCAGTGCTAGCATGGCTATGTCTCTTTGAGCTGGGACTTATGCCCCCAGCTGGAAGTGTAGACATACTCTAAAAGAAAAGAGCTAGGAAAGGAATGGGGAACATTGAAAGCAACGAGGGAAGGGAAGCAGGCGGGCAAAAGGTGAAAATGGAAATAAAGGAGCATAGAGGGAAGTAGGTGTTAAGCCTGTGAGAGGTAGGTCAGGCAGTGGTTGGAGCAATCAGCAAAACACCAGAGAGGAAAGAATGTTTAGACTAAAAGCTCTTTTTGATGGCTCCTCTCAGTTGTACCAATGCATCCCCACTACTTCAATAAGTTTACAAGGTGTAATTGACACCAGAATCTGATCCATTGTTTCTACAGGGCGGGTTTGTCTACACACAAAGTAGTACCACTTTAATGATACCAGTATAGCTAAAGCAGTACAACCTCCCTTAGGTCTGGTCTACACTACAGTGCTAAATCGGTTGAAGCTACGCTACTTCAGTTACATCTGTACCACGCTGTGTCAATGGGAGACGCTCTTCCCCCAACTTACCTTACTCTTCTCAAGGAGAGTACAGCAGTTGACAGGAGAGCACTCTGCCTTGACTTAGTGTGTCTTCACCAGACCCACTAAATCGACACAGTTGCATTGACTGCAGCAGTATTTAGCCAGTTTACCGGCTGATTTAGCCAGTAGTGTAGACAGTTATATCAGTACAGAGGTGCTCATACTGGTATAATTTATTTCCATTTGGGAAACTGTGTTAATACTAGGGTTTATATTGGTAAAAGTCACTCCCCTAATTGAAAGTTTTACTAGTACAAAATCTTTGTATAGAACAAGTCTCAGTTAGGCCTTGCCTAGTTTAGGATTGAAAGATGTGATTTTAGGTGGCTACACCCCTCAATCAAAGTCCCGGACCTAACATTCCCAGGCCTATGGGACAATGGGTAAACATCCTCTCCATAAAAAAACAAAAAGCGGGGGAATGTAGTAGGAAGAGAACCTGAGATATATCAGAGGCCTGGTATGAGGCAGAACCTGCTCATAGAATCTGGCAAGAACAGGGCTGGTATGGCAGACATATACATTCCTAAGAAGTGCTAGTCACAGAGTACTCTCGCAAACACATCCCGATATCAAGGATGGTACAAAAACATTTCCCAAGGATAATAGGAACACATTATACCCTCCTAAAAGATATGGTCAGTATGACAGTATGTAATAGAGATGCTTTGTTTGAACCAACATGTACAAGGTGATAACTAGCCACGTCAGGGGACAGTGACTAACTATGTCAGAGGGAGTACTAACTTGTTTGTATCAGGGTATAAAAATGTATCTCAGAGGGAGTACCTTTGTCCAGCCAAGGCGGGACTGGAAAGTCCCGCCATTCACTGAGCTGCGTCCATTGTCATGGGCACACAAGTCTGAGTGTCCTCGTAGAGTCTGCCAGGTGCTATTACCGTGCTTTAGCAACAATAAACATGTCCTGGAGCCTTCGTACCTTAATGGATCTTGTGTTCATTGGGCGGTTTGCTCGAGATCTGCTGTGCCAACTGACTGCGCAGAGCTGGGACAGCACACAAGGAGAAGACACACACGCAGCCGAACATCTAACCACACTAGGTAACTCAATTCAATTAGTACCTTCAAAATCTCTATTCACGACCAAGCAATAATCTCATGCTAAGGTATAATTGCTTTGCTTCTGTCTACACCAGGGGTTCTCAAACTGGGGATCATGACTCCTCAAGGGGTCACAAGGTTATTATGTGGGGCAGTTGCGAGCTCTAAGCCTCCAACCCAAACCCTGCTTTGCCTCCAGCATTGATAATAGTGCTAAATATTTAAAAAGTGTTTTTAATTTATGGGCGGGGGGGGGCGCACTCAGAGGCTTGCTTTGTGAAAGTGGTCACCAATACAAAAGTCTGAGAACCACTGGTCTACACTTTACTGCACCACAAGGTACAGGAGTGTGAACTGCAGAGTTCACCAAAATGTTGTGCTCTAACTAGCATTAATGCAAACTAGGTACCTTTTAGTTCATGCCAGCAGCGTCCGCATGGGGCAGTTTGGTGCAGTCGCTGCGTAGGCCACACTGCATACTTACATCGGTGCAATGTAGACAAGCCCTTTGTCTTGATTAGAGTTCTAGGAGGTGTTAATAAGATTGCACTAGTTGACTCCATCTAACATCACACGACACCTTTAAACAGTAATCTAGACAAGGCCTCAGAAAGATCTGTAAAGAGCTCTAGGATCTATCTGGGCGACAGCACTATATAGAGAGATAGATGCAAAATTATTGTCATTGACCTTAGTATTTAATGAGACGATTTATTTCAGCATTTGTACCTTCTTCAGCTTTATATATTCCATTCCTGTTTCCTGACTAGTTTTCACTAACTGACGGCTATCCCAGATTCAGAAGCATAGCATTGCCCAAATGACCTACTAACTGGCATAATGCCTGAGTTTATATTAATATGGGAAAATGTGCAGGATGGTAACACCAAGCGATTCTAATATCTTTTACAGAAAAGGCAATAAAAACAAAAGATGGTAAAACTGCTTATGTCATCCAGCTGCATTCGTCCTTGTACATATAGATTATCATCATGAGCCTTCTCCCCTTGAAGTCAGTCAAAATGGCCATTGACTTCAGTGGAAGCAGGATCAGGCCCCATATGTCAAATATTAAAGCAATGGTAGCTATAGACCACTGAGCCTTATTGGAATGCAATTACTTTAAGTACTGGTTGTTACCATGAAAAAGCTGGAATGCAATTATTGAGAGAGCATGTGGTATGCTTTTCATTGATTAGACTGTCCTGTTTGATTAAATTCCTCAGCATTTTTAATTTTCTAGGCCTAATTGTTGCCTTACATCTTTCTTGGGATCCTTTGTTGTAAATCATCTGCTTTCAGGTCCAGATTTATTTTTTTAATGCATTCAAATCCTCTGCAAACATATCCTGTCATTATGTGTTTTATCTGTCTCTGCAGATGGTTCTTCGATGGAAAGTTTCCATTGCCTCCAGAGAATGAGTCCGGTATCTACCTTTCAGTTTTCAAACAAATACTTGCAAAATGGTATTGATTAAAAGGTCAAAAAATATTACTGTCGCAGGTATATCAACTCAATGTCTGAATCACTACAGCCAAGCAGTATTGTTATAAACAGGCACAAATCTTTTCAAGGGACTACTCTGGATTTCAGGTTTGTTGTTATCTTTCAGATCACCATTCAATCTCCCTGACTTAGTCCCCAAAGAGAGAGCCATTTGGAATGCCACATCTCGTAAATATATATTATATTACTCTCTTCATTTACATTGATGTAAATCAGGATCAGCTCTGTTGAGGACAATGGAATCACACTGGTGTGAGTGAGAGGAGAATTGGGTTTCGTAGTATTTAAGCCATCATCTGAATTCAGGGACCTGGGTTACAGAAATAGTGCTGCAGCAGTGGTAAAGCATTGAAATCATTAACTTTATTGCAACAAAAAGCTAAGGTGAGACTTCTTGCAGAGGGTTTAAAGAAAGAGACCTTTCCAGGGGATCCACAAAACATCTGAATGGGTTGGGCAGCAGGACAAAATAAGTGAAAGTAACTCCAGGTCTCGCTGATTTCTTCAACCATAGCCGATAGCACTGGGAATCCACCAGGAGAGGAAGCTCTGGCATTGGAAAGTGGCTGCATCTTTTACTTGACACTGCTGAGAGTTTCATGTGCAGCCACCAAAGCCTTCAAAAGATCATGGCCAGAGTAGCTATTCAATGCATCTCCTCAGCAGCCTTTGGCTGTGCAGCACCCAGGGAGCCTGAGGCAGGAGTTAAAGCTGCCCTTTTCCAGTGGGAACCCTGAAGAACATTCTCTCAATCTTTGGCCTGGTCTACACTAGGGAGGGGTGTCGATGTAAGTACGCAACTTCAGCTACGGGAATAGTGTAGCTGAAGTCGACATATCTTATTCCGACTTACCTCCCATCCTCACGGCGCGGGATTGACGGCCACAGCTCCCCCATCGACTCCGCTACCGCCGTTCGCTCTGGTGGAGTTCCGGAGTCGACGGGGAGCGCGTTCGGGGATCGATATATCGCGTCTAGACGAGATGCGATATATCGATCCCTGATAAATCAATTGCTACCCGCCGATACGGCGGGTAGTCTGGACGTACCCTAAATCTTCACTGCAGAAGAAGTATCTTGTTTCTTTATTGAGATAACTTGTAAGTTAATTATCTTACTATACAACCCCAGTGGAGACAAGGCACCTGTGAGGTTAGCACTATTCTGCTTGCTTGTGAATCACCTCACCTAATTTACTTGCAGTAAAACTTCAGTGCCTTGTCTCCATTAGGGTTATACAGGGGGCTTACCTAATGCATGTTAGTTATCCCATGGTAAAAACTGCACCTTTTTAAGTATTGAAGATAAAGCTTCAGAGTGAATAACGCTTAAATGGCAAAAGAGATTTGCTTGTCAAGAGAGAGGTGTAATTTACATCTCTTTGCATCAGCACCAGTGAATCTGGCACTAAGTACTTAGGGCACTTACATAGGGAATTGTTACCACATTGTCTTGCTTATTGCCTTAAAAACAGAGCTTCCTTTGAAATGTAATAGATTAATTTGTCTCCCTTTTTCTTAAGCCGTGCAAACACCGGGCAGCTTGGCACCTGGCTGAGTGACAGCAGAACCACATATTTTTACAAAGTGATTTCAATGTGTTGAAGGTGGATTTAAGGAAGCACAAGTTTTGCACAGGAGTTAAAGAGAATTTGGGCCAAATCCTCGTCCTACTGAAGCTATTAAACTTCTTCAGAGAGGAGGACTTGTGAGAGAGAAACCGTCCGGCTGGAGGTTTGAATACAGCTGCTTTTACAGGAATTCTGAAAGTGGACCAGCTACACCTGTGAGTTTTAGAAGCATAAGGAATGCCTGACGCTTCAGACCAATGGCATCCTGCCTGTGACTGCATGCTGCTCTCTGAAAACTTTATGGATTGGTTTGTTATGCGGCTAAACTGAAATATTCATACAACCACCAGAATCCCGATTAGCTGAACCTCTTGACAACTCATCTGTTCAGATAACTGCAAGTTTGAATTATCTTGAGTTAACAGAGACAATACATCAGAGTTATCTGTAGTCCATTAGAAAGAGAGGTAAGGACAGTGGGTGATTGGATAATTGGGATTCTCTTGTACGCAGTGGCATTGAAACAATTTTTATGGTGGGGATGCTCAAAGTCATTGAACGAAACTGTAAACCTCATATATGATAGAAACCACTTCAAGAGGGGGTGCTGTTGCAACCCCAGCACCGCTAGTTCCAACAACCATGCTTGTACCTTGCAGTAGGGTATTTGTGTACCCATTGTAATATAGACCATAAGATTGAAGCAGCCTAATGTTTAATTATCAATTGCCATAAAAAAATTATCAAAGCAAATTGTTACCCAAGGTGTCTGGGGTGAATCACTACCATCTACTTACAGCGTGAAAAAGTCTTGTCTGTGCCCATGGGGAAAAAACTTCTCAACTCTGCTGCTGCTGGAAGCACAAGCACTTCCTACTGGGTTCCACAAGCCCTGCTCTTTCTGTCCATAGGCTAGCAATTTACACACCGCACTGTGTTACACTCGAATGCTCAGTCCCCTGCCTTCTGGGCACCTGCAATGTACACCAATCTGCTGTCTGCCTGGAAGCAGTGCACCCAGTTTACCAGCTACATCTCAGTTCAGCACTTTGCTTAGTGCCTGACACTTAGGCATCTCTATAGTAAAACCAAATTGAAATTTATTTAACAAAGCTTGAGTTAAAGCTTCAAATAAAAACAAAAAGATTTGGAAACATAAAGTTACAAGTAAAAGAAAAATATAAAATGTGGTTTGTAACCTATACTTATTAACAAGTTACTTTCCTGGCTAAAGTATTTCTCACCCGGTGGTCCATCCTTCCAGTCCTGGGGGTTGGTATCCACTTTTTATGAGACTCTCCAAGATGCAAAATGTTGGCTCCATAGTGGATAATATTTGTGACCTCTTTCCTTCTCTTGTACAGTCCCAGCCCTTTGTCAATGCTCAAGTCTGCATCTGCCCCAGAATATAAATACAGGGCTGACTGAGTTGATGGATGTCAATTTTTCACAGTAAGAGAAGTGGGTGAGGCAGTATCTTTTATTGGGCCAACTTCTGTTGGTGAGAGAGACAAGGTTTTGAGCTTACACAGAGGACCTGGTCTACATCAGGACCTGGTCTACACTACAGAGTTAGGTTGACTCGAGGCAGCTTACGCTGATCTAACTCTGTAAGTGTCTATTCTAGGTCGATGTAGTGTCAGTGTAAACACTGCGTTGTTTACATCGACTGTGGCTGACTTTCAGAAGCCATCACACAATGCCCCACCTTGACAGTTCAATTGGTGCAAACACACCTCCTGATGAGGCTGCACACTGCCGACACAAGGAACAAAATGTAGACACAAATGAAGTAATTATTGCGGCAGGGTATCCCTGGGTATGTCTGTGTCACAACCATCTCGTGTATTCTTGGTTGCAGGTTAGTAATAATTTAGTGCTATGCTTTACCACAAACCACTTTCACAGCAGTATAGCTGAGATTACTTACCGATATATTAGTAATATGGTATTACATACAAAGAAAAATCTGCTTTAAAAGAAAATTATGTAGGGTGAAAAGTCAGGCACTCAAAGTTGGGAAATGCCAGTGTAAGCCAGTAATAAAACTCACTAGCCAGGGAAGGTAGAGTAAACCTCTCAACAAATATTCAGTCAAAAACTTTTTCTTCAGGACTGGCTTTATTTTCAGACATGAGTTCAAAAACAAGAGCAAAGAGACTAAAAATATTGGGGATCAACCAGCTGAGGTGTTTTCCAGCTTCTCTCACCTGGGAGAGGAGAGGACACACATTTTTTATGTAATTACTTGAGTTTTTTTTAACAGAATTTGGTTTTACATTTTCTTTTTAAATGCAGCTGTAATACCCCCTACATCATGCATACATCAGGAAGGTCTGAGCCCTGAACCTTCAGCACTGACTTCTACCATTTGAGCTACAGGACGACATTAGCAAGCAGCAGGAAAAGGTTGTTATTCTGAGAGAGGAATGGGTTGCTGGGCCAGGTGCTAAGTTGGCAGAGGGGAGGCTATCAGGTAGGAACCCAGCCTTATGCAATTCTCTCTTTCTATCTCTCTTTCTCCCCCCTTTTCCAGGAGCTGGGGGAGCTCCTGTTTCATGTGGTGCCCCCAAAGGGGAGAATGGGCCACAGGGGTCATGTGCGACGTTGAGTGGGGTAGCTGGGAGGAGCACTCAACCTTGGCTGCCTTACTCCAAAATTCCCTGCTGCTACCGCTGCTGTAGTGTCTGCTGCTGCTGCTTTGGCAGTGGTGTGGGCTTGGCCTTGGAATGTTCATGTTCCATTTTCCCAAAAGCAAAGCATTGATGCTGCCAGTATTGATTTTAATCCACTGCAATCAGGGAAATAATAACTCAAAAGTCCAAGCAACCCTATATTACAAAGCTTTATTTCTGAGCACTTCAGGAAACTTTGTATAATGTAGCCCTGAACCCTAGATGTGTTCAGTAAAACTGACATCAAGAGAGGGAACATGAGGATTAATGAAAGTGTGATAGTGTATTAATAGAATCAGGATCAAGGCCAAATGGAAATAAGTATTGTGATTACAAAAATGTAAAGAAATGGATAATGCACAATGGAAATTGTGGCTTTTTTGTGGGTTTATACTAAAGTTTAAGGTAATCGGTGAAAATTCGCAGTCTGTGGAAATCACAGTTACCCTGTGGAATTCTGTTGGAAGCTGTTTAATGGAAATTCCAGTAACTTCTTATAGTTTTCACAGCAAACTGCTTACACTGAGTACATGGGTATTAAAATATTTCACTCTTAAAATGTTCTACTTCTACAATAGGCCCCTTCATACTATATTAGTCATCTACCACTTTGAAAGAATGAGGTACAATTAGAAAAAGTCATTAGCAGTAGCTGGGAGGGACATGCAAGCAAAAATCCAGCATCCTTACTACAGTATTAATCTACAGAAAAAACTTGAATTTCTTTGAGGATACTGTTTTCTGATATACTCTTGTAAAATGCAATCTATACTACATGCATTGCATATGTTTTCTAATCAGATTTCTGAAGGATGGTAAATATGACTATGAAGACATTCACAATTCATAACTTGTTTGAAAAATCATCTAAATTTCAAAGGGTTATAAATGTTCTGCTTTTATGGGGCTCTTGTACTCAGTAGTGCTTGTCTCTGCGAAGTGTTCTTTAAAACTTCTTGGGAAGTTGGGGTGGGAGAGGGAGTCCATTTGATAAATATTTACATTATCAGTTCAGTCAGAATTCTTTCCTGGGTGCTGGCTGGTGAGTCTTGCCCACATGCTCAGGGTTTAACTGATCGCCGTATTTGGGGTCGGGAAGGAATTTTCCTCCAGGGCAGATTGGCAGAGGCCCTGGAGGTTTTTCGCCTTCCTCTGCAGCATGGGGCATGGGTCACTTGCTGGAGGATTCTCTGCACCTTGAGGTCTTCAAACCACAATTTGAGGACTTCAATAGGGGTTCGTTATAGGAGTGGGTGGGTGAGATTCTGTGGCCTGCGTTGTGCAGGAGGTCAATCTAAATGATCATAATGGTCCCTTCTGACCTTAAAGTCTATGAGTCTATGAGAATTCGTGACAGAAAAACAAAATTCATCCTTACATAAACCCAATGCCAGGAACAGAGTTCAGGTGTGCAAATTCCCTGCCCATTGGCAAACCCTCTCTTATGCACTGTCATTTCCAAGTGTCAGATAGTGTCAGAAAGTAGGCTGTGTGAACCATGTAAAGGTGCAAAACGGTAATGTGTTAAAAAAATTCCTAATTTTTTAAATGTATAAAACAACCACATTTAAAGCAAAAATTAACAAATGCAGAGCAAAATTTTGGGAGTTATTCAGTGGTTCAAAAAATACAAAGAAAACTAGATTTTAACCTTCTAGCCCTGAAACAGTGCTATAGCGTCCAAAGTAAAGTAATTATGGGGAAACAGTTTTATTTTTCCCTCATGTTTTATGGTGCTCCAATTCACTCTTTCATGATTAGAGCTGGGCAGAAAAAGGTTTTCTTGTCCTTCAAAAATTTTCAAGATTTCAAAAAAATTTCCCAATCTGTATCAGGATGAACCTGAGACCTTTCAACAAATTTCACACAAAAAATGCAGAGAGAGTAGCACCCCAGAATAGTTAAGACTCTCAGCCTGGGTCTCCCACATCCCAGATGAGTGGTTTAACCACTGGATTATTGGCCATTGTGGGTTAGGTCTCTGGTTTTGTTCAGAAATCATATCCTGGCCCTGAGAAATCTTCCTAGCAAAACTTTTGTCAAACGGACCCTTTCCTGGGAAAAAATTCAGTTTGATTAATCAGTATTTTCCAACAATGCACTCTCATGCAGCTTTGTACCTATCTACTAATTTCTCTGGATTTTATTAACTGATCAATTTGGCTGTACAGGATGTATTCTTTATATTTTTATGGCTTAAAAAAGAAAGATTTAGTTCCTCATGTGTTTTCTTTTGTGAGGTGCAGTACATGGATTAGTTATTATGAATTAATCATCTCAAGAGCATGTTCATTATTCTCATTTGATTGTCTTTCATTTCAGAAACTAACTAAAACCAGAATGGAATAAAATTAAAGCACTGATCAGTTTTTAACTGATCAACCTTAAAAATAAAAATAAATAAATAAATAAATAAAAAAGCAAGCGGGCAACATTTTAGGACCATTAAAGAGAATTCATGTAAATAATAAAAAACAAAACTAAGATGTGGAATTAAAGGGATAGGAAATTAAATTTGTGACTCTAATCTGAAATTTAGGTTTTATGTGTACAAATTTGCACTGATTTGGCTCTTGCATACAAAGTTCTAGATGAACATGCCAAAGCTACAAAACACTGGTGAATGAGATGGGATTCGTTCTGTTTTCTGACCTATTGGTAACTGTGTGATCAGAAGCAGATAGCTAGTGCCCATTGAGGGGATCATAGAAAATACTTGACACACATGATAAAAATACTTATCTTACTAGATTTCTCCTCCAGTGATTAAAACCATATCTTAGTGGCAGACATCTGTTGGACAACTTACGTGGTTCCTTATTGTCTTGGTATGTGAGAAAATAGTACAAGCTGTACTTCTCGGCCTCTGGTGCACTGAGGATGAACAGGAAATTAAGCACATGCTCAATGGTGGAGTTACAATAACATGGAGGTTTGGTATAATCTGTTGAAATGAAACAGCGTCATTGCGCACACTGTGTCGCCTGGAAGGAAAAAGGAGGGGAGCTGTCTGAGACCTTTCTTCCTGCGTGATTTGATTGACTTAGAGGCAAATTTGACAGCAGAGGCGGTTTGGTGAACATGCTATGCGATAAGCAGCACATTTAAAAACTAGATATCATTCCAGCCAGCTTTCTCCCTGTTTTATAGGGAGACTTCTTGAAGAAACAAGGAACAAGTCTGTTTCATAGAGAGATCAGCATGTAACAAGCACTATTAGCAGTTGCTTTTACTAATTTTACATGGGGAAATTATGTTTTTTTCCCTGCGGTAAATGTCTTTCATTCATGGCTGTTTAAATCAAGCACCCTTTCTGTTACTGTGAATGGTTTTCCCTCTGTAAAGACAAGTGACAAATTTTTCTAAAGGGAATTGCTTTAAAATCAAAATAGCAGAATAGTACCCTGGGCTCCCTGAGCGGCCAACATGTACCAAAGCTTTTTTGTGCACATTTGAAAAGCAAAAGAGCTTGGTTGTTATAGCTGATGACGGGTTTCAGGCGGTACTAAAACTAGCTCGTGCTTTGCAAGTAAAGACGCCAATGGTTGCCATTAAAAATTCACCAAGGACATACTTATTCAGATAGTACACAGTTAACGTGTGGAGCTGAGCACTACAACATATCACTGGGGGATAGTGACTTTGCAAGATTCAATAAAAGGTTGGACATTTATGTGGACAACAAGTACATCCAATATTATAATAGTAAAGATTTATACTCTCATGCTTCAGGGCATAAAATAACCTCTGACTCATGAGGGCTAGGAAGAAACTCCCCCTGAGAGCAAGTTTTTCCATAATTGCCCATTGCTGGGTTAATTTCACCTACATCCAACACAGCTGATACTCGTTCTTCTGGGACAAAGGATACTGAAATAGATGGACCATTGGTCTGATCCCATATGGCAGTTGCTATGTTCTTTCCTATTTACCGTAGTTCCCACAGATTGGTATCAGAGCTACTACTGTTCCACATGTGCTTACAATATGAAATAACTGTGGTATCTTCAGTACCACTGTATGGGAATTGTGGTGAGTATTTATTGAATTCTCCTCAATAACCACTGTAAATAATTTATTAAATATGCAGAAACTTTATTCACACAGAGTTAAGGCTGTCCAGAGGTGGCTTGTGCCCTTCCATAATGTGGAGCATGGCTAAAATTAAGCCTCTGAAAACCAAGAAATGAAGAATTAAGGAACACACTATCCCTGCAAAGCAACCTTTACTCTGCCCACTCCCTCTTCCCCCCCACTCCACTCCACTCCACTGCACTGCCCCACCCCACCCCACAGCTGGCAATAGTCACTGGGAATAGCTCAAGCTGCCAGGAGAAGTGGTAATTTTCCATCTCTTGATATCTTCAGATCAAGACTGGCTGCTTTACTGGAAAATAGTTTAATCAATCACAAGTTATTAGGCTCAATACGGGAACTGAATGAAAATCTCTGGCCTGTTTTACACAAGAGGTCAGATTAGTTGATATAATGGTCCCTTCTGACCTTTAAAATCTATGAATCTACAATAAGTAGACAGGAGGGAGAATTAAGAGAACGTGGCAAATTGGTTATGTTGTGTTTCACAGATTTGAATTCCAGCATTTTTCTGCATGCACTCCAGCTGCATCCACTCTTATGTGTAGCTGTATTGAATGGTGGCGGGATTAGTTGGAGCAGTTTGGCAGAGTTGTGACTATGGTTAGAGAGAAAGTTGCATATGTTCCTTGAGAGATCAAATGTGCCTCATTTCAGTGCTGAATAGGTTGTGTCAATAGAGGTGCATAGGGTGTCTTCTTGGTATCTGGTATAATGCTGGGGTGGGAGGAAATTTTGGTGAAACGTGATTATTTGACAACACAGAAATGTTCATGGGTTATGTTGGTTTTGCTTAATTGTTCATGTTGGGAATTTTTTTTTCCCCAGGAGTGTCAGCGTTTTGGTTAGACGTTTTCAAAATGAAACATTTTGATTTTTTGGTTTGAAATGACTTTTTGTTTTGAAATTTCCTTTAATTTGATTTAAAAAAATTAAAAAATCTTTTAAAATGTTCAAAATTAAAACAAAATGTCTTACATTTGGGTTAAACATTTTGCTTGATCCAAAACCATTTTTTTTTGATTGGCTGACCCTTCAAAAACATTTCATTTTCAGGTTGATCCAAAAGTACATTTCTTTCCCCTGATTTTTCAGAATTGGCAGTGAACTGAAAAATCCATTATTCACACAGCTTTAGTGTGGTGGTATACATGACAGTGGCCTCCAGAGCTTAGTGAGCGGTGAGTGAAATCAATGTCTCAGAAAGAATCCTCCATGCAGGGATGAAGAGGTGGTAACATTTAGCAAGTCTGGGTGGTTTGTATGGAGTAGCCTCAGTGCAGGCAACTCCTGTTTGCTATGTCTGAACTAAAACTGAGTTTTGCCTTAGCAAAGAAAAGGTCTTAGACTTTGCCATGTGCCCTGTCCCCTTACATCTGTAAGGGTAGAGTGCTAATGTATCTGATTTTGGTGTACTGGGGCATCGCTCAGAGAGGACAGACCTAATATTGTATTGCAAGGGTGGCATGTTCCTTAACTTGTGTATATCCTGGTTTACAGAGATTTAAGTTTAGCCACCTGCCACATTCTGGAAGGACATGAGGCACCACTAGACAACCATAATTTTGGTATTTAATTTAGCTCCACTCAGGTTTGCCCTGTCCGACACTCCATAGATGGAGGCAGAAAATCAGACGGATCAAACCTGAGTGGTTTTGGAACCCAATAAACTAGGTCGCTGTGCCCCTCAGTTTCATGGACTTTATTCTCGATTTTCATGACAAAAAATCAGAGTCTTAGTTATTGCCAATTTAGTCTGGAACATATTTTTAGAGATAATTTTTTAATTTCCTTGTTTTTAAAAAGATAATTTCTCAGCACCCCCATATGCCACAGCTCAGCTGTCCTCCTCCTCTGCTCCTGGCTCCTTGCCAATGATTACCCCAGCTAGAGAATGTACTGGCTGCCAGTTAGTCTCTTCACTCCTCCCAGCATACATTCTTGAGCCATTGGTGTTACACCAAATTATGTTTCTCCTGAAACCTAACCCTCTGTCTCCAGTTCCACTCACCACACTACAGGCATCTGGATACCTTAATGAAAAATAAATAAAAATAATTGAACAATTTTACACAAGACAAGCTTTTGCATTTATTATTTTGAATAGTGAGTCATATTATTGAATCAATATCCACCAGTACCTATAGAAATAAAAAAATGTTCCTTTAATTTCTTTTATTTTTTACATTCAGATAGTAATGAGATGGTTACTGATATATATTTTGCTACACTGTGGAATTGCAGACATACTGGAAGCTGACTTTTGCTGGGCAAAAATCTGTCTGTGGATCAGTCTTACTTTGAGCAGGGGGTTGGACTAGATGACCTTCTGAGGACCCATCCAACCCTAATATTCTATGAAGTGACAGTCCCTGCCCTGCAAATCCTAGTCTAATTCAGACAGTAAAATGATGGGGAAAATAAATATTTTTACCTCAGTTTTATGGGGGAAACGAGACAGGAGGAACTAAGTAACTTACTGAATATCACACAAGAAGTTTTTGACAGCCAGGAATTGAATCCAGAGCTCTAGCTGCCTAATCTGGCAGATTATGCACAAAACCAGGTAATTTATAAGTGATAGATTATATTGAAAATGCTAAACCATATTATACAAATATTTACTTAGTATTAAAGTCTTAAATTCAGAAAGAGGCTCTTTCCTTTGTACCACAGAATAGAGATGGTTTCTGATCTTCGGGGCAAACCTATTAAAAGGCCTCGAGTTCTTATCTAGGAGTTACCAGACCTGCTCAGCTAGATCACAAGCCCACACAGAATGTAAATTGTCATGGTCAATGAGATATGCAAAGGAGACTGATGGAGAGCTTGAAACACGAACAGAGCAATTTTATGTGAAATAAAAAAATTGAGCAGGAAGCCAGTTTATGAACTATTACATCGGAGAAGAATGGAGTGTACAGTTTTGTAGGGGCATGCTACCAATAAAATTATACAGCTAAAGTAAGATAGGCAGCTATTAAAAGAACTCATGAAGGTTAAGGTAAATGACCTGCAACTTTGAGTGAGACTTGTAGGCAAAATACCTGTCTTGCTTTTGGAAGGTGATTGGTTTGTTTGGAGGTACCCTCATTTTTAAATAATTATATCTGATTTCTTATACCCTAAAATACTTAATCCAAGTAAGAAAAAGGCATGTGTCAGGGCAGTTCTATGTTCAATAAGCGATGAAAGGCAATTTATCTCCAAAGTACTTCTCTTAATTTTTATATAAGCCTTGAAAAGGCATCTTAATTTTTCCGTTATGTTTTCTAGAATAAAGTCCTTTTCTGCATCAAGGAATTACTCCTCTTAAAGAAGGTTTCCAGTCACAAATTGGTTAGCAGTATAGAACTGGAGTGTTATTAGATCAAGTCTATCCAGTGTGCTGATTTGCCTGACTTTGATCTAACACTGGAGCAACTCCGTTGAAGTCAGTGGGGTTCTGTGCGGGAAACGTGGTCCACCCATGTAGAAAAGATGGTATCACTGTATTCTTATTATATAAGTAGCCCCACTGATTTCAAAGGGGCTACACATCGTGAATAAGGATGACAGAATGTGGCCCTTAATATAGACTTGCAAATTACTGTTAATTTTCATTACAGAACTTTAAGGTTCTCCTCTCCTCTACCTCTTTTTCTCCTAAGAGGAAAAATATCTTTCTGCTTCTTTTGGTACGTGTGGGTGTGCCGCCTGGTCTTTAATACCACAGACTTCTTTGCCTTTCAGTGAACCAGTTCCACAAGGAGATTGCCACATCAGAGTATTTGAGTTTGCTTAAATTCCAGGCAGTGCCATTTAATATACATCTGCTAAGGATGTTTAACTTGTAATAGATGCAAAAAACCTAAATGGTTTTCACTTGTGTTTGTCTTTACTGGATGTGTCTTTACTGGTCCAGGAGGTGAAGGGAGAGTAGAAAATGAAAGCTTATTAAGTATTAGCTCACTATTCACATTAGAAAAGGTCAATGCTTTTGCAGTTTTCCTTACAGAGGTACCTTTATTCATTTGACAAGCCTTTAATAACTAATTCTAGTTGTCTGGTTGCCAAGATAGGTTTCCTGCAGGCAGACTTAAGTGATTTTGCCGTCTTTGCCTACATGGCTTCAAATGGTCCTAGAACAGCAAACATTTAACTTCCCCCTAGATGCTGAAATTTTCTGGAGCATTGTAGTAACATAAAAGAACAAGCCTATTAGAAAAAAATTCAGAAATTGATTAATCATGATATGGGTAGTATAAGAGCACTCTTTGTGTTTCCATGCTGATTAAGATCTGCTTTGTGGTACTGGATGCAGGCTGCAGGTCATTCAATATGCCCATTTTGCAGATTTTGATACCACCCTGTGGGTATGAAGTTTAAAGATTTGCTGATCCAATCAGTCATCAGAATCCAACCCCTTTCCTTCTGAAAATTGCTTTGTAAGTGTTGTTTCTTATTGTATAAATCTGTAGCTCACACAAAGCATGGAATATATATAATTGACATGTGACCTGGGAGTTATTTTTTTACATGCATCATCTTCCCTTGAGTTTAGCTGCAACCATACTAATAAAGCAATCAGGAGCTAGGTTTGCATTCTGCTATGTATGGGATTCATTTTAGTCTTCATCTGATCCTTTCTTGGTGAAATAACATATGAAATAATTTTGAAGTTACTAGAGACAGGCTTAGTCTTTGGGGTGTCTGGATGGTTAATGCCTGATAAGGATCTATCATCTGGATTTTGGATCCAGTGAGATTCAAAGGTGGAAAAAGTGAACTGCCGTTCTGGAGTTTGGGGGTGAAAAATATGATTAACCCTAAGCACTTTTCTCCCATTCTAGTCCCCACATTTACTGTTGCTGTCGTCTAGGAGGAGACTTCATGTCCCCTTCCTTCTGGGCTCCTTCGGGGACACAGCTGGACACTTCCTAGTCAAACCACCCTGTGAGGAGTGAGACAACCCTGTCCTAGAATATACAAGTCCTAGAATCTAGGGAACTGCAGAGGCTTCAGGGATTTATAGTTTAAAAAGGGAATGGGGGTAGGTTGTGTGAGTGGGGTGGGGGTGGGGATGTCAGATGCTGATGCCTTCATGAAGAGTCCAAAAGTTAGGGTGAAGGTAATTCCAGAGAGCAACAGCTAATGGGACCCCCACATATAGGGATGGTGCTAGAAGAGAGAGAACAGGAGGAGGAAGGAGATGGCAGATGGAAATAGCAGAAATTATGCTTTGAGCTGTTCTTGTGAGTGATTCTTGTGATTCTGGCAGCCTTCAGGAGTGGTATTTTCTAAAGAGCCATAGTGATTTAGGAGCAGAAATCCCATTGCCCAGTGGCATTTGTGGTCCTATGCAAAACTCCACCCCCACTGCCCAAATTCTTACTTGGCAGTATCTGGATGCAGACTCTGCTGGGTCATCCCATCTCATAACAACCCTGAGACTGCACTAAATTGTCCTTAGGCTGAGCCAGCAGCCTGAAGATCAGGAGTTGCAAAGGAGGTTCCTGCCATTGATCTGGTTCTGAGGAGCTAAGATTATACCTCAGAGATTCCATATTTAATTCAAATTTAAACCTGGAAAAGATTCAGTTGAAGGTCATCATTTTCACAAGGGAAAACACACTGGCATAACCAGTATCAGTATCTACAAAACTGTATGGACTGTATAAGTGTCTCGTTGTAATAATACAACATATTTATTATGGGGACAATTTGCAGGGGAGTGTCAGATATCAGTCTTTCAAGAGGAAAAGAGATAATACTTCCTTACTAGATGTGATCATTTTCTCTCATTAGGTCTGCTTTCATTCAAAGTGAGTTTAATGCTGGTGAAAGGTATTCAAATGTCATCTCTAAATAGTGGATTGAAGTTCTCTGGCTACCAATTATGCTAATCTACAGAATAGTGTAATGTAGGCTTCTTCACACTGTCCTGACTGTGTGCCTGACTCTGAAGGGAGTTTTCATCTAGGCTCAATTCTGTCTTTGTTTTTGCAGGTGCAGTCTTGCTTCCACAGTTCACTGGAACACATTGTGTGTGCAAATTCCTAGATTCTTAGATTATAAATCCAGAAGGGGCCATTGCGATCATCTAGTCTGACCTTCTGGATAACATAGGCCATAGGACTTCTCTGAATTAATTCCTTTTTGAACTAGAGAATATCTTAAAGAAAAAACATCTAATTTTGATTTTAAAATTTCCGGTGGTTAAGAATCCACCCAACCTTTGATAAAATGTTCTAATGGTTAATTACCCTCACTGTTAAAAACATGCAATTTATTTCCAGTCTGAATTTGCCTAGTTTCTGCTTCCAGACATCAGATGTTGTTATACCTTTGTCTGTGAATTTGAAGAGCCCGGTATTATCAAATTTTGGTTCCCTATGTAGGTACTTATAGACTGTGATCAAGTGACCCCTTAACTTTCTTTCTGTTAACTTAAACAGATTGAGTGCTGCGTCTTTCACTGCAAGGCATGTTTCCCAATCCTTTAATCATTCTCTTTATTAGCTAGGGCCAATATTTTCAAATGGACCCTTGGCTTCATCCATTTTTGAGCACTCAATTTGCAGCAGCAGTTTTGTCTCCTAAATGTAATAGTTCTGTGGGTTTGCTTTTCTTCCTTAAAACAGGTTTGATTTACTGGTAGTATTGAATTTTTAAGAGTCTGTATCCTTTACAAACCTTGACTTGATATAAAAAAAATTCAGCACATCTTTTACCAAAAAACACTTCTGGAAATGTATTTATCTGGAAGCTCTTCAATGACTGTATGTAGAATGGGCATAGTGTCTTTTGAAGCTTAGTTTGTTTCAGTTAATGCTGAGGGGCTTAATGTGTATACAGACGTTTGATACCAGCCCCACAGTAGATAACTTAACTTCCTTACTTGATTTTTTTTCCTTATTGTGATTGCCTATTAGTTTGTCAGTAGCTCCCTACAGACATTTATTTATCAGTTTCAAACTTTCAATCCATTTCTTAGAGTCAGGCATATATACATATAGCTTGAACTGTTACTGAGATACTAATGGGATATAGAGATACTGAGCAGAGTGCTATCTGCTAGGTGTGTAGTGCACTCCATTTCCATTAAAGGCACCTTGCAGGAGGCACTCTACTCTTCCAAGTATCAGGCCCTTACAGTGAAATTCACTCCTGTGAAAGATCTACACTACTGAAGTCCCATTAAAACCCTATTTTGAGGGTGTAAGTGGCAAATAGACCTTGTGCAAGCACTCTGCAAAGGGGTGCATTTCATCCTTAGTGAAGAGCGAGGCTGCATGTAGTTCAAGACTGAAAATTTTCTGCCACAAGATCACTGATTTTACTGTAGGGAAACTTTAAAATATTGCAGTTGAAACAGCCTCTAATTCATACCATAACTTTGCTGAAATAAAACTACAAAAGCTAACCTATTTGCTGCAAACCTATTTAATTAAATTGCTAATTTAAAGGCAGAGCAATAGTTTCTTAATGTAATCAAACCTTTTGGAAAGTTTTTAATAAATAGTGTATTATTTTACAGTGCACTGATTCACACCCTATGAAATGTATCTCCATTTCATTAGATTTCATATGGAGTCAGACCTCTGCCAAAATGCAGCACTGAAATATATTTGGTTGTTATGGAGCCATCGACATTACATCATTTACTCACGACCTCATATGTGACACACATGTCTGTATTTAACCTTTAAAGTTGGGATAAATGACCCCATTCCTAATCAAATGTTAAATTATAAAATCGGCGTTACTTTTAAAAAAGCTTCCTTGCCCAAGAAACAGTTCTGCGTTGTCCTATGACAACTGCTGGAACTTACTATCCAGTTTAACAGAATCATGATTAAAACAAATTGGCAGACATTAGAGGCCATAATTCATAAGGATAGGGGCATCTATGTGAAATGATGCATTTCCAAATTGTCCTATGAGCCAGGGATCCGTAGGGCCAAGTCCTTATTGCTGTGACTAGCCTGAGTAACGAGGCTGGGCAGATCTTCAGGATGGCCAAACAAGGAGTCTTCCTTCCTCTGGCAGTGGAGCGATTGTGGTGCTCTCTGTGGAGGCTGTTGTTGTCACAATGTGCCCTTGTGCCCTTTTGCTGAATCAGCAAAGTATTTTGCTGAATCAGGGCCTACCTGCCCAGCCCTGATCCCAATGAAATCAACTGTACACCGGTATCTTCTTTGTTGGCTGTGTAGGGGAATGTTTAAAAAAACCTGAACAAAAAATTACACTTTTCAAGAATCCCTTATCTTGACCCACACACCTGTTTCAATAGGGCCAGTTCCAATATCCATAGAAATCAATGGAGATACTCCTGTTGACTTCATTGGACACTGGATCAGGCCCTGAAAAGATTCTAATATCTGAGACTACACCTAAGACTAAGCAATATAATGCCCGCAGTAAATTCAATTTTTCCTTTGAAAACCAGTTACCACTAGAGTGAAGTATCAGATAAAATATATTGTCTTGACCAAAACATACCTCGGTTAGATAATTATACTTTGGGCTATTATTTGCTACTTGGTGTTTTTCTGACACTATTGTAAATATTAATCAAGAATGACTGTTACTCATGAGTTTGAGTGAGGCTAGAGGAATTATTAGAGGGTTGGGGTTTTAGTTTATTGCTCAACTAACCAAAATGTTTCGGTCTCATTAATGACTCTAAATGGCTAAACCTATAGAGGGGTTAAAGTCTTTAAAATGATCTGATTTGCAGCTCTAGTCTACTTCACTTTGTAGGTAATATAAGTGATCCTGTGTCATGAGAAAATATATACAATGCAGATAAATTCATAAGTATTTGACCTTTAATCAATCCTAATATTTTCACTCCACAGAGTCTCCGTAAATGCCTGCAACCTTGGCCCTTCCACCCTCATTCATCACAATTACTGTTAGAACTGTCTGATGCAATGCATAAAGCATTGCATGTTGACATCCAATATTTTATCATTAATAAAAAATAAGAAACATTCCAAGTATTTATGCTGGTTTGATATTATCCAGTGCAGTGCCCAGGAGGAAAAAGGGACACTTTTGATTTATGCTAGTGCTGGCAGATATTGTTAATTAGTGTTCACTGTGAGTGGAAAGTAGGAATGGTATATTTTCCAAGTAATGTGCTTGATTATTGATGCTGGTGTGACTTTTAACGATAGTTAACTTTTACACAGTATAAAAGTAGATTGTGTGGGTTGCATTTAAAACAAGGATTTTGTGAATCAGAATCAGAAGAAATCCCATGCTAGAAGAATGAGAGTTTTGGATTAAATCCTTCCTCAGACAAAATCTTTATTGATTTCGATGATAATTTTGCAATATTAAGGGCTACAAGACCAGCCCTGTGTGAACATCTACATAGAGCCAATTTCTTTTCTTATATCCCAGTCTCTGCTGGTGTAACTTCATTGTATTTTTAAGTCAGCAGAGAGTATGGCCCCAAGCATCACTTATTGTAATTTTAATTAAAATACACAACATACTACAGCAATGTACAAAAATACCAACAAAGTTCATAAAAAGAGAATTTGGTCACTCTGGGTAGCTGCATGGTCCAGTGTACGGGGCACTAGATTGTGGCTCAAGAGACCCAGGTGATAATCATGGCTCTGCTGATGACTCAGTGGGTGACCATATAGGGTAAGACACTTTACCACTCAGTACCTCTGTTTGCTCTTCACGCTTTGTCTGTCTTGTCTATTAAGATTCTAAAAATTTTTGGACAGATACTCTTTTACTATGTGTGTGTATAGTACCTAGCACAGTAGAGACCTGATCTTGATTGGGACCTCTACCTGTTACCATAATATGAAATAATAATAATAAATATGGGTGGGACTTGTTCTGGACCTTTGCAGAAGGATGCATTTTACTTTATATGCATCCATAACTGCAATGTATTGAAAGCTGTGTTAAAATTACAAGCTATTCCTTTAAGTTTCTAAGGGGTTTTCTAGTCCTGCTTGCAGGCTAGGGGGCTCTGTAGTGAAGCATGTGATCTGGGCCTTGAGTATGAGTCTACGAAGAGCCTGCCGACAGCAAGGTTGGGTGATGTATGCTTCTCTGCCTTAGGCAGCAGCCTTCATTGTGTCTGTCTGGTTTTGGTTCTGGATTTTAAGAAATAAAGTAGTGTTTTGTTGCAATCTTCCAGAGAGTATTTTATATTTTTACCTAATTTCTCTATTTGTATGCTGTGAAATTAAGAATAACAATAATGAGGAACCTGCAAGGAATCATATAAAGCTGCAATCGGAATGTATAATACAACTGACTTCTGTCTGGCCTTAGATCTACAAAGTTCACACAGAAATTCTCTCATAACTAAACCGAAGTGTTCTTTTCTTTTTCAAAAACGAAGCGTAACAAAGAATTATGATTTTTTTAGTCCAGGTAGTGGCTAAAGATACAAAGAAATTGTAACATTAAAGATTAATCTGGTTTTTATCCCCCTCCTTTAAGTAACTTCTACCATCTTGCATACAAGAGCTTGCTTTATATGCACTTTCTCTCTCTGTCTCATACATTTATCTTAGAGTAGTTTTTATAGGTCTTAATAATTTATTACCAAGACTTATACTTTTAATGGAAATCATGAAGAAATGGCAAGGGAAACATGATCTAGGATTTTTTTTCTTTCTTCCAGTGACATGTTTCACTATTATTTAGATAGCCATGTTGCCAAGCAAAACACAATGATTACAACTGAGCAGTGAGATATATATAAGAAGAATTAATATGATAGTTCTTTGCCCTTCAGCATAGAAGACAAGCGATATTTCATTTTTATTGGAAGGCCACTGCTGCTAACATGTATACTCTTTCTGTGTTTGCCTGCAGCTACATGGTGGTGGAAATTACACAGGTATGCCACTGGAAGGATTTGCAGGCATTCTGGCTGGGTTGGTTCACTTCCTTTCTTCTGCCATCTTGCCTCCGTTGGCAGCAGATCCCAGCTTCTGGAATGCACAGAGAAATCACAGCACTCAAGCACTGAAAATATGGACAATTATTGTAGCCTTACCGCAAAAGGGCTGTCTAGAGGCGTAAATTGACTTCAGTGCTGCTACCTTAATATACACCAGCTGGGACTCTTGTCCTAAATGGTTTACACTGTGAAAATGGTCCAATTCTGCAAGGCATTGAATATTCTTAGATCTCATTAACATATCTATGCATACAAATCCCATTGTGTGTATTTTAATAAGGATAGGATTTTTTAAATAACAATTCTGAAGCTTTATTTCAGTCCCGGTGTAAGCTGGCACAAGAAGTCTGGATTTTCCCTGGCACCAGCTAGCTCTGCAGTCCCTCTTAAAAGGGGCTCCATGCAGAATGTAATAGAGCTTTATTAACGATGAGTGGATTTTAATCAGGCTTGGGGTGGGATGATGCAGTCCCCTCTATGTATGGATCGAGGACACATGATCCAGCCCCAAGTCTTTTATGTAGTAAGGTGTTTTCCAGGATATCACACAGTACATAGTTCCATGACATTACTCAACTTTGCATGACCCATACCTTGTTTTTGTTTTTTCAGGGTATCTTCCGAATGGACCCTTTTTGTGTTGTCTGTAGGCATCTTATAGTGCTTAATTTGCGAGGTGCTGGGGCTTAAGCAATTGTTTTACATTTATAACTGATGCACCAAGCCCAGAGGTGTTGGGTCTATGAACTGCCAAGCCTAGACGTGCCAGGGCTCAGCCCTGGCACAAATTAAGCACTGGCATCATACCAAAGGGGAGGATCTGACTTCCATGTACTTGGTCTTTTGAGGTGGTGTATGTTACTAAACTAATGTGACTTCCTTCACTTCTCTCCATGATTCATGGAGATGTGTACCCCATAATGAATATCTGGCATTCCTAATTGTAGTTCCTCAGTACTTTAGGGCATCAGATTGCTAACATTCTAGGATTAGGACAGAAATCCCCACATAGGCATGTTGTTGCATGACTGTCCATTGCGGGGGTTTTCACCTGCCACTCACACACTTGTTACTAGCCAGGTCCTGGATAGGATACTCGGACTAGGTGGATCATTGGTCAGTCCTAGATTCCTAGTGCTGTTCAGTGCTCACTTCCAATTTTTCATTGCATACCATACCCCCACTTTTTATTATCATTAATGAAGCTATTATTTACCTTTGTACAGTGTTGAGCTACTTCTCTGTAGACATGGAAGTAAAAAGTACTGCTACCAGTGTTTGCTAGAACTGGAGAGTAGTTAGACTGATTGGGCTGGTCACTGAATGGATATACAGGGGAGGAGTGGAGTGGAAAGAAGCAGTCCTCCATACCCACTGCACTCTCTGGTTTTGTCCTAGAATACCAGAGAATTTATTTGGTGGCAGTGACCTGTGTCCCTTCCATTAAACTGGACTGCCCCTTCCCCATGAGTTCTGCTACAGGCGTAGTTCCCCTAAATTCACCCCGTCCCTTGTGCAAAGGAATTGTACAGGTTCTGCTGGCAAGCCCCTCTCTGATCATAGGCTGGGGACAGGATTTGTCCCATTCACCCCCCTGTCTCTGGGAGTTGAGTGGGAGTGTTGCCTGAGTAAAGGTGGCTGCATTTGGCCCTAAAATCCCACTTCTTATCCCCTGTCTGTATCTCCTAAGCACTGCAGATGGTATCCATTCTCCTTCAGTCTCTGCCTCCCGTTTCCCCCCCCTACTCTGTACAGATCTGAGTGAGGCAGCTGTACTTATACAGGCATGGAAATTGTTTATCTTGGGAGAATGAGTGTTATCTATGCTGTTTGAGGCTTTTTATCTTAAGTCCTCTGTGTCTCCTTTTTCTGAACATCTTGACTCATTTCCCCGAGTCTTGCTGCTTAATGGCTGAGTTTTAATATAGCTGCTAAGTTCACGCAGAGGCTTTTCCCACTTCAGTCTCTGTATCTCCCAGTATGAATTCCTTTTGGGGGTGGAACTGTTGCCACGTCTCCATTTTAAAGTAGGAGATGAGACTGCTGAAGCTAGTCCTTGGATATTTGTAAGAGTCAGATAGTGCCTTGGTACTCAGAAGATGCATGCAGGGGCCAGAGCCAGTGACTCTAAATTGGGGAAGAGAGAGGCCAGTGTGGAGGATATGGTGAAGGTGATCTGTGGAGATGCCAGGGTCCATATGGTCCTGCACAGACTACCTGAAAGGTCCATGAATTGTGCTGGTATTCCTGGTTGTACTCCTTTCCCCACCATGCTGGATCAAATTACCCTGGAGGGGGAGATAATATGAATCCACAGGATTTATGGAGCATGTTTAATATTCAAAATGCTTTATAAACATTATCTCATAAGATGTGCCTTTAACTCTGTTTTAACTTGTGCAGAATGGGGTGCAGGTCACCCTCCTGCAGCTTTATCCTGGGAGGGCAGCATGTGGCCCATGGTTTGTCACCCATCAGGGAGGAAAATGTTATTTTCAAGACTTTAGGGTTGGAGAGTGGAGCATGAACAGCTTATACAGAAAACCCTATAAAATTGCTTAACAGTGTCTCTGGAAAAATGCAGCAACCTTGATGTGAAAAATCTGTCAAGTAGATTTATTCTGTGAACGTTGCACATTCCTGTGGACCCACCACAAGAGAGCAGACAAAGCAGAAGTATGCTGGCTCGTGATACATTAGAAATACAATTCTGTAAAATAAATAAATTTAAAAAAATCAAATTTTGCCAAATGGAAAAGGAAAGAATTGGTAATAAAACAAAAAGTGCTTCCAAGTTTCTAAGACAGGAGTTAAATGCTATAGAGTAAAAAGAAAAGACAGTGTCCCATTCAAAGAGACAGTTGTGGGGAGCCCCACTGGCCATTCATGTGTCTGTTCAGGGGTGGTTTACCACTCAGACATCTGGGGCAATGTTACACTCAGAAAAATGAAACCAAAGTAAAATAAAATCTCCTTCATTCCCATTCCATAAACTATTCACAGCTGTTACTTGACTGCATTCCCATGTGGGACGAACCTGCATAGGGAGAGGAAACTGCATGAGTTAAAATTCAGCTTCCTACTCATTCTGTCATCAGTGGGCTCGAGGGGGTGGCTTGCACACACGTGGAGGAATCCAAGGTGCCCCATGCTTAACCTGTGGATTTTCAGGAAGCAAGGGACACACATACAGACAGATCTTGTATCTGCTCTACTGCTTGGCCCTGCTGCATGTGTCACAAGGGTTCCCCAGCGCAGGGAAGAATGCTGCATTCCTCAGTGGGTTTGAGATTGGGGAGAATCTAGAAGAGTCCATTTTGTCTTCTCTGCTCTGGATCCTCCCATCTCTCTCCAACTCTGTGGAGGTACAACCTTGTAGCTCTCCTTGTGCAAGGGTTTCTGCAGGGCCGGGGGAAAGAAGATCATATCACAGAAGCAGAACCCCTTACACATGCACACTTTTCCTCCACAGATATAGGTCCACCTAAAAACCGATGAGACTAAGGGCTCCAGGATGCGTCCATCTTCAGAGGTATGAAAGGTTAGCAGTTCCAGTATTGTCAAGCACAAGCATTCAAAAATGAAATCATAAGATTAAAAAAAGTGGGAGGTTGTTTTTTGTTTGTCTTCCGGCTTCTGAGCCTCCAGGATTCACTAGGGTCATGTTTTCTAGTTTTTCTCCACAACCATAAATGCTAGAAACTTCCTTTTGTTAAAAGCCCAAATCTGAGATTCTCAATCATATGCCTCCAGGAGCTGAGGATTTAGGTAAACCATCATATATTGTCAGACTCTCAATAAAATCATAAGAGTTGGCGACACTGCTTTACCCTAGGCTCTACAGGACACATCTCAACAGGGGTATCTAATCAGAAATGCTACGATTCCAGGCAGGAGACCCCATGTGTCAGTGAACAACCCAGGAGTCCCAGCAGATGGGCATTATAGAAGGTATCTTCAATGACTGAACATTCAGCTGAGGAGGCTTGTAATGCCCCACCAGCCATTTTGACTTGTGTATGTGAGATTCTGCCTGACTTGCCAGCAAACACCACTGTGCCTGAACAAATTATGGGTGAAAATACAAATGAAAAAGCATTACTCTGCTAATAAACAATAGGCCCTTGAAGGCAGATGTTCAGGAATGCCTGTTGGGAAAGGGATGATAGTATTTGGCACAGTTAAATTCTTTTGTCGAGTCCCTATTATGAGGTAATTTCACTTAAAGGTGAATAAGGGCATAATTCTTGATCCCACTATTTCCCTCTGCTTTTCATAATGTTTTTGTTTCAGAGTGTTGCTGAATAATGGGTTATAGCATGTTGTAAAAGCTGTTAGCTGTCAGAGTGAAGCTGCCGTGGTGTTCTTGTCGAAAAGGCCCCTTGGGATTTATTTCAATGTACATTGACACTATAAAATGTTCGTTTCTTTACTTTCTTTTACAAGCAAAGAACTATAATAATCAAATTTCATTGTCATTTCAACTTTTGTTTTAAAGCATTATGATGTGTAGAAAATTGATTAACTGGAATTTAGTATACATGAGCAAAGGAAACTTTGTTGAAATCCAGAGGGCCATTTCTGTTCAGTTGATAAATGTATTAGTTTCTTCGGTTTCCTGAATTACCAGGTAAAGGGCAACATTTTCCAGAACTAACTAATTTCACTGAAACATATGAAAGATATATACCAGAAGTCAAATCTAACATATTATTCCCAGGGGTCCTAAAAAAGAAAATCCCAAACGTTTACTCTGAAAAGCTAAAGTAAGATTTTTTTAATTACATGAATGATTCATTCTAGATATGTGAACAGAGTAACGCGTCAAGTTGTTGTACCAGTTGAAATGTCCTGGGTTTGCTCAGAATCATTAAATGGATGCAGGGGTATGGAGGGAAGGAGAGAGTAAATATTTTAGGGGGAAAAATCACCTTTAATTCATTTATGCAAGAGTCGAAATACTTCAGCAGTCCAGCCTTTGTTAGCAGGAAGCACAACAAGCCAGGCACAGTACAAAGAGCTCTGTGCGCTAAGGTTAGGGCAGGGAGATTTATCTATCTGGACACACACAGAGATAATTCTGCTCTCTCTCTCTTTCTGATCATAACTGAGGTGCAGTCTGGACAGAACTACTGTCTATGTGGTGATCTATTATTTTAATTTAAATGGAATATATGGGCTAAAGGTGTTAACATAACTTAGTTACTGTGTAACATTAAACAGTGTAAAACATAGTTTGGGGCTTGGTATTCAGAGACTTTATCCTGCTTAGTACTATGGCAATCACACTATATTTTTTTTAACTTTATATTAAAGATACAGAAAAGAAAGATTTGAGAGTGGTAGCCGTGTTCATCTGGCATGTAAAATATAGCTTTTTATTTTAACATTTTTTTTATTCCCTTTTCTTTTAGGTGGAGAAAGTTTTTAAAGGAAAAAAACCTCTTGTTTGACAGTTTTTAGATGGTATTAAAGATGGTGGTAACTGTTTTTTTGGGGGCTGGGGGGGACGGGGGAAAACGGCTTGGTAAAAGACGTTAGTTAAAATGAGACGGGGCTGTTGTTGCTGCTGCTGCTGCAGTTAAAGTTCTATTTCATTTTATTACAGGCGGCATTTTGGATTTAGTTGGAGCTAGTAATGCCATTACATTACATCCAATGTGATGCCATTTGGATTCCCTTCTCTGACCCGATCTAGTCAGGACCTCCCTCAGGATTAGGTCGAAGAAAGTTTGGGATCCCAGGAAATAGTGGGGGTGGTGAAGCTTGCTTCAGTAGCCTCTGTCTATTCTTCCATCCTTTCCTCCCAGCAATTCTTTCTTTAAGGACCCAAAAAGGGAGTGATGGCTGCAATAGCCCATCTCCTCACTATTTTGTCTACCAATTAGGCATACTATCTGACAAACCAAAATTGGTGTATGAGCTTTTGGTTTTACATTTTTTATTTTTACTAAGCACGGTTTTGACATAGTTCTTGAGTTATATTAATGTGGCCTTTTTTGTTTGGACTAAATTTAGTTTTTCTGTTTGGTTCTCTTGCACCTCTTTATAACATTCATTACTAAAAGCAACGTGACGTATTTTCCATTAACATTTGGCTTTAGAGGTTATGGTAACATTTTATGAACTTCCATATACTATTTACAATTCACCTCACAATTAGGGTGAATTTGGCAGCCCAGTTATTATATCAGATCTTGCAGCTCTTTGGCCAGATTGTGGAGCTCTCACTCACCCTGGTGAGCCCTTACTCATGTGAGAAGTCCTACTGACTCCACAATTTGCAATGGGCTACTCTGTAGCCCAGAATGGGTAGAGTACTCTGGTTACGCTTTATATCTTCTCAGACATGACCCCTCCCATTCCTGGCCTATCACTACTCTGGGTTGGCATAGGGCTGTGAAGACTGTGAACCATTCTGTGCTGGGGGAATTCCTGGGTGGGTACACATCTGACTGGAGTGGCATAAAGGGGTCTGTAGGCAGCAGAGAATTAGGTCCCGTAGGAATTTAGGGTGTGCAAGGAATACATGTTTGGGCCTTACATTTTTAGAGATGGGCAAGGAAAAAGTCATGTTAACACATATAAATCTTTGTTATCCGTTCCCTAATATAGTCATATTAAATAAAGCATATCGTTACAGTAATAGGATATGAAATTGTCTTCTGATATCTGACCCAGAACAGAATCAGAAAGGGTTTTTGCAGCCAAAGTATAATATAATATAATACAAATCTTTGGCTATCAAGAAAAAGAATAATTTAGACACATGTAAATGTTCACAACCAGGCAAATGAGAATCCTTAATATAATCTTCTATAGGAGATACTTTCTGAACCATCTACAATATCAACCACCAATAGTTCTCATCTAAGGACTCTTTTAGTTTTATTAGTATCGTTCAAATATATTTAATTCCAGATGAACAAGGTCCTATGTTTTGTAGAAGAAGTCATGGCGTCTGAGTGTCTGCATAAGAAAATTCAGATCTTTAACATATTTAGTTTTGTCCTGAGTTTGAGTTTGATGTGATAGGTTTGGAAAAATATAGAGCTGACAGTCTAAATACACAACCAGGTTTTTAGTCCACCTTGGTAATGAGACCCCACAACCCTGCCACCTTTTTCATGGTCCATCAATTTAAAGTGCATTTTTAAATGAACAGTGGGGTTATTTTGGTCTGTTAATTATGGTAATTGTTTCCTGTGTGGAAACCACATGTATGAGCTGTGAAAGACGTGTATTTGCATTTGTGTGTGTGACTGGTGCAGTTTTCCTTTGAAGATGTTTTTTTGTCCCTAGAAATAGACCTTGCAACCCCATTTATACTGAAGAATTCAGTGCTCCTTACTGCCCCATCATTGGTTTTCCTTTTGCATGGAGATTAAAGCCACTGACTGAAGCTGCTCCTCCTTTTCCCATGTGGCTGATATAAATTTGACATCAAATAGAAAGGAGGAAGGACAGGTTTGACTGTCAGCATAAAATGAAGAAGCCTGACAGCAGCAGAAAGAGCAGGTCTGAAGTCTCATTAATCTGGTGGGTCCTTTTTATTATTATTCTTAAATAAATGAGAAGATGCCTGCTATGCCCTTGGGAATAAATAGCTAGTGATTGGCATTATAAGGGACAACACTGAGAGGCACATGGGAAAATGTTTTACAGCAAAATACCCGGCTTATGAGTATGATGGGAAAAATCATGCAGATTCTGAGACCTCAAACGCTGTGGTTTATGTGTTATAGAAGAACAATAATGACTCTATAGTTAAAGTTCTAACCTGTTTTCTGTTATAACCCTGATTTAATCCTCTCTTGACTTTCCCCAAAACTCTACTTTCTGTGTGATTTTTTCAAGAGTAGAATCTAAACAAAGGAAAGTAGTTTGGAGAAAGTTTGAGGTTAATTGGACAAAGTGTTTCTGAGATATGGAACTTTGAAGAAGATAATTTTCCTTTTCCCCAAATCTTCTTTTGTTATCGCAAATGGGGCCTGGCCCATTTGCTTCCCTCTCATTTGCGTTGTGGATCAGCCCGTTTTGGGGGGGGGCAGGGTGGAGTGGGGAGGGGTGTTCAGTGACCCAGATTGATAGAGTTACCTCTGGTATTTTAGCTTTACTGAATTAGGAGTGGGCTGCAGTGGGAAGAGAGACATTTTGGAGACACACAGGGGCTCCACAGAACCCTCCTAAGGACTGTGTTGGTATCAGTAAAATTCCACTAGTTTGGGGGGAGGGGCAAACCATTCTACTTACTCCTCAAAGAAATGATATTAAGAAAAGTGCACGAGAGGAGCCAGGCAGAGCTACCAAACCGCTACATGAGTTATTCCCCCATAGGCAATTGTCTGACTCTTAGGCCTTGTCTACACTAGCAAGTTTCTGCACAGTAAAGCAGCTTTCTGCATTGTAATTCCTGAGGTGTACACACTGCCAATCCACTTAGTGCACAGAAACTGTGCAGTTGCAGCGCTGTAAAAAAAAAATCCCGATGAGAGGCGAACAGCTTTCTGCGCCGGGGCTACGGTGCTGCGGTGCCAGTGTAGACACCCTGGTTGATTACAGCACTGTGATTGGCCTCTGGGAGGTGTCCAACAATGCCCTGCTCTCACCTCTCTGGTCATCGGTTTGAACACTACTGCCCTGCCCTCAGGTGACCAACCGTCATCCCCACCCCATAAATTCCTTGGGAATTTTGAAAGTCCCGTTCCTGTTTGCTCAGTGACATGTGCAGTGGTCTCAGCGCATCTTTACAGGCGGCCAAGCCTGCTCTACGCACCAGGCGATCCCCTTCTTGGAGCAATGCCGAGCCGCTGGACCTCATCAGCATTTGGGGAGAGGAGGCCGTGCAGTCCCAGCTGCGCTCCAGCTGTAGGAATTATGATACCTACGGACAGATTTCACGATGTATGACAGAAAAGGGCCATGACCGGCACACACTGCAGTGCAGGGTCAAAGTGAAGGAGCTGCAGAACACCTACCACAAGGTGTGGGAGGCAAACCGCTGCTCCCACAAGCTGCCAGTTCTATAAAGAGCTGGACACAATACTCAGTGGCGACCTCACCTCCACTGCGAAGGCCACTGTGGATACTTTGGTGGTTTGTGTGCCAGTCGAGAGTGGACTGAGCCAGAAGGAGGAAATCTTGGACGAGGACAGGGGGATAAGGGGGACACAGAGGCAGAGGATGACTCAGAGGTCAGAGATGCATGCAGCCAGGAGCTCTTTTCTACCCCAGAGGAGGCTAGCCAGTCACAGCTGATGGATGTTGGCAAAGCGCAAACAGGAGAGGAGGCCCTTGGTAAGTGGCTTTGATTTGGGAATCTCTGAAGCAAGTTGTTGGGGGCAGAAGGGTTGCAGAAATCAGGCTTTTGTCTGTATGATGTGCGTACCACCACATAGTTAGTCTGAGTGGTAGAACAGGCTGTTGATCGACTCCCTCACTTCACGGGAATCTGCCTCAGAGATCTCCAGGAAACTCTCATGGAGATACTGGGCAATCCGCTGCCGCAGGTTCCTCGGCAGAGCTGCTTTGTTTCTTGCCCCATTAACAGCAACTTTCCCGTGCCACTCTGCCGTCACTGGGGGAGAAGTTTGCCATTACTGCACACAAGTGAGCCGCATAAGAGCCAGGGCAGAAGCCGCAGTCTTGGAGAAGACACTCCCTTGATTCCCTGCTCACCCTCAGCAGCGAGATATCTTCCATAATGAACAGCCTGTGGAAAATGTGGGGATAGGAATGATTATAAGGCCCCCCTACAGTGCTGGCTCTCCCCAAGAGACACATGCCCATTGTACAGTAGGGTCCGGGAACACTGATTTTCCCTGCCCCTGCAGTTACTTACCATTTTGGGGGTCTTGTGGCTCATGTGTGCTTGCCTGGGGTCAGCCAGTTAGTGACAGATATGTGAATAGTGGCTGTATTTTAAATCAGTGTTCTCTGTGTTGCAAACAATACTGCTTCTGTAAAATGTTGCATTTTGGCTTCATGGAGATGACCTTGGGAGCCCAGCCTCCCTCTTTGTTATCGCTGGCTGAATAGCTATGCAGAATTAGAAAGCGGCCACCAAGAACTAAGGAGGACTTTCTGCATGATGTCATGATGCACTTCGCGGCCAGAAAACAAGAATTGAAGGAGTGGCTGGAGAGTGAGAAGAGGGACCAAAAGGAGAACGCGGCATGCCAGAACTAAGTCACAGAGCAGCTCTTATCTGTTATGGAGCGCCACGTGGACATGCTCCAGGCACTACTAGCAATTCAACAAGAGCAGCTCTGTGTCTGCCCTCCCCTGCAGCCATAGGCGCCAACTTTCTCTGCCATCAGTGGGTGCTCGTGCCCCCCGCCCCGACTCCACCCTTTCCCCGCCCCTGCCCCCACTCCCATCCCAACCCCTTCCCCAAAGTCCCTGCCCCAATTCCGCCCCCTCCCTGCCCCTATTGGATCCCTTCCCCAAATCCCCGGTCCAGCCCCGCCTCTTCCCCAGCGCGCCACGTTCCCCTTCCCCTGGGTGGGAAGAAGGGGGGAGAAGCAGGACGCCGTGGCGTGCTTGGGGAGGAGGCGGAGTCAGAGGTAAGCTGGAGCAGAGGGACGGGGCGGGGCCACGGGAAGGTACCGGTGCATGCTCAGCACCCACTAATTTTTCTCTGTGGGTGTTCCAGCCCCGGAGCACCCACAGAGTCGGTGCCTATGCCTGCAGCTGCTGTCACAAAACTCTTTCCCATGCGCCCCCAGACACCGCCAGTACACTCTTATCAATGTCCTGGCTCCAGTCTGTACTCACTGCATTCCAATCCTGCCCCATCACAGTCCAGCCCTGCGGACTCCCATTACTCACTGCACTCAACACCCATCTCTCTGCAGTTTAGCCCTGCTGAAGTACAGTACCCACTGCACTGTACTCCAAAGGAGAAGGTTGGATATGATACCTGGACATACACAAATCTTTAACCGTCCGGGGACCCCACCTCCTCCTGTGACCCTCCCTTCCCCCAACCCCCTCAATGCTGATGTGTTATTTTTTGTTTATCTCTCTCCTCCAGTTGTTGTTTTTTAATAAAATAATTGTGTTGGTTTGAAAGCAATCTTTAGTCCTTTAATTGAAAGCAAACAGAGCCTTGCAAAACAACAGGCAATTTTCTTACACCTTCATAGTGCATTGTCTGCACCAATCACAATCACCTTATAGCATTACAAGCACTGCACTCCCGAGCATAGCAACAAATATTGGTGGCTTTCAGCTTCAAATTGCTGCCTTAAGGCATCCCTGATCCTTATGGCCCTGCACTGTGCCCCTCTAAAAGCCCTGGTCTCTGGCTGTTCAAATTCAGCCCCCAGGCACTGAGTCTCAGGGGTTCAGCCCTGAGTGAAGCTTTCACCCTTCCCTTCACAAATATTATGGAGCATACAGCACACGGCTATAAGCATTGGAATATTGTCTTTGGCCAGATCCAGCTTCCCATATAGGCAATGCCAGCAGGCCTTTAAATGGCCAAAAGCACACTCAGCAGTCATTCTGCACCGATTCAGCCTGTTGGTGAACAGCTCCTTGCTTGCTGCCCCATGTATGGCTTCATAAGCCACGGCATTAAGGGGTAGGCGGGATCTCCCAGGATCACAATGGGCATTTCGACTTCCCCTATGGTGATCTTCTGGTCTGGGAAGAAAGTTCCTGCTTGCAGCTTCCTGAACAGGCCAGTGTTCTAAAAGATGCGTGTGTCATGCACCTTTCCGGACTAGCCTGCGTTAATATCCATGAAATGCCCATGGTGATCCACAAACGCCTGGAGAACCATTGAGAAATACCCCTTCTGATTAATGTACTCTGTGGCTAGGTGGTCTGGTGCCAGAATTAGAATATGTGTACCATCTATCATCCCTCTGCAGGGAAGCCTTTTTGTGCAAAGCCATCCACAATGTCATGCACGTTGCCCAGAGTCACGGTCTTTCAGAGCAGGGTGTGATTAATGGCCCTGCACACTTCTGTCAACACGAGTTGAACGGTCGCCTTTCCCACTCTGAACTGGTTAGCGACTGATCGGTAGCAGTCTGGAGTAGCCAGCTTCCACAGTGCAATCGCTACGTGCTTCTACAATGCCAGGGCAGCTCTCGTTCTCGTGTCCTTGTGACTCAGGGCTGGGGTGAGCTCATCACACTGTCCCATGAATCTGGCTTTCCTCATCTGAAAGTTCTGAAGCCACTGCTCATCATCCCAGACCTCCGTGAATGCCACAAGCAATCTCGTGTCTCAGCTACTACCCATGGTGAGATCAATGTTGTACTCCTCTTGCCTCTGTAGTTTAGGAATAACTCCACTGCCACTCGTAGCATGTTAGAGCGAGCAGCATATTGGTCAATAGTGCGGGATCCATTCCTACAGACCGAAGAGGCAGAGCACACAGTACAGAAACCATTGAAAGATGGCACCAAATGCGGACGGAAGCACAGGGATTGCTGGGATGCAAAGCAATGCATCACAGGGCATTTGGACAGGACCCAGGATGCCCCACGACTCCCTCCGCCTTCCCACAACTCTTAGCGGCAGAAGAGGAAGAGATGCTCTGTGGGATAGCTGCCCAGAGTGCACCACTCCAAATACTGCTACAAGTGCTGCAAGTGTGAACATGCTATTGCGCAGGTAGCTGACAGTGTGAACACACAACAGCGGTTTCCCTTCAGCACTCTCTGAGTGGCGCTGTAACTCTGCTAGTGTAGACATGTTTGTATAGAACTTTACATGTTTAAGGCACAGTATAGACCAGGAGTAGGCAACCTATGTCACGCGTGTTGAAGGCGGCACGCGAGCTGATTTTCAGTGACACTCACGCTGCCCAGATTCTGGCCACCAGTCTGGGGGGCTCTGCATTTTAATTTAATTTTAAACGAAGCTTCTTAAACATTTAAAAAACCTTATTTACTTTACATACAACAATAGTTTAGTTATATATTATAGACCTTATGGAAAGAGACCTTCTAAAAACGTTAAAATGTATTACTGGCACGTCAAACCTTAAATTAGAGTGAATAAATGAAGACTCGGCCCACCACTTCTGAAAGGTTGCCAACCCCTGGTATAGACACTAGTGGATTTTGAAGCGACAGGGAGTTACCGTTTACATTTTCATTTAATCAGTTCAGTTTTGTAACCATTTGATATTCTTCATTTTATTTTTGTTTCTTGTCCTTGGATCCTATTCCCCATTCCTCCGTTTCTGCGGCTGGAAGGTAAATACTGGAGATTCTGCTACAGTGTCTCCAAAAGTATTTTGGAGAGAGAGCACCACAGAGTCAATGTGGCATTGTCCTCCTCCCTCCAGCTTTGTGATGGTCCCTCTGCATGATCACTGCTCAGCTTGTTCTTCGTAGAGGTTGTGGGGGACAGTAACCAGCCGGAAAGAGGTGAATCCCAGCCATTCTATTTGGCTGTTTCTCAGCAAACCTACAGAATTTCCATTAGTAATTCCCAGGGAAGTTATTGCTGCTCCTCTTCTCATCCCATCCAGAGGAATATGTAAAAGCTTAAAGATTCAGGGAAGTGACTGGGAAAGAAAAATCCCTTTGTTAATTGAACTGGAGATCTGGGCCAGCAGAAGCTTATTATAAAGGGCTTAGGCTGGAACAAGCTTGGGCCCTACTTAAGAATAGGCTCCTGGATGACAGACTAGACTAGAGGGAATTCAGGACATTCTCTCCCTTAAAATCAGCAAGGTGATGGCTACCTTGTATTGTTCATTATCTTACTATTAGAACATTTCAGTTTTTTCTTGGATGTTGAACAAATATGCTACTGATCTTGTGATATTTGAGTCTCCAGTGTGATTATCTTAGATAAATATGTGGTAACTTTAGATCCATTCCTTTTGGTAACAGGCTAATACATTGCTTGTGCCCCGAAGATCTAATGTTTCCAAATGTGCCATATGAAAAAGATGGTCAAACTTAACAAAAGGCAGAGCTATACTTTACCTCAGATATTTAAGCAGCTAAACAAAGTACTCTACGTGGGGAAATGTTTAGGGTTCTACTCAACATCCACTGAAGTCAATGAGAGGCTTTGATCTCTGTTGCTCTATAGTTAGTGCAGCTCTTAATGGACAATACTTGACAGGTGGCAGAGGCAGGAGAAAGGAACATTTTTTCCCTATATTTCAAGTACTCTCCTAAGTAGGAAAGGTGAGGGATTATGTGAGCTTGTTTTTTCTGATACAAATAACTGTGAAGGTCCGCATTCTGCTCTCACACCAATGTCTATAGGAGTTACTCCACTAAAGTCAATGGAATTACAGCAGGGTAAAACTGCTGTGAGATCAGAATTGGGCCCTGATCTTATTCCTAGGTATGGGAAAGGACGAGGCAGAAGAGGGCAAGCTGGTAGATTCAGAAGGTCTCTTGGAATCTATGGTTTGTCATTCTGAATGTTACAGATGGAGAGAAAAGAACCACTATTTCAGCTTTTAGCTGATTTTTAATGTTGCATTTTGAAGAATTCTTTCCTGAGGACCCAGCAGGTGATCTGTTTTACACCCTAAAGCAAAAGATTTAATTAAAATGAAACTGCTGAGCTCAATTTTTATTTTTATTTATTTATTTTTTAACCAGGCCACATATTATAAACAAAATAGTCTTTACATTGCATTGGTGCTAGTGGTTTGCTACTATGTTTTTTATTTGAATTTTTACTGTGGAAAAACAATCAAGTTTCATTATGAATTATTTTGTATTTAACCATGATTAAGAAGTCTCATATCATAGAATATTAATGGGTAATTATATTTAGAGCTTAAACTGGATTGATCATTCCTTCCCAGAAGACACAAATGCACAGACAACATGGTGCAGTGATAACATGTCAGTAATATCACATTACTCTACAGAGTTTGGAGATAAATTTCCATCTGGAAGGCAGACATGCAGGAGAGAACTTATGTTAATATGACTTTCACAAAGACCAAGTTCATAGGAATAAAACTCAGTTTGAAGCTTCATTTCTGCTTTTCACAATTGACAAACATGAATAGCTTTTAGCTGTTTCTTAGAGCACTTGGGCACCAGTTGTTGGCAGAATCTGGAAGTTCACTTTAACACTCCAATGTACATTCATAGCTACCACAATTAATAATACCCTCTATTGAACATAACATAATAATGGCCATACTGGGTCAGTATCCTGGGTCCATCTAGCCCAGTATCCTGAAGGTGGCTAGTGCCAGATGCTTCAGAGGAAATGAACAGAACAGGGCAATTATCAAGTGATCCATCCCATATTGTCCAGTCCCAGCTTCTGACAGTCAGAGGTTTAGGGACACCCACAGCATGGGGTTGTAGCCCTGACCATCTTCACTATAGCCGTTGACTGTGCATTGTGCGAAGAAATACTTCCTCTAGGTTTTTTTTAAACCCACTGCGATGGGTTGGATCCCCCTTCTAGGGTGACACCTCATGTATTGAGGTCTCACTGAGCCCGCACATTCCACCAGCCTGGGCTCCCTCACCCTGTCCCTCTGGAGTGTAAATCCAAAATTATATTGTCTGGTGCTGCACAGAGATCTACACAGTGAAAGCTCATGAAACTCGCCTCCTCCCTCAATGTGGAGGAAGATAGGCACAGCTTTTTGCCCACCGCCTCAGTTATGAATTACACAAACTGGGTTTTAGAATAAACAAAAAATAAGTTTATTAACTACAAAAGGTAGATTTTAAGAGATTATAAAAGATTGCAAACAGATTAAAGCAGATTACTAAACAAATAAAACAAACACGCAAACTAGGCTTAATACATTCAAAAATTGGGTACAAATAATAATTTCTCACCCTAAATGTTGTTTTATGCAGGTTGCAGAGTTTCTTGAAGGTAAACTGCACTGCTTGCAGCTTAAAGCTCCAGGTATACCCTTCACGGGCTGACCTTTCTCGCCTGGGCTCAACCCCTGCCCCGCCCCATCTTAGGGGTTGTTTACCCTGGCACTTTACAGTGCTGCAACTTTCTTGCTCAGGGATGTGAGAAAACACCCCCCTGAGTGCTGCAAGTTTCAGTGCTATAAAGCACCAGTGTAAACAGTGCACCAGCGCTGGTAGCTACGCCCCTTGTGGGAGATGTTTTTTCTCTCCCAGCGCTCTGCCGTGACCACACAAGCCATGTTAAAGCGCTGCTGCGGCAGCACTTTAACATTGCCAGTGTAGACAAGCCCATAGTTTTTTTTTCAGGTGTTTTCAGCAGTCTTCCTTCCTGGGCAGGGAAGCAGTCGAAACGAGCCTTGATTAATTCACTCCCCAGCCTTAAATACAATTTACATATGGCAGGAATCCTTTGTTTCCTAGTTTGACCCCCCACCCCGCTCCAGTGGAAAAATACCAGAAGTCCAAAATGATGTCTAGTACCAGGTGACATGATCACCTGACCCTGCAGTGTTAAAGCAGCATCCCAGGAAACTTCTCAAGAAGGAGGGAGATTAGCATCTTCAAAGTCATATTGTCCTTCCTAATGGCCCATCCAGGCTGATTGCATAGTGTCTGGTGAGCGTTCCCCAAGTGTACACACAGTTGTAATCATTACATAGTCAATATTCCTAACTTCAGATACAGAAATGATACATGCATACAAATTGGATAATCATAGTCAGTAAATCGTGACCTTTGTAATGATATCTCACACGACCCATCTTGCATAAAACAAATCTTAATTATGCCATATTCATATCATAACAATATTTCTATGAAGAATATGGGGCATAATGTCCCACCCACCGCCGATTAATTTCGTTGATGACCCCTGGTTCCCGTTTTATGTGAAGGGGTAAATAATACTTCTCTGTTCATTTTCTCCACACCGTTCATGATTTTATACACTTCTATCATATCATCCCTTAGTTGTCTCTTTTCTAAGCTGAACAGTACCAGTCTTTTTAATCTTTCCTTTTACCCTGATCACATTTATTGTCCTTCATGATGGTACCTTTTCCAATTCTAATGTATCTTTTCTGAAGTGCAGTGATTAGAACTGCACACAGCATTCAAGGTGTGGGTGTGCCACTGATTTATACAGTGGCATTATCATATTGTCTGTCATATTATCTGTCCCTTTCCTAAGAGTTCTAATGTTCTGTTCGCTTTTTTGCTTGCCGCTGCATGTTGAGCAGGTGTTTTCAGAGAACCATCCATGATGACTCTGAAGATCTCTTTCTTGACGGACAACAGCTAATTTAGACCTCATCATTTTGTATCTATTGTTGGCATTATGTTTTCCAGTGTGCATTACTTTGCACTTATGAGCACTGAATTTCATCTGCTATTTTCTTGCTCAGTTTTGTGAGTTCCTTTTGTAACACTTGACAGACAGCTTTGAACTTAACTATCTTGAGTACTTTAGTATCATTTGCAAATTTTGCCATCTCACTGTTTATCCCCTTTTTCCAGATCATTTCTGAATATGTTGAAAAGCACAGGTCCCAGTACAGAACCCTGAGGGACACCACTATTTACCTCTCTCCATTCTGAAAATGAACCAGTTATTCCTACCCTTTGTTTCCTGACTTTTAACCAGTTTCCGATCCATGAGAAGACCTTCCCTCTTATCCCATAACTTCTTACTTTCCTTAAGAGACTTTGGTGTAGGACTTTGTCAAAGCTTTTTCTGAAAGTTTATGCACACTATATCAACTGGGTCGCCCTTGTCCATATACTTGTTGACAGCCTCAAAGAATTCTAATACATTGATGAGGCACAATTTCCCTTTACAAAAGCTATGTTGACTCTTCCCCAAGAATTTGTGTTCATCTATATGTCTCATAATTCCGTGTTTATTATAGTTTCAACCTATTTGCCCGTTGACTGAAGATAGGCTTACTGGCCTGTAATTGCCAAAATCACCTCTGGAGCCTTTTTTAAAAATAGGTGTTACTTAGCTATCTTCCAGTCATCTGGTACAAAGGTTAATTTAAATGATACATTACCTACCACAGTTAGTAGTTCTGCAATAACAACAAGGAGTACTTGTGGCACCTTAGAGACTAACAAATTTATTTGTTCTGCAATATCGTCTTTGAGTTCCTCCAGAACTCTTAGGTGAATACCATCTGGTTCTTGTGGCTTATTACTATTTACTTTATCAGTTTGCTCCAAAAACTCCTCTCTTGATGCCTCAATCTCTGAGAATTCCTCAGATTTGTCATCTGAAAAGAATGGCTCAGGTGTGGGAGTCTCCCTCACATTCTTTGCAGTGAAGACAGATGCAAAGAATTCATTTAGCTTCTCCACAATGGCCTTGTCTTTCTTGAGTGCTCCTTTAGCCCCTCGATTTTTTTGGCCCGGTTTAATTGTACTTTTACACTTGACTTGCTAGAGTTTATGCCTCTTTCTTTTTTACTCAGTAGGATTTGACTTCCAATTTTTAAAGGATGCCTTTTTGCCTCTCATTGCCTCTTTACTCTGTTGTTTAGCCACGGTGACATATTTTTGGTCTGCATGCTGTTTTTTTTATTTGGGTTCTACATTTAGTTTGACCTCTTCTGTGGTTTTTTTAAATAGTTTCCATGCAGCTTGCAAGCTTTTCACTCTTGTGGCTGATCCTTTTAATTTTCATTTAACTAGCTTCCTCATTTTTGTATAGTTCCTCTTTTTGAAGTTAAATGCTACTGTGGTGGGGTTCTTTGGTATTTTCCCCTCTACAAGGATGTTAAATTTAATTACATTAAGGTTGTTATTACTGAGTGGTTCAGCTATATTCACCTCTTGGACCAGATCCTCTGTTCAATTTAGAGTTAGATCAAGAATTGCCTTGTGGGTTCCAGAATTAACTGCTTGAAGATGCAGTCATTAATAGTGTCTAGAAAATTTATTTCTGCATCCCTTCCTGAGGTGACATGTACCCAGTCAATATTGGGATAGTTGAAATCCCCCATTGTAACTGGGTTTTCAGTTTTTGTGCTCTCTCTAACCTTCCTGAGCATTTCATAATCACTGTCACCATCCTGGTCAGGTGGTAGGTAGTGCATTTCTGATGCTATACTCTTATTATTCAAGCATGGAATTTCTATCCATAGAGATTGTATGATACAGTTTGACTCATTTAAGATTTTTACTATATTTTGACTCTTTGCTTTCTTTCATATATAGTGCTATCCCTCCACCAACACAACCTACTTTGTTATTCCTCTGTATTTTGTACTCTCATATTACCATGTTCTATTGATTATCATCATTCCACCAAGTTTCTGTGACTGCTAATATGTCAATTTCCTCATCTAATACCAGGCACTCGAGTTCACCCATCTCAATATTTAGACATTAGCATTTGTGTACAAGAACTTATGAAATTTGTCAATATTTAGTTGTCTGCCTTCATGTGATATAATTGAATGGGACTGTTTTTCACTTGACTGTTCCTCTTCAGTTTCTACCTGTATTTTATCAACGTTATATGGTATTTTTTGTCCTGAAGCATTCCAAATCTTTTGCAAACTAAATATTGGCATCACTTTACTTACTACTGAAATGCAGATATCTTTGAGGGACAAGGGATTCTGCACTAGTTACAGTGTTTTAGGGAGGAAAGAAAAACGTTATCCAGTAGATACAGGGTACATTTTTGTAAACAAATTGTAATTTTCCTGAGCAGGTGTTTGGCCATGTGACTGAAGTTAAATTCTTGCTGTTGTAAAAAGTTACATTTAAATTTTAATCACCACAAGTGGTCATGAGTAGGTTTGACTGAAAATGAAATTTCCATCCCATGGGAATTTCTAAGATTTTGACCTTTTGTTTTGTTCCAAATCAGGATGAAAAGTCAATCTGAGAAATTTTTGTGAAATGAAAATATTGAAAAGCATTTCATTTCAATGTTTATATTATATTATTGTAAAAGTCAAAATGATAAAATCAAAATGAAATGTTTCAACCTCACTGAAACAATGTTGAGATAATTTCCTGTTGAAAATTCTGAAAAATGCGATACAGCCACAGAAAATGGTTCAATTTTGTTGAATCATGGTTTTACAATAGAAAATTGTTCCCTTGGAAAATTTTCGACAAGCTTTAGACGTAATATTGATTTTATGAGCCTCTGTTGGTGCTAAGACACTGAAGATGTGCAGGACTACTGGTTAAATGCTTAACCAGAAGGAAATGACTAATTCATCATTAGTAGTGGACCTTTCTTTTGAAGGCCACCTGTGCAAATGCTGATCAAACCTGATCCAGTTTTGCTTAGGAGATCTTTTGAGATCACATAGCTTAAGAAAATATGATTTGTAGGTATTACCACTCATGGGAGTTACATGCATGTATCTGGGGAAGATTGTGCCTTACAGTCTTTTTTCATATTTACATTTAATATCGGATCTCCAATGGCTGCTGTAGATTTGCTCTCCATTTTAGAAAATGCTGATTTATATGCTCATAAGTTCAGTCTGATTTACTGAAGTAAAGGCTTGTTTTTAAAAGAAAACAGTATTGTAACACAAACGGAGTGTGTGGAAGACAGCTGAATGTTGTTCATAGGTTGAAATATCACTTTAACAATTGTCTCATGGTTTTAAAGTCCTATGGTGGAATATTACCATTATTAGGATTTCAGATAGAAAAACCTATGTCTTTTAAGCAAATCAGACCTTGCAGACACACAGTACAGCTGGAAGATGAAGACACCTGTTAGATAGTTCCTCAATGAGAGGCAAACTGGGATCTTAAGAAATTCCTGCTGTTGGTTACAAAGACTTTTCAGGAAATGGGATTTTCTTGAATTAAAAAATGGTGACTGTTTAAAGCCAGTGCTGACTTAAAATAAATGTTTTGGCTTGGGGATGAGGAATGGGTTGGTAGCGGAAAAATAGTGTATTTTATTTCTAGGTCACTGGTTTAAATCCAGTAACCTAGTGTCTGAAAGTAGTTTCCATTTGCTAGCCACTCATTGGTTTTTGTGAAGTGAATTGGTATTCTCAGTGGACTTCCTAGTGCACTGTGTCTTCATCACAAAAAAACCCACTTCCAGCATAACTAAGACATTGAATAGGTTCAGAATCTGTTCTCTCACTGCCCCATAGCATGGTGGAGGCCTAACTAAATCATACTGAGATCCCACAGGCAGGACTGAGACATGGTAATATGGGAAAACCTGAATGGTTGCTCTCCCTGTTCCATGTCTATTCTGTGGCTAAATAGAGTTTCAGTCTCCAGAAAATCTACCATGAGCTCTAAATTCCCTATGCAATTTAGATAAAAGAAATGATATATTACATGGATCCAAACACTCCAATAAAAAAATCAAAGTACTAATGTTACTGCAATGCTTTAGAAAAATGTAATAAAGTCCATAGTTAAGAAGTAGAAAACTGGAACAGATGCAGAGAAGGGCTACTAGGATGATCCAAGGAATGGAAAACCTGTCTTATGAAAGGAGACTCGAAGAGCTCGGTTTGTTTAGACTAACCAAAATAAGGCTGAGGGGAGATATATGGTTGCTCTCTATAAATACATCAGAGGGATAAATACTAGTGAGGGAGAAGAGTTATTTAAGTTAAGCACCAATGTGGACATGTGATGGGGTGCAGTCACCCCGCACTGGATGGGGAAGGATTAACTTCTTGCTGTGGGCTGAGCAAGCCATGTCCCCATATCTCTACTGGGTACTAGTATAAAAGGGAGCAGGCGGCTCAGTCGTGGCTGACTGCTGAGCAGGAAGGATGCTGTTTTCTGGCTCCAGCCCGAGAGTTACATACAAAATAGCACAAGCCCCAGTTTTAAGAAATTCAAGAAAATAAGTGCTTGATTTTACTAGTCCTACATAATAAACTACTTGTGCAATTAGCAATAAAATTTTCACTCCTGTAAGGAATTTTTTTAAAGCTCGGAACAAGTGTGACATTTATTACTCTTTTAGAGTGTTGCGGTTAAAAATAGCTGTCCCATTTTCAGATAGCTAGTGCACTTTCGGCCTTGGTTTATCCAGGTCTGTAGATAAATGAAAAGTAAGTGTCATTGGGGGAATTTTAGTCTTTCAATGCAAACATGGGGTTATAGCTGCAGTCTGCATGAATTATTTTGAAAGGATAGAGTCAACACACTTTGGTTTCACTGCTTTCTGCATCATTTTTTAGCATTTAGCCAACGTGTGTTGGTGCCCTTAGTTCTCAGTATAATATTGTGGTATGATTTATCTAATGCCTGCAGTCTTTGATTGTGTAGATTTAGCAGGAATATAAGCAAATATTGGAAACTTAACACATACTGTAGTTATACTGCAGAGTGATATAGAAGTTAAATAACAAAAAATGAAAGATCTAAAATTCCCAATACCCAACTGAAATGAACTCTGGATATTTTGCTCTTTCTCCACTTTAATGTTCTACCCAGAAGCCCTCACTTGGACTAACTTTCAATGTGTGGTGTATGCTGCTGAACGGTACTGAAGACTTGCCTCTGTTAGTGGTAGATATGTTATTTACCACTAGAGATGGGCACAGACCAAATCGCAGATCCATACACTCCCAAACTTTTTCTAATGTGCAAAACCAAAACCACTGATATAAATACTCCCAAACTTGGGATGTTTGGATTCAGATTCACATCCAAACTTTGCAGCTTGAGCCCATCTCTAATAGCTAGCCAAACAGGATGAAAAGTAAAATGTAAACTAAAACAATAATACCAACTGGTTGGTTCTATTACAGAGGAAAAGGGTCTTGAGAGTAATGCTGCTCTTTGATTTCCATTGAGGTTCAATAGACCCAGTTGTTACTGTTTTTTGCGGAGCATGATATGTCCCAGTATATTTTTAGTTGAGATTGGCCCCAACTGGAAGATTAAATCTGAATCTTCCAGATTTTGTGGGGGGGAGTTTCAGATTCAACCCCCTGCCACCTCTCAGCTACAAACCCACTCACAGTTTTTTCTCTGTGACCAGTTCAGATAAGGTTCAAGATGGCAGAATTCTCACAAAGACAGCTGATTTCCACCATTTTGGACCAATGTCTCATGGGAACAGTTTTTTGAGAGTTTGACACTATCTAATCCAAACCTGAATTAATGGAATTAAGAACAAGACATTGCATACTCTGATACAGACATAATTATATGCACATTTATTTGAAGAGGAGTATTATTGTCTCCTTGAGCAATGGTATCAGAATCTGGCCTTTAATGATGATAATTTACAAATGGAGATTGAGGAGCCTGCATTGATTAATATACAGGTAGCAATAGGTGGTAATAGATGAGGTGGCAGCTTGCCATATGGGCTGACGGGGTCTGTATCCAGTGGCCCTGGTCAATTTGGGGCCCCCACAGAAGTCCTGGCACTCTGGCCCTGTCCCCTGCTGCTCCTTCCCCTCCCCCCATTCCTCAGCCCTGCTCCTCTTCCCCCTGAGGTCCTGCCCCTGGCCAGGACAGATTGATGGAGCCTGTGTTAGGGAGAGTGTATTCCCCCCACCCTACCCATATGGAGCTGGCCCGAGCCCCCTCTCCCTTCCTCCCATGCCAGTGCAGAGCTGCCGACCCCCTTTTTCTTCCCTCCACCCCCATGTAGAGATGGCCAACCCCCTCTCTCTTCCCACCATCACGTGGAACTGGCCAAGTGCCCTCTCCCTTTTCTCCACCCATGCAGTGCTGGCCTAGCCCCTCTCCCTTCTCCACTGCCCCCCACTCCCCTGTGGAGCCAGCCCGAGCCACTTGCCCAAGATCCCTCCTCCCCGACATAGGATTGGCCTCCACCCTGAGCCCCTTTTTGGCAAAATTGGGCTTTTGTACGGTTTGCTCTTGAAAACTGGTGATCAGTTGGCAAGAACAAATGCCCAATTTTGCCCCCAGAATTGGGACATCTGGGGCCAAAATGAGATGTATGGTTACCCTGGGCCAAGGGTCCCCAAACTTTTTCAGTTCTTTCCCCCCACTTATCTGGTCAGTGCCCTCCCCCCGGAGTTGTGAGCAGAGCCGGGACTGGGGGCTGGGGGTTGCGGTGGGGCTGTGGGCTGCAGTCAGGGGCTGAGAGTGTGGGCCGGAGGTGCGGCTGGGGTGCTCCCCACAGTTTGGGGACCACTGGTCTAGGTTGTGGTAAGAGCCACCCAGGGAGCCTGGGCAACTCTGTGGAGCCCATGGTCATCCATGTGCCTGGGTGGGGGACCCGGGTGTCTGAAAGCAGCCCCTGGCCTATATCTCTGCCTCCCCCACCTCGCTAGGGCATGCCGCCCAGGGCAGATGGAGGTTCCAGGGCTCCCCAGAGTGGCCCGGTCTCCCTGGGCAGCTCTTACCACAGCCCCGGCTTCCCACCAGGCTAGGGGGTGTGGCCTTGGGACAAGGGGAGGAGCAGGGGCAGGTCCTGGTGACAGGGGACATGTGGTGGGCCCCAATGTTCTTTGTGCCCAGGACCCCAATAAAACTTAATCTGTCTCTGTGAATGCAGTATTATATAGATAAATTATCATACCGTAAAAGCAGCTAAACAAGAATGATTAAGGGATCTTCATAGTTATCAGGTTTTTTGTATTGCTGCTTCTGTTATTTTAAATTTTCAGGTAATGTGCTCCTCTTTTACAAAAGTGAAACTGAGACTTATTCATTCATAGATTCTGGGACTGGAAGGGACCTTGAGAGGTCATCGAGTCCAGTCTCCTGCCCTCATGGCAGGACCAAATACTTTCTAGATCATTCCTGATAGACATTTATCTAGCCTACTCTTAAATATCTCCAGAGATATTCATTTATTAAAGAGTGACCTGCTTCCACTGAAGTCAGTGGCCTGCTTCCCATTTACTATACTGATGCAGTGTCAGCTCCTGGTGTAACCAGTCCTATAAACCTTTTGATTAGCATTCTATGTTTAAAATGCTTATTAGCGTTATCTCTGAAACTGCTGACAGTGTTAAAAGTAGCAGTTTAGTGTACAGTACTTAGATGTTTACATTTCATAGCATTTAAAGTAAGTATTGGTTACATATTTCGATACACCAAATTAGCAACTGATTTAAGTAACAGTCTTTGTAATTTATTTTCATGGGGTATCAGTTGGCTCCCTGGGAAATAGCCTAATTAAGCACATTAGCTGATTTTCCTATAAGTGCAGTGTACTACAGTTATTTATTTCTTCTGGTTTAATTCTGTAATAAGTATTTCTGGCTATGTATCATGTGTATTAGGTTTGAAAAAACAAAATCAGTAAATGTATAAAAGTGAGTGTTAAGCTCACTATGGGCCTTGGTCTGTGAGAGGTTGAGACACCTCCTTTAAGTCAATGGAAGCTGAGGGTGTGCACCCAAAATTGACCCCCAGCTGTACAAGAGGGGAGAAGTCGGGGAAGGAAAGTATTTCATTACATTGGAATGAACTCTAGGTCATCTAACTGGACCGGCACAAAGTTGATTATGGAACATACTTTTTAAGGTATCAGAGCCAGAAAAAGCACAATGCTGCCAAACAATATTTAATAATTTTATTCAAAAATTAAAAAAATAAAACCCCTCGGGACTCTATTAGATCATTGAAACCAACTGCTTATTTGATGAAGAATGTGTTTTTTCAGATTGAATTACAGGGTTCTCATGAAATTCTGAAAACCTAAACTGTGTTATTTTAGTGGGTGCAAAATAAAAGGAATTAACTGGTAATCATGAGCCATTTTAAGAAGGGAGGGGGAGGAGCTAATGAGCAGCTGTTCGAGGGTTTCCTCCCCTGCTCTTCCCCAATTTAAGCCTCATTTTTTCTATAGCACTGTGAGAAACTATTTTTCTTGAGCTATTTTCACATTTCCTGGCCCAGCTCATATCTTCCAAGTGATGACGTGTGCTAGAAAATACAGCAACAGAAATAGAGTGACATTTCCTGAATGAACTTTCAAAAATGTAAGAAAGAGAATTTTTCAAAGAGAAAAGGAATGTGCGCACCTTCCTCCTGACTCAGTCTAGACAAGGCTTTAGCTCTTCCAAAGTCAAGTCTGTGAGTGTGGAGAAGAATCATCCATTCAATCAAGACCAGGTTTTGCCTACCTTATTTATGCTGAAATCAGTGGGACTGCTCAAAGAGTAAGGTATTACCAGCATTACCAAGAATGATGGAATCTGACCTTGATTTGCAGAAATCCTAAGAACTGGTGATCAACGTTGCACAGAAGTGCATCAGGCCCTGAAATAGAATGTTAATCTTTCCTCAGGCATCATGGATGCATGTTCACAGTTAAATTAATTCAGGTCATATCTTGATGCTTGCATTGATTCCATTAATATAGCTTCCCTGATGTCATGAGGTTTATGAAGAGGACAAATGTAGTCATGAATGGGAAAATATTAATTTGATTGGCCAGTACATTCAGCTCTGTGTTAAATTTCACATTTTCCACAACTCAGAGTACTGTGCCCAGTATTGGTCACCAAACTATAGAAAGGATGTGGAGAAACTAGAAACGATCCAGAGGTGAGCAATAAAGATGATCAAAGGGATGGAACGCAAGCCGTATGAGCAACGGCTGAAGGAACTGGGTTTGTTTAGTTTGGAAACGAGGAGATGGAGGGGGGGACATGATAGTGGTCTTCAAATGCTTGAAAGGATGTCATAAAAAAGATGGAAAAAGTTGTTCTCTCTTGCCACAGAGGGCAGGATAAGAGGCAATAGGTTCAAACTACAGAATAGCAGATTAAGATTAAATCTCAGGAAAAACTTCCTAACTGTAAGAACAGTAGGAAAATGGAACAGACTGCCTAGGGAGGTTGTAGAAGCTCCTTCCCTGTAATTTTTTTCTGTAAGAGATGCTCAAGTCCAAACAGGAATTAAATTAGGAAAGTCTTATAGTCTTTGTTATACAGGAGGTCAGATTAGATGATCACAGTGGTCTCTTCTGGTTTTATAATCTATGATCTGGATTTCTCAGTGCTGTTCTAATGCTTGTTGCAAGAATTCTGCTCACCTATTGCTGGTGCAGAAAGCATGAAGTGCCTGTGCAAAATTTGTGTGAAGAAATACAAACCGGGGTGCCTATTTTGACTTTGGGTCTCATTATAAATGCTAAATCTTTGGCCTGAATTCACCCAACGATTAGATGCTCTCTAAGTAGCATCATCTTTCAGAATTAGCTCCACTGAAATCAGTGGGACTACTCAAAGTAAGGTTCTACTCCACATGGGTGTGGGTGACAGAATCTAGCCCAGAGACTGCAAACCAAAACTGAACAACCAATTTGTATGAGGTCCGTTTTACAGGTCCCTCCGTCATCACCACTGCTTTCACTTTGAGCACAAGAACTCAATAATGGAAAAATAAAGACGGGGATTGAAGAATAAAAAGAAGAAGGCTATTAAAACACCTTACTAGTGGAATTTATTTTCTATGGGACCAGCCCTGACTTCTTATCTGAATCCATATTTTCCAAAAGTTCAGGAAGGTTGAGAGCCAGGGATCTGTTTTGGGTTTCAAGAATACAAAAGAAAATGAAGAGGTTAACATAAAGTATTTTTTTATTATTATTATTATAAAAGGATATATTTGCAATGTGGTCAGTGCTCAAATGCCTATTGTGTTCAGATGCAGCAGGATCAAACTCAAAATGTGTCCAACAAGAGCTTCTTTTAGAAGAAGTAGGAAACGAATTTCAGCATCACAAGAGATGTGGCTCGCGGTTACCTTTTTACATATCACAACTGTTCTTCCATCAGGCACTTCCATATAATTAGTCGATGTCAATCAATACAAGTAAACCTAGTGTTCTGATTATTTTAACAGCAATAAAATAGCTATAAAAAGAAAGTAACACCACACCACTGGAGTCTTGCCTTTGAACACATTCTGGAAGATATAATTAAAAACACCAAGTGCTTATTTCAAAGTCAAAACCCATAAGCGATGGGTCTGGCATCATGCCTATTGCAGGAAGGCTAATTATGCCATAAATTAAAGTGATTTTTTTTTACCAAACATTATGACCTTTAATAAAATTGTTTTTACAACTAGCTGTCAATAAATCATCCAGGAAAGGTAGTGAGAAGGGTTCTGTGAGTACTTCACTTCTGTGAATTTCATTAGCTGCAGTTTATTTAGTTTTGTGAGCTGTGATATTTTTTAAATCTCAAATTAAAATCTCTGAACCATAAAAACAAATTCAAAAATATTAGCATTTCAGTCTCTGAAAATGAGCCTCTCTAATTGCAGAAATTAGTCAAGACTGTATACCAATCAGGGGGTCATTAAAAAAAATAGTGCATAGCAAATGCTTGACTTAACTACAGTAGTTCCAGCAAAGCTCTTTCAGATACACTGCAACATTTCTTCAGGTAGATTGATATGAAAGTAATGTGAATGTCTTTTAACTTAGTCTGATATCTCATAACTTCAGTTTTCTGATCCTCCTTATTATCTATTGCATTGGCCAATATACCAACCTGTCTGAACCTGGGTGCACTTGGACACATGCAAAGAACCATTCTGGGTATCGTGCTACAGTGGGAATAGGATTGTGCTAGTAACTGAAGAAGAATACGGTAATGTCAATATACTTAGTTCAGGTACCATTCAGTTTAGGCTACTGTACTACCTCAGCATAATTACAAGTATTTTGGGAGAAAATACAATAATGCCTGATTTGCTACATTGAAATGGACATTTTTTAAACTAATCACTTTTATTAGACTGGTACCAGAAAATGAAGCTAATATTTCTATTCCTCTGGATCCTTACTGTAGTATGAGGGTTTTACAAACAGATAGAAAAAACATCTCTTCTTTGTGGAGCTTCAATCTAAGTTAAATAAGGCAGGACTGTTAGGGGGTTAAAAGTTGGGAAACTGAGTAACAAGTCCATCCAATTTTTGCCTTTATTTATACAATGTGAGACAGAATTATTGTCACTTACAATGTCTGTACATATATCTTCCAACACAAAGTTACCTTTGTTCTGTCAGCAATAACATTTTAAGCTGATTAGCAATTCTATGTAAAAGAAGAATTGACAAAATCACATTTATGCCAGCATGCACTTGACCTAAGTGTTGCCTCATCTGCACTCATTTACTATCCATAATTACAAAACATTAGAAATATAGCTATCAAAGCTCTTAATCTCACCATTAACAATTCTTCATTTTATATTTGAATATTATAAATCTGTATATGTTGTACTGTGCTACCCTTAATCTACTAGAAAGGGGCGGGGATGTTATGGAAAACATGATGATTTTTTACTGTCAACATTTCTTATCTTCTTTAAACATGCGTTTTTCATTCAAAGTCCAATTTTGTTTGTGAATCATGACAAAGAAACTTCAGCAGAATTTTTAAATGTGAATACATTTTGAGGGGTGTCCCAGCAATAGGGCCTTGATATTTAGTTGCTTTTAATGGTACCTCAACAAGACAATCTTTATTCTCAGCCCTTGTTTGATGTTGGCAGCATCTGAAGGGGTGTACAAACTCTTCACTGGACAGGAAAGGGTTAAAGAGCAGTTCTGGGCTCAGGAGGCCCCACCCCTCCACCCTTGCCAGGCATGTTCCAATTGGAGGCACGGTTTAAAAGGGAGCTGGCTGGTTCAGTTAGGGGCGGACAGGGCAGAGAGAAGAACTTGCCCTGGGAGCTCTGGAGGAGAAGGTTGCCAGATCCAGAATGGAAGAGGGAATGTCGGTGAGTGGCAGTCCTTCAAACCTCTTTTCAAGACCCACATCTGCCACAACTCCAAGGCTAGGGCTTGATGAGCAGGTGAATGAAATAATGGTGATAGTTAGCATTTACTTTAGCTGATATAATAACTTTTTAAATGTTGCAAATGTATATAAATAGTACACATTTGATTGTACCCCCCTCTCCTCCTACACTTTCTGTGTTGCTTGTCTTAAGGGCTTTGGAGCAAGGACCATGTCTTCATGTGTGTTTGTGCAGTGACTAGCACAATGGAGCTCTGATACTGAGGGTGCTTTTGGGAGCTACTGTACTCTAAAATAGGAATAAATAATAACACATTGGTAGATGTCACCAGCCTTCACTACTCCTTCATATTTTTTGAGAAGCCTGCTGTCCACCTGCACATTATAAGACACGTAGCCTCACAAGTACTCCAGACACTGCAAACCTTCTGATACACAGCTCTTTGGGACATCCACCCCCCATCCATGTTTCCCTGTGATTGATGGATTGACCCTTTCACATATTTCTATCCTCCCCCACCTCACCACCACCACACACACACACACACACACAGAAGAAAAGATATGGAATTAACTTCTCCTGAAGTAGCTCCCAACTTTTAACTCCTCCTGGGCATACGTCTCCACACATATAACCTCCTTGCAATTATTGAAAGCGCATGTTTCCAATATTTTAATTTTTTTACAAAGTAGGTACCATAAACCAGATAACACAGTCATTGTCTCAGAATATATATAACTCTACCACAAATAGCTAACATTTGAACTCTTCATATATGTCTTTCAGAAAGACTGAGATTGTAGATGTTCTGATTACCTTCAAGTGCTTTTAAGACTATTTTTCTATTATTGATGTATTATGTCTATATATCAGATGGTGTCTTGTATGATATATACTTGTATGTCATAATGGCAAAACACTCAGTAGAAAACAAAAATTGAAACATAACCTCTGATGACTCATATGGTGGGCAAAATAAATCAACTTTAAATTATTTTTAAATGCTAAAAAAGGAAGACGTAGTTTTGAATGTGGCTATTGATAAGGATGAAAAAAAAGAAAGTTAGAACAAATACATTTCAGTTACCTGAACTCCATGAAGAAATATGAATAACACTTTACTTGATCTGGAGTTTTTCTTCCTGACTTCATTAATCAACTGGTCATTAATCTGAAATACTTCACTGCAGCCTCACAGATCTGGTTTATGTATATACATTTTTTAGCTTTTATTTCATTAGCTTTTTTTTAGCATTGCTTGGGCAGCCCTTCCATTATGCTTGGACGTTTGTAAATTATAGACCCTCGTGGGCTGACATAATGTGAGAGGAAGGCAGATGTTTTTCCCCTCGCTTAGTGTACATGATGTAGTTTTTAAAATGAATGTACTAATAAATCCAATAAAACTCTTTAAACCAAATACCCATTTCATAAAATAATATCCAGGGTTTTTTTTTTGCAACTCCCTTTATCATGAAGTGATACAGAAGCCTTAGGCGCTTCAGATTACTAGCTCTCAATTACCATTAATTTGAGTTTCTATTGCTCATTCATGTGGGATATAGAATCATGCCTGGAAGGGACCTTGAGAGGTCATCTAATCCAGCCCTCTGCACTGTAACCAAGTAAACTAGTCAATCCCTGGCAGGTGTTTGTCCAACCTGTTCTTAAAAACCACCAATGACTGGGATCCCACAACCTCCCTTTGAAGCCTAGTCCCATATTTAACTGTCTTTATAGTGAGAGTTTTTTTCCTAATATCTAAGCTAAATCTCCCTTGATGCAGATTATGCCCATTACGTCTTGTCTTCACTGGACATGGAGAACAATTGATCACCATCCTCTTTATAATAACTCTTAATATATTTGAAGACTGTCAGGTCTCCGCTCCATCTTCTTTTGTTGAGACTAAACATGCCCAGTGTGTGTGTGTATGTGTGTGTGTGTGTGTGTGTGTGTGTGTGTGTGTGTGTTTTAAAACCTTTCCTCATAGGCCAGGTTTTCTAAACCTTTTATCATTTTTATTGCTCTCCTCTGGACTCTCTCCAAGTTGTTCACATATTTCTTAAAATATGATGCCCAGAACTAGACATACTTCTCCAGCTGAGGCCTCATCAGTGCCGAGTAGACCTGGACAATTATCTCCCATGTCTTGTATATGAAACTCCCGCTAACACACCTCAGAATTTTTTTGCAAATGCATCACTTTGTTGACTCATATCCAATTGTGATCCACTATAGGTCCTTTTCAGCAGTACTACCACCTAGCCAGTTATTCCCCATTTTGTAGTTGTTCGTTTGATTTTTTTCTTTCTAAGTGTAATACTTTGCACTCCTCCTAATTGAATTTCATCTTGTTGAATTCAGACCAATTCTTCCATTTGTCAAGATCATTTTGAATTCTAATCCTGTGTCCAAAGTGCTAGCAACCTCTCGGCTTGGTGTCATCTGCAGATTTTATAAACATATTCTCCACTCCATTTTCCAAATCATTAATGAAAATATTGAATAATACTGGATGCAGAACAGACCCCTGTCGGACCCCACTAGCTGCATCCCCCCACTGAGAGCAAACCACTCATTGTTTTGCATCCAACTTATATTAATTTTATCTAGACCACATTTCCCTAGTTTACTTATGAGAACATCCTGTGGGACTGATTCAAAAGCCTTACTAAAATCATGATACAGACCATCTACAGCTTCTGTCCTATCTACTGGGCCATGTATGGTAAGTATCAAGGGTGCCATGATTAAAAAGGACAAAGTTTCCATGAATCCTGTTGTTTTTATTTTTTTGTATGGGGAAAAAAGCAGCTGTTTCCCCCAATTTAATGAATAAAATGAAAAATAAATCCCAGAAATACTGTGTATCTTACTTGTTGATTTAACAAGTAATCCTGTTATCTGGGAGCTGTCTGCAGCCTCCACCATCACACATGAAAGTAGAGACTTTGACCTGACATTGTCAGTTAAGAGAACAGTGTCCTTCCTCATGTCTGTTTCTCCATGTTATGGCCAGTTGGAGCTATTTAGCCAGTTCCTGCTTTTATTACCCAGTTGTGTGGTCTCATTGATTTCAATAGGATTACTCATGTAATTGCGGCATGCAGGGTTTGGCCCTTCTTTCTTTTAACATCTTTCTATTCCAGTGCGTGAAAGTCAGTAGGTATCTGGAGATGAAGGTGGCTTGAATACATCCTCATCAATGTTACTGGCCTTGGGAATCAGAGACAATAGGTAAGGCCTATTAAATAGATGAATGCTGGGTAATTTTTAACAGAGATGCACTCAACCCTTTGTGTTTGGATCTGGATCCAAATTCCCCAATTTTTGAGAGGGTTGAGACCCAGCATTGGCCAGCTGCTAGATTTCCATTAAGATTTAAATTCCATCGGAGTTCGGGGAGTATTTACAGCTGAGGTTTTAGTTCAGGCTTAGTATTAGTTTTTCATGGAATAGGGGAAACACAGAATCTTTTCCAAGTGACTGATTTCTGAGAGCTCAAGACTGTATATCATTTACAAGTTGTCCAATTTGTCAGAGGTTTCCATAAGATTCTTGTGAGTTTTGTGAAATCATTTTTTGCAGGTCTGTTCTTGCATTTTCACATGTGCAGGACATAAAATGAGACATTATACTTTACATTTTATGGATAAAGCCTTTGGTTGTTGTATATATACTAGTTACCTTATACATATTCTGTTATTTGCTTCCCAATCTTGGTGAGAAAGCAAGGCCATTTTCAACAGCCAAAGAGTCTTTCTGTTTGTGAGAGTTCCCAGTGAAAGCCCAGATATCAAACACCTGTTTTTCACTAAATTTGCGGATGTTGGTGGGTCAGGAGGGGAATTGTGGGTTAGCTCATTCCACTGTAAAGCAATGAAAGCCATAAAATATTATGAGCAAAAAGCCACCTGTTTCTGAATTAATGCCTGCCATCTACCTTTGTGGTTTAAATTGAAAGTTCAGTATCTAGGTGGTCTGTTTTCATTTCACTCTAACAAAGAAGATTTAACCACATTGTGTGAATTCGTATAGCACCTTCACAATAAACTCACTCCCAAAGGTCTTTAAAAAACAGGTCAGTGGAAATAATGGAAATGTTACATTACTGAAAACACAGCATATACAATCAGATAAACTCTTAGGAACCATATCTTTTAACTCTTGCAGGAAATACAAGAGGAAGGGTGAATGCTTGATCATCAAAGAAGCTGAGAAAAAACCTGCAAATCCTGACATGACTATTGTTTCCTATCTAAACTTCTGTTCATTCCCAAAGAGCACAGACTACAGGACATTCTAGAGATAAGATCTGGACACGTTTTATTATTTAACAAGATGTTAATATTGAGGATAGTGTCGGAGCAGTCTGTGTATATTTTCTTACTTGTAAAGTTATCACAAGTGTGTTTTCTCCAAAATAGGAAATGTCGGCTGGCAAAGCCTTCAAGGGCATGAATGGCAAACGTCACCGAGACAAGCCATCTGCATTGCCATGCATTGCAGTCTGTCTGCATGTAACCATACTTGTGATAACAAGAGAGAGAGTGCAATCAGCATTCTACTGACAGTTAAAAACAAATTATCAACATGAGGACCAAAGATAGATGTGAGAGTAATGATCTGTCAGAAGCAAGAATCTTTGTACAAATTGTGATGAAACTTCCATATTCTGATGATATTTCCTAATACTTCCCATTCCATTTGTTGTCTGCTTTTTTTTTTTTGGTGTCCTTTTTGTTCTCCTCTTCTGTGACATAATATAGCATCATTGAAATTTAGGACTGAAAGAGAGCTTGAGAGATCATCTAGTCCTGCCCACTGTGCTCAGTGAGCGCCAATTATACCTAGATCATCCCTGAAAGGTGTTTGTCTAAACTGTTCTTAAAAACCTACAGGGAAAGGCATTCTACAACCTCCCTTGGTAACCTATCCCAGTACTTAACTATCCTTATAGTTGGAAAGATTTTCCCTAATACCTAACCTAAATCTCCCTTGCTGTGGATTAAGCCAATTATTTCTTATCCTATGCTTGGTGGACATGGAGAACAGTTGATCACTGTCTTCTTCATAACAGCCTTTAACATATTTGAAGGTTATTATCATGTGCCCACTCAGTCTTTTGTTTGCCAGGCAAGAAGAAATTGGGATATTAAAGGGATGCATCACATGGCAGTCTCACTTTAATATCATAATCAAAGTTGAAGTCCAACTTCCAAATCCAGCAACAAGGCCTACCACTTTTAAAAGTTTTGTCACACTCATCTAAGTTCATGTTTTTCCAGCACCTAGAAGATCATGAAGAGGTTTCAGTACAGATGAGAATTGAGGCATCCACAGCAGTTCAGTGACCTCCCCCTTCCTTGTCCCCCAAAATTTAACTGACTCATATTTTCAGTAACAAGGGTGTCCATTATGGCCTTTATCTTTGCTGGTTCTTTGTGAAGGTTCTTTGTATCAGTAACATGACCCAAATAATCTATGGAGTTGTATGGAAAAAATTCACATTTGTCCTTGAGAACTCTGACTGTAATCCTCCAATCTCTCTAAGGTTGCATGTAGATTCTTGATGTGTTCATTTTTAATCTTGCTAGTCACTAGAAAGTCCGTTAGGTAGCACTTTACTTCTGACAATCCATTCAAAATACGGTCCATCTAAAATGTGGTCTGGAACAATGCTGGTTCTGACATTATCCCAAATGATAAATTGTGGTGTTGGTACAACTCCTAGGGTTTTTACTTGATGTCCATTTGCAATTAAGCTCAACACAGATCAGTTTTGCTACACTTTTGGTCCCTGGCTAAAGATGCAAACATATTCTCAACAAAAGGGAGTGCTGAGAGCAAACTGCATAGCACTACATTTACTGACACTTTGACATTTCCACAAGTTCTGATGGTGCCATCTTTTCCCCCCAAAACACTTGCACAGTAGGAGCTGCCTATTCACTTGGTGAGAAAAACGACATAATTCCTGCCTTGACTACATATTGAAGGTTTGCTTAGAGCATTCTTCTGATGGTTCATGCTTTGCAATGTTTGGGTTGGCTACCTGGCTTTGTGGTTTGCTTTATGGTGATATATTTTATGCTACCCAGTTCCACCTTGAAAATAGGTGGATGTCCAGGAGGCTGTACATCACGTGAATTTCTGGCTAGTTAAGCTATATTTATTCAAATCACAGTCAGCCTAGAACAGATAGGTAGTCACACTTGCCCACCAGTGGTGACTCTTTTGCCATGGACTTCAGCCTGCATGCCAATATGCCCTATCACGTTTCCCATAAACATCGGAAATATAACTCTGGTAGATTGCAAGGGAAGGTGATTGAGGTTAATCTGTATTGCCATGTGATACTGCAGCTTCTGGATCCATATAAAGCGAGTGTGAAAAATCGGGACAGAGGGTGGGGGGTAATAGGTACCTGTGTAAGAAAAAGCCCCATATATGGGGACTGTCCCTATAAAATCGGGACATCTGGTCAGCCTAACATAAAGTGGCTTTCTTTCCAATAATGGTGTCACCCAAAATCCATGTTAAACATATGATATGCACTAATATATGATATGCAAGGTAGCTTTTTCATTTGACTTATTCTCCCTATATACAGAAAATGGAAGTCCCTTTCTCCATTAGTGGTTTTCCCCTAGCCTTTTATACAGTCTTTTTTTTTTCATCTATAGTCCATTCAATGTGTCCCCTATTTACCACAGTGCTGGCATACTGTATAGGTTTTACACCAACAAATTACTTCTCAATAGCTTCTCTTTCCACACTGGTAACGTTTACAAGTATGTGATGTTTTCCTTGAAATTTCCTCCATTATCTTATACATTTTCGTGTATGTATTCAGCTCTTGGGCTTTCCGTATAAGAATTTCCATAGAAATTATGACTTCCATAATCTTCTGGAATAGTCAATAACCATTTATGTATTTCCTCAGTACATACTGGTAGACCACAGCATGAAGTTCAAAATACTTCCTAATTCTCTTTGAGACTATCACACATCTTTTCCCTCAAGGGAGCTTCTTTCTCTCACATCAGGGACCAGGGGGCTTTGAAAATAGATCAAGTCCAGAGGTATAGATTTTTTTCACCTGCCAGGTGAATTTGGGAAACTGCATTTTTATACAGAAATTTGTTTTCTTTTTCCCTGCATAGTCATTTATGGAGAAACCACACAGAGTTCCAAGACATAACGGTCATGGTTTGGAAATATTCTGCCAATAGTTAGAAATGATGTTGCAATATTGGAGAGATAATTTTAAAATGATAGTCTTTGAAAATAACCCCTCAAAACAGAAACAAGAGTAGTGTCATAGCCAGAGAAGATTTTATTCAGTACATTTAGGTCTAAGTTGTAGCTAGCCCTAATGTGGCCCTACGCAGGGGCGGCTCTAGGCACCAGCAAACCAAGCTGTTGCCTAGGGCGGCCAAATCTAGGGGGCGGCAGGCTGGGCCGGTGGACCTGCCGCAGGCATGACTGCGGAGGGGGCGCTCGTCCCGCGGCTCGGCTGGACCTCCCGCAGGCATGACTGCGGCAGGTCCGCTCGTCCCGGGGCTCCGGTGGACCTGCCGCGGGAGCTCAACCGGAGCCGCGGGAAGAGGAGACCCGCCGCGGGACCGAGGAAGGGCGGCGCAGCACACCGCGCTGCCTGGGGCAGCCTATTTTCTAGAGCCGCCCCTGGCCCTACGATGGGGAAAGAGAGTAAAGGCCTTTTCGCATGAGGGTTGGCCAAACTTGCAACCTCTGTTCTCTGGGGTGGCCAGGGACTGTGTCCAAAATATTCCATCTGAGAGCAAATAAAAGGGGGTGGAGAGAAATGGGGGTGGAGGCATAGCCAGTATCTGTTAATCCTGCCAGTGTTGCATTGCTATAAGCTACGTTGTAATGTCTATCCCTATAGTACCTATTGTTTGGCAACTTTGTACTCTTTCCTTCTTTGCTCCAAAATCTGATGGCCATGGCCAATGCCTTTTGGGTGCCGGTATGGATAAGAGCCAACCCTGGGGAAAACAGGTGGTCTGTATTTGCAGAGTGTGAATGACTCACATGGGGCACACATATTTTTTGTATTAAGGCATCTTGCTTTTTTTCATTTAAAAAAATTCAAAAGAAAAGAAAACAATCCTACTGAATGCAGTTACATATTTGAAGTGAGGGACTCCGATCCCTAGCTGTGAGGGGAGTGCTCTGGTCTGGGCTGCTGCTCCCTGGCTGTGGGTGCTGGTGGTTAGTGGTGGGAGGGAGAAACTACGGCTGTGGGTACTTGGCTGGGGGGAGAGTACAGCTGTAACCCTAGTTATGGCTGCTCCCTGGTTATTGCTGGCAGGCTCCCCTGCATAAGCAGAGATGACAAGAGCACTGCCCAGCATCACTCTAGTCTTAGCTCCAATTTTGTGGCCATGAGTGGGTTTAAGGGCTGTTCTCTAGGCTATGTCTCTATGGTTTATTGAAAATTTTGTTAAAATTATGGTCTATCACTTTAAATTCTCAGGGATTTTCCTGTTCCTTGCAGGAAGGGGGCTCTATAGGAAAATGTGTGATTCAGGCTGTGGGCTTGTCTACACTTAAAACACTACAGCCGTGCCTCTGCAGCTGAACTTCTCTAGCGCGTCAGTGTAGACACTACCTGCGCCGATGGGTGGAATTCTCCCTACACAGCTGCCTAGGTCAGCTTATCTATGCCACTCAGGGGCATGGATTTTTTATGCCCCTGACCGACATTGTTAAACTGACCTAATTTTCTAGTGTAGGCCAGGCCTCAGTCTGCAGCCAACCAGCCAAGAGTAACGTGAGGTACGTCATTCCTCTCTGTTTTGGGAAGCAGCCTGTTTTGTCACTGTCTGTTTTGGGTTCCTGTGTGTTATTCTGAATTCTAAGAAATAAAGTAGTGTTATGTTGCAACCTTCCAGTGATTGTATTTGGTTTTATATGCTGTGAACATAACAGTCTAACCACAAAGATCCACCTGCAGCAGCCCTGCCCATAGAGATGCAGCCCAGGGTGTTTCTTCAGCTCTCCAAATGGGGAAATGTAAGCTTCCTGACTATGGCAATGGAGAAAGCCCAAAACAGGACCATCCAATCAGATGGGATCCTGAAAGGACCTGCTGAAGTTAAGGCGCCCATTGCATGGTGGCCACTTTAGTGATGGTGAATGCATACTCTGAGATACTGTAGGAAGTTTGCACTATGAAGTGTAGTGTTAACATTTTACCTATCTTCTAGTTGACTTTGTGAGGGAAGATGAATGAGGAACATTCACCTTAGCAAGGAAAAAATGTCATTGTTCATTTTCTAGAAAATCTTTTACAATATGATTGACTGATTTTCAAGAATGACTGCAGTTTCAGTTGCTGATATCTTTAAAATATATTTTCAAAGCAATATGAAATGTTAGGGGTCTCTTATCTTAGATTTATATCACTAGCTTGTCATTTGCACATTTCTTTCATCATTGTATTTGATTCTTTAACTTCAGTGCAAAAACAAATATGTGTTGGGCTAATAGTCTCAAGCCTGTTTTGACTCCTCTTATTTTATCATTCTGGCTTATTGAAAGTCTAGGATTAAAGTAGAACTGTATTTAGTTTAGTGGCATGAACATAAAAAAACCAATAAACATATTTAGTTGGACTGGAAAAAGGGTCTCATAAGTTTTTAAAGAAATAAACACAAATTTTGGTCAGTGATTTCTGATACCCAGGTTTTAAGGTTGGTTTAAGTCACTTTTATTTACAACTTTCCTCAAACCTTATAAAAGCTGAAAAATCCCTAAAAAGATTAATGAAGTGGCTATTTGATTTAGCATTTGTAGGGACTGTGATTTACCAAAAATGAAACCCTCAGATTCTTTTTTGTAGATTCTGAATATATTTCCTCAGTTCCAGAGAAGCTGAGCTGTCAGCTGTTTCCAAAGTTCTGTGGTAACACCGTTAATAATTCCTTTGGTATTCTTCTCTAATTAGCATAAATTATCATGAATTCATTTGGTATTAGTGTGGATGTCATAAGTGTTTCTATAGTATTTTATCACTTAATAAAAACACTGAATTGTAGACCTGACTAAACCTAAAACAACAAAATTGCTGTCAACAAAAGCTGAGAAGAAACCCCTTCTAGTGCTCTGAGTACCAGCTCATATGGGATGAAATTCACCCAGGCATGGATAATTTACACAAGACCCACCACTCCATTTGAGCCCTATGGGGAATGAGAAAGTAGGCGCAGGGGTGCTGGAACCACTTTTATAGTGGGGCTGCTGAGAGCCATTGAACCACACTGTAAACCCTATATATAATGGAAACCACTTGAAGCCAGGGGATTCTGCAGCACCCTCAGCACTCCTTGTTCCAGCACCTATGGGTAGGTGTGGACATACATCCCCTGTGAGTTACAGAGAGGGCTCTACACTGTCCCTGAATGAGATCTTATCTATTCTGGGGACATGCCCCAATTTTAGTCATCAGTGTATAGTACTAGTGGAAAACCCTAGTGTCGATGGGCAATGATGTTATAATTTATTTGCATCAGTGTAGTTGACCTTAGTTTTCAGAAGCAATAAACGGCACCAGTGCAAATTGTCTCTTACAGTGAGTGACCCTGCTAACCCTAGGAATTTGCTGTGCTGCAGCTACACTGCTGGCTAGCCACCAATGGCTGAAATCCCCAGTGTGGACAAGGCCAGCAATATTCGGGGTGAGTCAGTGGAGCAGTGATGCAAACTCTTGCTATTTTATAGTGAGTTCCACAATACTTGATGGTGTTTCTTAAAACCCCCATTCCTGGAGTGAAGAGATTGTATGAAAGTTACAAATGTCATGGGGCAATGGGGCAAGAGAAGAAGAAATGTCTGCTTTCATGACTGCAGAGAAAAGCATTACCCAAGTGCACTCTAAAGACTCAGAAACCAGATAGCAAATAAACAGAACCAAAAATTATTATTTAAAAAAAAAATCTCATGAGTAGAAAATCATAGGGCTTGATTAATGAATTTGGAATGGTTATGTTTGACAATGCTGCGGGATGGACTATTGGATGTATGGGTCCAACACCCTCCTGTAAAGGGTGCAGAAGGGCTTTGTCACTATTCCAGTCCATAGGTTGGAATTGTAACAGTGGAAGGCCTCTGTTGGAACACACTGTTTGCCTGCTGGCTCACAAAGCAAATTTTATACTCTCTTGCCCTCACTTGCATCCAGTTTTGGGACCCCCCCCCCACTACAGAAACAATGTGGACAAATTGGAGAGAGTCCAGCGGAGGGCAATGAAAATTATTAGGGGGCTGAGGCACATGACTTATGAGGAAAGGCTGAGGGAACGGGGCTTATTTAGTCTGCAGAAGAGAAGAGTGAGGGGGGATTTGATAGCTGCTTTCAACTACCTGAAGGGAGGTTCCAAAGAGGATGGAGCTCAGCTGTTCTCAGTGGTGGCAGATGACAGAACAAGGAGCAATGGTATCAAGTTGCAGTGGAGGAGGTCTGGGTTGGCTATTAGGAAAAACTATTTCACTAGGAGGGTGGTGAAGCACTGGAATTGATTGCCTATGGAGGTGGTGGAATCTCCATCCTTAGAGGTTTTTGACAAAGGCCTGGCTGGGATGATTTAGTTGGAGTTGGTCCTGCTTTGAGCAGGGGGTTGGACTAGATGACCTCCTGAGGTTTCTTCCAACCCTGATATTCTATGATTCTAGGTGCTGTAAATTGTCATAGTTCCATTGAAACCAACTGAGGATCTGCTCCCAAGAGTTTTTAAGCAGAACACCTCATTATAAAGGGGAGTTCTGCTTAAATTGTATGGCCTGGTGTGGCCCAAGGAATCTGATGCTCTCTGCTATTTCATTCTGTTAACAGTAATCTGCTTAAATAAAACTCCATTTATATTAATTTGCCTAGAAACTTTGGGAGAAGTCCTAGCCCCACTGAAGCCAATTGTAGTTTTGCCATTGACTTCAATGAAGCCAGGATTTCAACTCTTGTGCTTTGCCTTCACCTAAGTGCACTAGTCATCTAGTTATGGCCTGTGGATCACCAAAGGTCAACATAATCTTTCCCGGTAGTTTGCAGAATGAAATGGTGAGAACCAAACAGGGCGGTGTTGGGACCAGGGAAGAGAGCGAGACTATGAAAATATCTGTTTTGTGTACTGATGTGTAGAGTGAAAAAATTGTAGAATGAATGAATTAATGAAGTCTGCAGTGTTGTAGCCATGTTGGTCCAAGGATATAAGAGAGACAAGATGCGTGAGGTAGTATCTTTTATTGTACCAACTTCTGCAGGTGGAAGGAACGGGCTTTCAAGCTTATCCAGACCTGAAGGAGAGTTTGTCTCTTCCTCTTGCAGAAGTTGGTACAATAAAATATAATAGTTCACTCACCTGGTCAATGTAAGGAAGTGCAGTGAAACAGAAGTCCAGCTAGGAAGAGTTCATCCTAAAGAATAAATATTAAACGATCTAAAATATATGTTGCCAACTTCAAAATAAAACCTGTTGTTTAGTTACAGTGAGGTTGGGAAGGTGTCTCCATCAAAAAATTTGTCTGTTGCCTTTTCACAGGATTTCCAGTAATTTTTCTTTTTCTTTTTTTGGTTATGTTTAGTGCTCTTTCATTTTTGTTTTTTAGAAGGTCGGGTATGAAAAGATCTAGACTATGGAAGAAGGAAATAGGATCAGTTTCTAAACTGCAAGAAAAAAAAGAAGAAAAGCGGCTTGTAATCTGAAATGGACTATTCTTGTTGGCAGTAATTGTACATGATCATTGCACTGCAGTGGTATAAAATGTCGGACTCTAGACATCTAGTCACATTAAAGGAATATGTCAATTTTTAATAAGTCTTAAAATTGGCCCCTATAATTATTTTATTTCAGTGATTTAGGACAATTATATTCTATTAGGACACAAACAATAACAGCCATTTAAATTTTTCTGTTTGTTTTTAACTGTGGTAGAATTGATTGTTCTAAACAGCTTTTTCTAATATCTCTAATTTGCAATGTTTTTGCTGGTGCCAGTTGTTCTGCTAGAGTTTTGCAATGGAAATAGACCACAATGGTTTGTTCATTACATTAGATGCTTGCAGATTTTTCCCCCCTCTGTAGCTGTGTTACATGATTTTATGTGAAATTGATTCTGTACAAACTGTAACTAATAGGATTTCCCTGGAAACAATCAGAGCATCTTGTACAAATGTTTACAATCAATATATGAGAAGAAATTGATATCCCTCTAACAATTTACAGAAAGATGTGAATTTATTCAGATCCAGTCTCTGAATGTTTTTCAAAGGGAAGCTTTAAAAAAAAATCTCATAGTTTGAATCAGCTAGAATCTCCCCTACTTTAGAGCCTTTTTTCACTGATTTATGCATAGAACATGTTAGTCTTACACACTGTCTATTGAACATTGTTGAGTTAAAATATAAACTCTGTAAAAATATAGCTGTTAATAAAGTTTATTTGGCTTCAATTTAGATATGACAAAATTCCATTTCAAGAAGTTCACTGAGAAAAGGTTTAGACTTAATATGTGTTTCCCACATATTAAGATCAATGGCATGTGCTGTAAAGAATAAAACCCACAACACACAGACATCAGTCCTCCTGGTCTAATGGAAATCTAAACCTGATTAAAAATCCATTTCAGGACTTTTTTATTGCAGGGGTGGGTTTGATAGCTGTCAGTGTACAGGAAAATAGCACATCTGGAACCTTACTGTGTACTTGTGCTGGCTGGTATAACTCAACATGTGTGTCAGATTTTTTTTTTAAATAGCCAAGATTTATTTGGTTTCTATTAATTTTTTAAAAGTCTTTGGTAAGTATGCTTATTAAACACTAAATTTTTACTTTCCGCAAATTAAAAGCTATATTTTAGTAGTGGGCAGTTTACTTTTAAGAAACATGAGAAAGGCAGAAATGTACATCAGTAAAGAGGAGAGTTACATGAATTGATTACAAAAATGCCCCAGTGGATTCTCAGAGATGAATATTTTGAGATTTATTTAATAAAAGTTGCATTTTTCTTGTGTCTTTTATATCCAGCAATGGGAAGTCCAAAAGTGAGACATGACACAAGTAGCGCACATTTGACTCACTATAGTGTCTACAGTTTACTTCCCCATTAGGACAGTAGATACACATAGGAAATTGTAAATAATTTTAAAACACTTGGATTTGCTTGTAAAATTTGAAACTTCAATAAAACAAGATTTTTTAAATATATGGTTTTGGAGAAAAATGAATAGTCAGCCACAGATGAAAACAGTACCCAGTTCTTGGTATCAGATTTAACCAAAATGCTATATATTTTAATGAATATACATATTTTGTAGTCATCCTTAAGTTAAAAGCAAGAACATTGCAATAAAAGTCCTCTAACAATCCCCCACATCCTTAGATTTATTGTCTAGATAAATTTTTAATGGTGTAGGTTCAAAACTTTTCTATTTTAATTGCTCTAGAGAGTTGTACAGCTGAAATATTTAATGTATTTTCATATATTCAAATCATAATCTAAAATCAACAGTGACCTGGAAGTCGCCTTTCCATCTTCAATGTTCCTACAGTTCATTTATAAATCCCAGTAGACCAAACTATGTATATTGGTTAAACATGCACTGAATGATTTACTCCACAGTGTCATTTCAACTTTGTCCAGTTTGGCACAGTACACAGCATTTTAAAGTTCTTACAGATTAGCATTACTAGCTGAGCTTTTAAATCTTTAATGGAAAAATAGGCAGAAGGGGATATATTCTAATCACATTCTATTCATCTTCAAGATAATGTTTTTCAAGCAAATTTTATACTATTTACTGTCTCTTTATATGCATATATAGCATGTGGACAACTCCATTGTTAGAAGTGATTGGTTACACAAAGGGCATTAGAATATTATTGCAGAGCACCCACGAATGTTCAGTCTATTCATTTAGTTAGCTGAGAGAAAAAAAAAGTCACACCTTTTTTGGGCAAAGTCATTGATTGGAACTTCCAATAATCCAGTCCACTGCCAAGTAATTTCAGTCTTGCTCTTTAACCAGTAGTAAAGGTCTATCATTTTCAACCAGAGCAAAAATAAGTCACATATGTGTATGCTAGATGTTTGAAGGGTCTTGCATTCAATACCTTATAATTTGCACCAAAATATGTCAGTTTCTCTCCATTTCTTAGTAAAGACTTAACAGAAGAGTGGCATAGTAATTTTCAGATAACTAAGCCATCATTTTTTTACATAATGCACTATGTGCACTTCCTAGAACATTAGGAAGTACTATGAATAATTGAAAGTCAATTATGATAAAAATAAAAATCAAAAGCACATATTGTGGTGTAATCTCTGTGCTTTATAATTCTGCATTCAGTACTTAAGCTACAAATTTCAAATGGTGTTTATTTTAGAACTTCTGAAAATTAGGCCCAAGATGCCTAAAGCTGGGCTCAGAACACTCTACATATTGACTATCAAAGGCTGCTTTTTAAAATTTTGACTTTACTTAATAGTTTGCAAGATCCCACATGTATCGTGTCAGCTTTGCCTCTGTCTTTTAGGACTTTTTAGGCATTTGCAGGCTGAGGCCTTAGCATACAAGCTTTTTGGGGCCCCCATCACCATACATTGTCATGTATGGCATTGAGCACATTTTCGGTACTTATCAAATAAAAAAATCATTTAGTAATTCACAATGGATTAAATTCACTGCTGTGCAGAGAGCCAGAACACCACTTCTGATCTCAAAATAGGGCCTAAGTGGGACTCATGAGGTGCACAGATCTTGTGCTGGACCTTTGCAACTGGTGAATCTCACCCAGAGAGTCTTCAGTCATTAGTGAATTAGAGGTTCTGCTGTAATTAACTTTTAACTATACTAAAAACTCTGTGGCGAGGATTGTCAATAATAGCTGCACATTTGTCATTGTTTTCTTGGGAGTTTATGGTAAATTCCCATGTATTTTTTTATATCCATAACCTTTGAAATTTGACAAAATTTGAATGGGAAAATGTGTTCTGTTTAAATGTGCAGTTATATAAATATTACTGAGATCCTTGAGGGATGTAAAGTTAAATCCTAAAATACATATATTCAGAGATTTTGAAGGCCAGAAGAGGGACTGTTGTGGTCATCAAGTCTGGCTTTCTGTATAAAACAGGCCATAGAATTTTATCCAGCCATTTTTGCATCGAGCTCATAACTTCTAGTTGAGCTAGAACATATCTTTTAAAAAAACTTTCAATCTTGGTTTTAAGACTTCAAGTGACAGCGAATCCATTACCTTTGTAGGCAAGCTGGTCCAATGGTTAATTACCCTCCATTTAAAATATTGCCCTTTATTTCTAATCTGAATTTGTCTAACTTCAGCTTCTAGCTATTGGATCTTGTTATGTCTTTGTCTGCCCGATTAAAGCCCTCTATCAGAAATCTCTTCCCCATGTAAGTACTTATAGACTGTGATCAAGTTACCTCATAACTTTCTCTTGGATAAACTAAATATATTGAGCTTCTTTAGTCTTCCACTGTAAGGCAGGTTTTCTACACACTGAAAAATTCTTGTAGCTCTTTTCTGAACCCTTTCCAATTTGTCAACATCCTTTTTACATGAAAAACCATTAGAGAGGAGAAGCTTCATGGCAACACAAAGGGCCCTGTCCAGTGCTCTTTCAGCAAGTACTTTAATATTTCCCTAGGGTCATAAAGATCTGAGATGATTTTCTTTAAAACATTTGGAGCCTTGTAGGATTTACAAAGCTCTGCTTTGGGATGGTAGCTTAGCACATCCACTGTTGTTGCTGTTTCTTACACTGTGGGAGAGCAAGGGTTATTTCAGTTACCAAACAGTGCCTGTGATTTTTATACATGTTTACGGTTTGGTATGGGTTTTCCCCTGGCCCACAAACAGGGAGCAATAGACTGAGGAACAGAGGGCCTTGGCCAGCCTGATGCCCAATGAGAGGCTACCAACCTAGCAGAGCACTCTTGTATGAGAGAGATGGCACAAACACTACCAACATAAGCAGAGAATTCTGTAGGCAAACCCTTCCACCATCCCTGCAGCAGTCCTGTATGTGGAGGGCCCCTGCTGCCTTTCCACAGCAGAAGGCTTTGGGTGTTTAGGCAAAAGCTGTCAGGAAACCTGCTGTGTTTTTAGGGTACTATTGAAAAGACCCATACACATGTAGAGCCCTCTGCTGTGCCCCGCGAGGATCCTTGCTCCAGCAAATGGTCTTGGTAGCCCCTCTCTCCTAGCAGCAGTACCCAGGGTGCTCCCTGTTATGGTCATGGCGTATGCACAGAGATGTTAGATAAAAATATCTAATATTCTTGCTGGATGGCTGCAAAGAAGCACTACATTTATTCTTCGACTCCAGAACAATAACATGTAGTAACCAAAACCAGGCTGCTCCTAAAGGCATTGAGGCACAACTCCCATCTTTTGGTTCTTTCCAGACTGACTCTGCTAGTCCCAGATTGCATTCTTCCCTACAGAGCCCACTTCCTGCAAACAGGACCAGGAAAACCCCATAGCATTTAAAGTGATAGGTCACATTTTTAACACAGTTTTCAATACACCACACTTATCCCAACTGACCTAACAGCAGTGTCACCTAAGTTCCCCCTGCTGATCATCTGTGGTGGCCCTGGTACTGGTTGCAGACTTAAGACATGGAATGGTCTGTTTGAGCTTAGTTCATGTGTGAAAGGTTTTCTCAGCAGCCATAGTAACTAGAATAAATAATGTGCTACCAATGGTATGTAGCAAGCCTGTAATGCCCTAAAGCAGCCTTGAGAACATCGTAAACCAGGAGAGTGAAGGCTGTCTTTTGTTTCTGTCATCAGAACTTGGAGATGTAATTATAGCTATAATGTATGTCTTTCTTTGTTGGCCATGACTTGTCCTGCTCACTTCTTTCTGTAGCTCAAGTTCCTCTTCCTTTTCCTTTGTCTATGTCTCCTCATCAAATTCCATATGACTCTGGCCTTCTCAGTCCTACAACTACATTGTTTTCGTATCTATAGTCATACGTTATTTACAAAAGCTTCCTCCCAAAAAAGCATTGTTAAGGCAAGTCTTATATGAAATACTGGAAAAAGATGTTGTTAATCTGGAATAGACCCTATTTGACCAAACTTGTGACAAGAAAATTCAGTGCTTGGAAGTGAGTTAACAGATTTCCTACTAAAAAGAGAAAATTTGTGACTGAAGCAGTGTGTATGTGAAGAAGATACTGTAAGGTGGTGATGTCTCCAATATGGTGAAGAGTTTGTTTCTTCAGTTGAGTAGAATCTTGAAGAATCCAGTATTATCTATTTAAGGAGTTGAAACAAAGACAGATTGGTAGCCCATGAATTATTGTTCAGAATGACCTTTTTATTGTGGAACCGGGGCCAGATTATGCCATTCTGAGGCCCTAAACTATGTCAAGTGTAGGAGGCCCCATACCGTACAAAAAATGAATGTATTATTTTCAGAGAAAAGACATTGAATATATAAATACGAAAGCTTTATATACGTATATATATATATACAAAGGCAAAGTTGTAAAAATAGAATAATAATCTTCATTTTCAGCAGCCCTCTCTGAAACAATGACATCATGACCGAAATAAATTTTAGACAAATTCTTTGAACTAATTGCATATGTAAATAAAGTAGAAGTAAACAATACAATATAAAACAATAAAAAATAAAAAAATACAGTAAATAATACAATTTACTAGAAGAGTTCTCAGGAATTTTTTCTTCTCTGTGGGGGGCATCAAAATTCTGGAATTCCTTGTCTGAATACACAATGAGACTCTTAGAGGATATAAAATGGCAGTAGAGGATATAGGATGTGGATAACCCAGAAGCTTAAAGCTCAACTTTTAGTTATATTGATATGAATTACACCAAGGTAATAAGCAAACCATCAGAAAATTGTACGCAGGTTGTATTTTTCCAATAAATTGATTTGTTTTGTTTTTATAGAAGATTATGCTGAATTAGCTAATATTGGTACTAAAATTAGTAGCAGAAAGTTTTTAATTAAACCAGTAAAAATTTAATTTTATATTATAAATATTGAAATTTATACATCTATACAACACAAATAATATTTGTATTAATATATATATGCTGAAAATCTGTGTTATTTTACCAGGATAGTTCTGTGAAAGTTAGTGCTATTTTGTCTGTGTTCTCGCATGAAAACAACAGAGGATATATAATTTTCTTATACCATGAATAAGGGAAATTAACCTTTTTTCATATGAATAAATGGAAAAATGTTTGATTAATTTTGTCAGGGAAATACAAAGTTTATCCAGACTATATATGAAATATATTTACAAATGATTATTCCGATTTAATTTTTGCTACGAAACAATGAATTGTTGGGATTTTTCTTTTGCAATGCTACAAAAATACAATGTATTATGCACATGATAAGTGATTTATAAGTCTATATAAGAATTTTTACATAGCATACTACATATAATAAAATATTATCTTGTGTACTCCAAACCCGCTGAGCAGAAAATCCCAGTCTTTTTTTCTAGGCAGACCTCTCTTTGCATTTGCTTCTCTATCCTCTATCTCCCCCAGGACCACTAATTAATCTCGAGTAAACACCACAGCCAAACATAGTGACAACAAGCTGTATGTGCGAAAGAGAAAGAAAGAATTTATCAGGAAAAAGACTGGTAATCTCTAGACAGGCATTGAGAAAGTGAGAAAAACTAGCCTATATTTAACCAAATATAATGAATATTATAGGCTTTAATAGCCTATAAATTATATATGGAAATAGTTTGAAATAACTTGCTCACCAAGTACGCAGAACATTTTGATATATATGTATATCTTCCTTCACTTCTCTCAAAACCCGCTATTTATCCTTTCGTCAGCATTCTCTGATATTTACTGTGAAGATTTCTGAAACTGACAGAGGGAAGCCAACACAAATTTATCCTCTTCAAGATCCACTCGACCCAAGTCCATAAGATGATCACCTGCAAACTTAATCATGTGAAGCATGGATAGCACATGAAGCAGTGGCATACTCACTAAGACACACAATTGTACGTATTATACAGATCAAAAGAAGAAAGAACCCACTAACGTATGAGTATGAGATTGGCAGGATTGCTTCAAGACACTGCCATCTCCGACCTCACATTTTTCCCAGTTTTATCGGCAGTAAGATTATTTATTTATTTAAATACATTTTGAAGGCACGGTCAGAATTTTACCAGTAGCAGCTGGCCAACGAAATGCTGCCTTGGAAGACTGGTAACAGAGTTACTCATAGAAATTCTAATTTTACAAGTGCAATTATTTTTTTCTCAGCCCTGGCCTCCTGCCTGTCAGTAATAAAGGTTAAGTGTAAGGTAAGGGTATTTGTGTAGCCAGATGTGTATATTTTTGTCATATCTGAACAAAAATGTCTATATTAAGAGAGAATCTTATTTTTCCCATATCTCCTTTATATATCAACTGATTTTGATAAAATTGGAAATGGAGTCAGTTTTTTCTTTTTTAGAGGCACCTCATATTGTGAGGCCCTAAGCTGTATCTTAGTTAGCTTATACCTTAATCCGGCACTTCTTGGAACGGAGAACTTGGCCCACTGTGTGTGTGTGTGTGTGTGTGTGTGTGTATCACACTGACACACACTATGTATTTCAACAATTTACACCTCACATAAGTTTTTATTGAACCATTGTCACACCTATGTTCAGCTCCTGGCTCTGCCACAGACTGCCTGTGTAACCTTGGGCAAATCACCTAATCTTTCTTTTAGCTCCCGGTCTACAAAATGGGGATGATAATATTTCCCTATTTTAAAGGACTTTGTGTGGATTATTTCATGTAAATTTGTGATGTGCAAAGATTTCATGACGATGCAGGTCAAATTACCAAGAAATATAAAAAGTGAATAACCCAACACTGTTATTTCCTTGCATAGTTATTTACATCTGTGCAAGGTGGAGGTGAAACACTACCAAATCAAAATGGTAGCATTTTGCACTGGCTTTTCACAGGTTTAAATGGGTGCAGAAGGTGCAAAGCAGAGAACCAGACCGATGGCTTGCATATATTTAAATAGCTACAGACATTCACTTTATTTTCTCTGCACAGACTAGATATAGATACAGGGGGAAAATATTTTCCTCGCCCAAGGGAAATTCCCACCACATTTTGAATTAATGTTGCTTTTCAAAGTGAAAGGCGAGAACCTGCTGTATTTTAGCATATCACTTTGTGTTTTTTAATGACAATACAATGCTTCAGGCCTTGCATTACTATCAGAAAACACATTTCCCTGGCAGTTAAATTAAAGTACAAAGCAAACACAATTAAAAGCATTTGATGTTCATGCCTTCTTGCTTCTTATTGTTAATTCACATTACTGAACTAAGGGAAAGCAGTAGAGCTGAGAAAAGTTTGTGTGAAGTAAATTACAGTATTTGCTAATAATTACTGACCATGTTATTACACTTGAAAAGAGAGCATAGAATCTGAGTCTAGGAGCCTGAAAACTGTATGGTACAAAGTGAAGTTAATGTTGCGTATGGCCAAGAACACAGGAAATAACAAAATAAGAAGATTTACGATATAATAACCGAGCAGGATAAACTAGTATTTGGTCATAAACTGGTGCTTTATGTTGTCAAGACCGATAACGCTGTAGTGTCTGAGAGTAATCTTTAAGCAGATGCAAAGAAGGGTGGCAGTATTTTTACTGGTAGAAGTCAAGAGATTTGGGTTCTATTCCCAACCCTGCCACTGCATAGTTTTTGGGCCTCAGTTTCTTACATCTGCACAATGAGGAAAATAACCAGACTGCATTGCAGCTGCCTCTGATGTTTCCTCCACAGCCACAGCTGCCACCACTGTTATTCCTTCTGTCAACCAAGCACTGTTGTTATAGCTATTTTCACTGCCCCAATTGGTGCTGCCACTTCCATTACAGTCAATGCATGGTCAGACTCAGCTACTACAGTCCCTACTGGAAACCTAGAGGAGGACTGGCATGCCCTAACAATCACCAGTAGCTGCTAACCGCTCCTTTATTGGCTACTATGCTACTACCCTCACTATGTGTTCTTGCAATCGGGGCCCAAACACTGACACACTCCCTCCTCCTGCTTCCCCAAACACAAGCCTAAGAGAACTTGCATCTCAAGAGCTGCTGTGGTTGCCTTCCTGATTCAATCCTGCTTTTTCTTTATTTTGAGAACCGGTTCCTGCCATAGATAACTGCGGGGCCCTCAAGCAAACCAGGTACCTAGCAGTACCAACCCCTGAAACTGCTGCCATCTTGCTTCCTGACTTTTTCTCTCCTAGCGGCCACATGGAAGACCCTATACTTTAATTGTTTCAGAATGGGCTGGAAAAAAAAGACTAAAGAAGAATACTCCTGAACCAGCAAGAGTGTGGCCCAGATGACCTCATAATCTTTTCCATTTCTAAGTTTGGTGTTCATATGATTCATGCTAACTTTGTTGCTAATTACAAAAACATCACAGTTGTAAAATTCCATATGCATGCACAGCCTAGGCATAGCTTTACTGTATTTCTTCAATAGCACAATGTGGATTTAATATATGCAGCTGATTTGGTATATATGTAAATTCAGTACTAAATTGGCATCATCTCTACTGGCAGTTTTTCAAATACTTCCATTTGCGTGGCTTTCAAAGCTGATCTCATTTAATTTGTAAATACACTCTCTGGTCTAAGTCATGCATGATGCTCTGTAATAAAGTTATTTATCTAATGAGTTTGAAGCAGTTGGACAACTTTGTAGTAGAACTAATTACGCTTCCTCACGTACAAAGAAAGAGTGACTCATAATTTGCATAGAATTGCCATATATCACAGTGCCTAACCTGATAACTGAATTCACTCTGTGGCCATAACTATATCAATAGTTTCCTCTTGTATCAACTGTAATTTCTTTGTATAAAAATCACTGCTTATTTCTTTTATTATATTTCAGATACACGCTGAAGTATGTAAATGAAATGTAAATATTTTGTAAGCTGAAAATTACCTAAGTTTGGTTTTATTAACTAAAACTGTCAGTTTAGAATTTTTCACTGCAGCAATTTAAAAATCCAACATGTTTTAAGGGAAAAAAGAGAAGTAGAAAGGATTGGAGGTTTGAGAAAAGGAAGGAAAGGAAGGAGGGAGAGGTGAGAATGGTGAGCAGAGCATTTTTTTCCTTCTCTCATCCCATCTTTTTAAATTTTTCTTCGCCTCTTTCCCATTATTTTCTCTTATGGCGAAGTTCACCCCGTCCACCACTTATGGCTATTGTGAGGGCATAAGTGGAAATTAAGTGGTGCAAAGATCTTGTGTTGGCTTTCTGCATGTCATAATATTTCACCCTTACTACATCACTTTCCCATCTCTGTCTCTGTCTCTCTGTTGCCCTTCCCTTGTTGCACATAGTCAGTTGTCCTGCTATGTGAATGACCAAATGAGGCGCTGTTTCAAGGTGTGATATCAGATAGAAGCAGGCAGTGTGAAGTTTAGTATAACCAGAGCATTCTACTTTGAGGTAGCTGGACATGTTGGCAAGCGAATGCTTTTCCATCAGCTAAGGACAGGTTTGCATGTGATATTACCAGAACAGTAATGCACCCAGTAACTCACTACCGTGAAGGCTATGATTGGGCACAAAATTACAATGTGGCAAAATTACAATGTGGCATATATTTATAGCCTGCTAGAAATATCTAGTGCATCATTATTAAACCTATGTATTATAAATGATTCAGCTCGTCTTTTTAGAGGGAAATTAGTGACTCTGAGCATGTTCCCCCTGCTTTATTATTTTTTTTTGGCTAATTCTATTTGAGTTCACATTTCTACCCAAAATTAGCCCAATAACAAAACCAACAAAAACAATTGAAAACTGCTCTTTTTCACCGTATAAACCTCCTTCTTTAGCCCAACCTCCAGAGCAACTCTGGGAGCTCCAGGCCATTCTTTTGGTCTCTTAAAAACTTGCAAACAATCAACTGAAATATTAAATGAGACATTTTTATTGGCACACAGTACTCAACAGTTTTCTCCTAATGCATTGGCACCATCCCACTGCCTCTCTCTTCAAGACGTGTTGATCACAGGACTGGGACACACATCACAGAAACACGCCCCATACATTGGGCAAGGAGAAGAATGGTGATAGCACAGGAGTAGCAGTCAGGAGAACTGATCTTATTACCTTCCCTACCACAATTTTCCTGTGTGACCTTGGGCAAGTTATTAATTCCCCTTTGACTCTGTTTCCCCATTATAATGTGGTGATATTACTTGCCTCATAGGGGTTTTGTGAGGATGAATGTGAATGAAGATGCTCTTGGGAGCTTCAGAAGGGAGCTGATACAGAAGTGCAGAGTATTATTATAGTATACTCTTCTACCAGCTTCTCTCCTAACGAATAAACAAACCGAAGGGGTGAAGACTGTGTTTCTCTTTTCACAAAGCTGTCAAAAAATTCAGTCTGACTTGGTGACTGTATACTCTTCATATTTCCATTGATCCTGTCAATTTCACAGATGGTCCATGTCAGGGACACATTACTGCCTGATTTCATTGGCTATTACATATCTGAGTAACTTCAGAAATGAGCAGACATATTTCTTTTTGATCATCTTATTTATTTGAAGTTATAAGGCCAATGTATTTACAGCAAATCTGGCATCAGCTCCCCTAACCTCTCTCATAGTAGGCAGCCATAAGCCATTACATTTAAGTGGAAAGAAAGTTAGTGATCTGTTACCAAAATCTTTCAACCACCCTTATATTGCAAGCAATAAAATGCTTCATACCCAGAGTTGAAAAGCATAAAATTCTTATGAGCAGATCAGGCAGAGCTGCACATACACCCTCTGTAAATGGAACAAAAAGAATTAGGAATTGTGTGGGGCTCAGATAAACTAGAAGACACACAGTGTAAATGCGATGACATTGGCCTAGGAAAGGAAGGGAAATCTTCCTCGTCACATGTAAATTGTTCTTTGAGAGCTCCACTCTTAGGCCCCGGTCCTGCAAATGCTTATGCCTGTACTTAACTGAATGCACTTAAATTGTCCCATTGATTCAGGTGTGACTTCAGTGGAACTTCCCATGTGCCTAAAATTAAGCATGTGCAAAAGTCCTTTGCTAGCTTGGGACCAGAATGCAGGATGTTCCAGGACTGAATCCTTGCAGAATGTTCTGGATCATTTTGAAACATTTGGAAAAATAAATGTTCTCAGAAGAACAAACAAACTTGTAGTAGGCAATCATTACACAAAAACTGAGATAAAGTTGAACTCTCATTCCCAGAATTCTTGCTGATTAAAGTTTGCAGCTCCCAGTTTGCACAACTCCTAACTGTTAACGATTCTTCTTACCAAGACTATAGGAAAAAATACACAAAATATATTTGGCCAGACCATTAGCTAATGTAAACTGGCACAGACTATTTCAATTACAATATTAATTTTTTAAATGAACCCTTATCTATTGAGCAGCACTGTTCTTTGTGCTGATGAATTCTAACCCACCACACCTGCAGATGCCTGCTTTAATGGTACCCTAAAATGAAAATCGATTTCTTGAAGGTGCAGTGACTTAAAATTGAATTAGGTGGTAGGATGTAGCTTGTAGACACTAGTCCTGAAAGTAGAATAGTGTCATGTTGCAGGATTGGGCCATTTATAGTATCTACATGTAACATGAGACACTCTGGAAAAGTCTTGCCAAGGTTCCTTTGTGTTCCCATTCCTAGAACTGGGGACTGCAAGTTAGATGAGCAATGTAATGTAAATATGTGAATTAAGTCCTCTGAGTGTGAATGAATGATCCCAAAAATCAGAATGTTTCAGTTCTGCAGAAAACACCTTAATTCCTCACACAGGCCTTTTGCTTTTGTTAGTAACTTTCTAAGTTTTTTTTGTACTTGAGAAGAAATGTGATAGTTTATGTAGCTCTCAAAGCAAAAGAACCAGTGGGACATGCCAGAATTCCATCGATTTTTCCAGATTCTAGAATACTGATATTTTTCCTAAGTAATCACCCTGGTGTTTGCATTGTTTGGGGACTTTGAGGCTATTTTGATCATTTATGAAATCTGACTTTGCTTGAGTACACAAATTCTTATAATTGATTTAAAAGTATGGTTGCACCACTTCGTCAGTCTGCGAAGAGAGAGGCGTTTTTCCTCTGGGACAGGAATAACCCAGCATTTAGTTAATCAAGTTTTAAAAGCTGTGAATTTAAGCTCCTTGGGATATATACATTACCAATTGCAGGAAGTTGGAAAATAAAAGGAACTTTTCAAATAAAAAGATGTCAATTTAATGGCAAAGGATCTGGAAACAGATGTTTCATGCAAAGTATAAGAGTTGTGTCATTCCTTTAGGTTTTCAAAGTCACTTCTTGTCAGATGCATTGGTTAAGAGAGAAAATTAATGAGCTGTGTTAACTTTTATTACACAGTCTTCTGATGTGGGAAAGCTTCCCTCCAGAAACAGCCCTGTGCATGGCTTAACTGATTTAGGCATGCCTGCTGCAGTATTCTTCAAAATGTGTTGCAGATCAAAGTGTAGTGAGATATCCAAGTTTTATGGCAAGGTAATTAAAAAAATATGGGGATTATTAAATATAAATAGTACTTACATATATTTGCTGGCAAAATAAAATCAAGTAAACATTAAAAAAGAACTCATGAAAACAGGGGGGCAAATGTTCTGCATCTGTCAGTGCGAGACACTATTGAAGTCAACTTGCACTAACAGAGAATTTTGGCCCACTGAGTTTAATGGGGCTTTCTTTTTTTTTTAACTTGATTTTTTGAATTTTTGATGCCATGCAAAATTGGCTCTTAGCACCAGATATAAGGGATAAAATTTTAGTCCCCTTGAAGGCAATGTCAGATATAAAATCAGATTATCCTCTCATTGAGGTTACACCATTGATTCCAATGGAGTTACCCTTGATTTAGACTGGTGCCAGTGAAAGCAGAGTCATACTTACAGATTTTGTAGTAAATGGGGATCTTTAAACAGGGGTCAGGAGTTCAGATTTGTTTAGGAAGTTGCCTATTTTCTTCTCTTAGTGATGCAGGATTTCTAAAGGACATGAACAAAAAACAAGGGCAAGACTGTGACTTGTCCTTTGTGGCTGCATAAGGGAGAAAGGGACATAGAATAATAGTTCCTTTCCTGGGGCAGTGCAGCTACCAGCCAAATGCACAGCAAATCTAACCCTAAATGGTTAAGCGATGAACTTGAAATGCAGAAAGCACTGTTCCTTAGACTGGAGAAGAATTCCTACTATTGTGAAACTTCACCATAATCAGAGATCTGCTTCCTGATCTCCATCACATAACTACTCAGAAATGATGAGTTTATAGCTTCAGCTGCCTTGAGTGCAATTATAATAATATGAATAATATATATAGCGAGAGCTTGGACCAATGAGCGTACCGTCTGCCATGACGCCCAAGTAGCTGCTTGTTCAAAATGCCTCGACAGTTGCCTTTAGTGTTAAAGAATGTCATTTAACTTCATTGTAGCAATTGCGAGAGTTTCATTAAAGAGTGGAGTCAAATTCTCAGATTGAAAACTACTTGGGGATGAAGTAAACAGAACAAGCAACATGCTGTCAACAGTAACAACCCCCCTCACTGCAGTAATAATGTAGCTACATGAGGGAGTGGTGGTTGGCATTAATTAGGAATAATGTAATTAAACAGAAAATAAAAATCTAGGGCAAATATCAGGGGAAAATGTCCTACCAGTTAGCTTTTTCAGGCTGTGCAATAGTTTCCTGGAGGAAAACACTATTGATTGAGTCACTGACAGCTGGACTGGACTAAACACTATATCATACTATATAGTTCAGGCAATCATCCTACACTGGCCTGTTGTGTAATGAGTCAGGTAATGTGTCTTTTTTATTTGTAAGTTCTGTAGTTATCTAAAAGGCCAATAGGTGCTTTGCCCGATAATTCCAAAATAAACAAACACAGAAATATAAATGATGCAAACTTGGAGATTTTTGGCCAGCGCTGAGTGCTTTTGAAAACCCTTCTCCTAACTGGCTACGTGCATGTACTTCATTTGCACATGTGGTCCTGGTAACTGTGTGCACACAATTTTGAAAATAAGGTCCTGAAAGCTCAGTGAGTTTTTGAAACCAAAACCATCATAGAATTTAATATAAAATCCTAATAGTAAAGAAATCTGGGATGTATCTGGTTCTTGTTTGATGTGCCCCTGCTGCCATAGTTAATATAGTATATGCTCTACACACAAAGCAGAGATGCCAGGACTCCTGTCTTTGAAAGAGTCCAAATTATGTTATAACCATCCATACTATCTCCCCTGCTTTCCCCCCACAATTTCTATATACTGTGTATGGTCTTTGCTGAACCTTCCCAGTTTTCCACTGGATTTGTCATTAGAGTCATTGGAGTGGCAGGTCTATTAGAAAGTTTTTAAGCTTTAACACCGGCACTGTCTTCCTGGTCAATGATAAAGGGTTCATGAGAAATCTAATCACAGAAGCATGTATTCAGGAAAGGATTTTCCATTTTGAAATGTCAAATATTCCAGTTTATTAATTCATGCCTGTGCAGCGGGCTAGACAAGACCCAGGAGCTGCTTCACTCCTTACAAAGAGCTTCAGTTCAGGTGTTCTATGGGGCTGGTGCCAGCTCTCTGCACGGGGTGAATTTCAGCTTTAGTTTTATTTTTGTATCTGGTAGTTTAACCCCTTTGCAGCCCCCCAAAGCAAGCCTAGAATAATCAGTCCTCCTCCCAGTATCCCAGAGACCTGGGCTGTCTTCTTATCTATGCGACTGACTTGGTCTGTGATGGCATGTCACTTAAGGTCTGATCCTGCAATTGGCTCTATATGAATGTATCCTTGCAAAGGCCTTCAAGTTGACCTTCAAGGGTGTGCCTGAGCCAATCTGTTTGCCACCTTTTGGGTGTTTTCCAGCAATGATCACATTAGTATCTAAGCCTGTGGTGTCCAACCTGAATCCGAAGTCTCATTTGTGGCCCTTGCAGCTCTAAACTGTGACCCTTCAGGGTGCCTTTGTGAAGAAGAAAATGTGTATTTAGATTAATTGAAAATGTGTTCCCTGAGCTGTGCCCTAAGCTTTATGAACTGAAGTGTTGGAATTAGCCCCAGTGCTACTGCCTGCAGCTGCCTCCCACTGTTTCCCTTGCAGCTGCAGGGGTGGCTCTGATGTGAGCTAGGCTTGCTCTCAACAGCTGCTGTCCCTTTTCAGTGGCAACTGCTCAGCAGCTCTCCCAGTGACTTCCCGCAACACTGCAAGGCAGAGAGGAAAAACCCTGTTACTGCTCCATTACTACTTCCCTGCTAGTCTGTGGGGGCCCAAGGGAGAGCGGATGGAATCTGACTGACTCTGCTTGAGCTAGGAGACCACATACCAAATGATGGCTCTCCTGCCTTACACAGCTACCCAGGAAGAAAGAGATGTGAGAACCAATGGCCAGTATGACTCCCTGTTCCTCCGCCCTGGCCCACTCTAACTTGGGCAAGATGGTTCAGGTCTCCTAGGATCTATATACCAACCGGAGATAGCCATCATGCAGTGCACTCCAGCCACACCCCTCCCTGCCCCAGCTGTCCCAGAGGTGAGGACGGGGGCGGGGTGGTGGGGAGGCTTAGAAACCTGTTATGGTGGCTCCGTGTGATTCCCGCACACCAGGGGAGTCCCCTGCAGGAGATTTGTGGGTGGTTTTTGTTCCCTTTGTACTGCTGAGCTGCACAAAGGGAACAGAAGCTGACAGAAAATCTGCCCAGTGTATTGACTGTGGCCCCTGGACCTTTCTGAAGTAAGGTATTTGGCCCTTACGCTGTCCAAAACTGATCTAATCCGGCAACTTCTTTGTACATCAGTTTCCTCCATCTGTAAACTAGGATAATGATTCTCACCCACCATAGTAAGTGCTTTGAAATCATTGGCTAAAAGGTGCTGTAGAAAAGCTATGAATTATTATATTTATATTATTAGGGAATTGCCATATAACCAAAACCAACCTATCCAATGAAACATATGACTTTTTCAGATTAAACTCCTTGTTTCTCATTACAGAGAAACTCAGAACCCATAGCTAGAGTCTGACACTGACAGAATATTTCTTAAAATATCAATGATTTCACAATATTATTTCAGATATTTCCATTATGTTTTATTTGCCATCAGAGCCATGGAATTTCAACTAATATTTTAACTCTCCCTTTCTAAGAGTAAAGGGAATTATCTTTCCAACTATTTCAGCTTCCCCATCTCACAACTGCTACGGTGGAAGAAGACACTTTGCCAAAACTCTCCTTGTGATAAACAAAACTTGGGTGCTGGGAGAGAAAATGATCCCCAATTAGGTTTTGAACCCACAGTTTTTAGTATGCAAAGATAGCAGCTCTCAGGAGAGGGCACCAAAGGGCTTGCTGGTCCAGATCTTCCATGGAGCAATATAATGTGGGCGCCCCTCAAGGGAGAAGGGAGGAGAGAGAGCATGGGCAGCCTGATAATAATCATAGTGCCACTTTCCCAGGCAGAGCTTCTTTGGTGTGTGCATAGATCTATGACAACAGTAGGGCTGTTACTCCCCCAAAATAATGACCATGGGCACCAAAAGACACAAACAACTAGTGAAAACTGCTTGTTGTCACTCTGAGAAAATCCCGTGGCTTAATAGGTTGGCTGAAAATGATTAATTATGCATATTTACACGGGGTTCACCCAAAATTGTTGCGGTGACACAGAAATGACAATAACCAGTGTTGGATATTGATTATGACAGTGAGAATTAGATCAATGCTGCAGTTGGTGGCCATGTTTGATGTTTGTCAGGGTTTTCTTTTGGGAGTCAAATGCAGTTTGGTTTCACTTGTTTGTGATATTGAGGTTTTGATGGCCACGGATTTGAATCACATGGCCAATAGCAGAGTAGATGGCTGGTTGAGGGTAGAGGGCTTACACAATTAGCACTGGGGGCCCAAAAGATGAGAGGATAGGAAAACTCTGTAAATACCACTTGTCCTCAATCAATGTTTGAAAAGAGTGCAAGTCTTAATGGCAATGGCTACCCTGCAGCTGGAAGTGTGACTCCCAGCGTGGGTAGACAGACACGTTAGCTCTGCTTGAGCTAGCATGCTAAAAGTAGCAGTGTGGACAATGAAGCAGCACAGGCTAGCCATTGTGAACAAGCCCACCAGACCCACTGGCACCATATCTGGGAGGCTAGCCCCTGCTGTCACAGCCACACTGCTATTTTTAGTGCCCTAGCTGGAGCAGACCTAGAGCCTGTCTGTCTGCACAGGCTGGGAGGCTCCGTCTCAGCTGCAGTGAAGACATAGCCAATATGTTTCCAGAGCCCAGAAATGGGATCTGAATTTTACATACCATAAATGGTGGAAGCTTAAGTGAAATATTTTGTTTTACATATGTCTTTAACTGTCTTGTGTGTGTCTTAGATTTCAATTCTACATAACTGAAGTCAATAGGTCCAAGGGGCAGGGACTTGTCCTTGCACCAGATCCCCAGCAGGTGTAATTCAGCATAGTTCTATATTTCCACTGGAGCTATTCTGATTTATACCAGCTGAGGATCTGTCCCTCTACTTTTTTACATCTTGTACACTGCTGAGTGCATTGTTGGCTCTTAATAATTACATCAGTGCAATACTTATTTTTAATCCATTCTATTTTGATTATTTTGTATTTAATGTATAATTTTATGAATTACTAACAATATGATTTCTTCAAACAGCAGCAGCAAACAATGTAGTTATCATTTACAGGTAGACTTGGCAGAAGTCAAAAAAATTGTCTAATTTAAATTTTCATAGTTGCAGGAAATTGTGGGGGAGAGAAGGGTGATAGACAATAATTATTTAATGACTCTGCGATTCAAAAAGTTAAAGTTTTATAACCATTACAACACAAATAATCAACACAGCATGTCAAAATTTGCAAAGAAAATCGCCTTATATCAAACATACCAATTCTCAAGCAACATTTTTCATACTTTACCTGTCAGTAAATTTTGATGATTATTGATGGAAATAATTTTTGTCGGTTTGCGTGTGTACAGTGACATTGATGTTCCTGACATTTACTGATAAAAATTGAATCCTTCCAAACCTGACTATATGGGTCAGATCCTCAGCTGGAGTAGATTTGCAGAGTTCCATTGAAGTCAATGATTTATAGTAGCTCAGGAACTGGCCCCATGGTTTTATAGTACACAGTTCAGTGTTACTTTCTGCTAGTTTAGATACATGCCTTGGCTACACTTGCGAGTTACAGCACAATAAAGCAGCCCCGGGTGCCCTAGCTCACTCCCCATCCATGCTGGCATGGCATGTAGAGTGCTCCGACTCCGCAGCTACAGCGCTGCTGGTACTCCACCTAAGTGAGTGGAATAATGTTTGCTGCGTCCCCACTGGAGCGCCGTGGCGCCAGTGTGAACGAGGTGTTGCGTTACTGCGCTGTGATCAACCTCTGGAAATGTCCCATAATCCCCTTAAGTCAAGTGGCCACTTTTGTCATTGTTGTGAAATCAGCTGCAGAAAGGCGGAAATGCCCTTTCAAAGCTCCATTTTGGAGAAGCCGGCTGCTTATCAGCTCAGAGAAAAGCAAACATTTACTATTTGCTTTGAGTGAGTGAGAGAGAGGCAGGGCAGAGAGGGGGGTCTGAACTTACAAGACAGCATACTGACACACTCTCAGCATCCCCCAAACCCATTCTTTCTCCCCCCACATACACACAACACACTCCCTGTCACACTCCACCCCCACCCCCACCATTTGAAAAGCACATTGCAGTCACTTGCATGCTGGGATAGCTGTCCATAATGCACCGCTCCCAATGCCGCTGCAAGTGCCACAAATGTGGCCAGGCCAGTGCGCTTGAAGCTGTCAATGTGGACAGACTGCAACGCTTTCCCTACTGCACTCTACGAAGGCGGGTTTAACTCACAGCGCTCTACATCTGCAAGTGTTAACAGTGTTAGTATTATGCTAAGGTAAAATTATGAAATAAGCTGTTTATCGCATAAGAATTTCTCACTGGGTAAAAATATTAAGTAAATAAAACAAAATCAAAATGCATCAACAGAGAGGGCGAAGGGGGAGAAAATGTGTCTCTAAGTTAATTCATATCCTCCTGCACCTTTGGGTAACGCTGCTAAGTGCCAGTTTTCTTTAAGGTATTTTAATTTTTACCAGTGCTTTGTTAAATTACAGCTAACTGAAATTCTCCCTGGGACCATGCATGGGCGCACTTACTATATTACTGTAGCTATATTACTGCTGTCTGAATGTCTTGGAGCAATTAATGGTTAATGTGAGTTTTACTATACTAATACTACTGAATTTAGAAAAGTATTGTGTTCAAAGGGCAATCCTAAACATCTTTTACTGGCATTTGTTTAATTTCCCATCTAAACTACAAACATGCTTTCCTTTTTTTTCTCCCCTCTCATAACATTTGCCTCTCAGATGCTCCACTTTTCTGTGACTCTCTCCCACAGCGCTGGTTCAGTTTGGGCAAAGCACAGACATTTATGTTTTACATATACATTAATAAAATGCTACTGCAATATGCGTTTATAATGGAAAAGTCCAACCTAATGAGTAATGAGCCAACAAATGGAAAGTCTAATAGTGGCTACAAATGGTTTTTATTTTTTTGCACGCATGGGACAGCCTGGTTAGAGAGGGAAATTTCTGTGCTTTGCAGTTAACTTTATTAATCTCCAGGTAGAAAGACACACATTTGTTATGCTATGGAAAGCTATGGAAAGCTGAAAATCAAAAGCAGAAGTAATGTGGTCCCTTCAAGAACTTCTAATCGATCTAAGAGCAGAGAAATCTCCCAAGAGACAATCTTGGCATCTCAAATTTTTAGAGATGGTACAAAGTTCAGGAAAAAATTGCCACTAAATTCCAGTACAAAAATTATATGCAGAGAAAAATTGATATATTTCAAGAGAAGCTTATGTTCTCTTCTCTAATTGTAGCTTATGTTCACTTTGGATAAATGACTGCTTTTTTTCTTTGACCTAATTATCATTCCTGAAAGCAGTTTCCAAACCACAACCCTTTTATGGGCCTGCTGCTGTTTCTAGGGAATTACATGAGTTTTGCTTCAGTGGGAGCAGGATCAGAGCTGATCAGGTAGTTCTGGGAAAGAGAGAGAAAATAATTCACCATTACACCCAGCACAGGGTTAAAAGGTTTTAATACTGTGCATGATAGAATGATTCATAGTGTAGCTTTTCCTTCCTACACTGTATGTGTGAAGTTAAATTGGCTTATTCTGGGCTCCTGGCATATCCTGACCTTGCCAGAAATCTAATTTCTGGATTTTTTTTTATTACAAACAACATTTTTGATTGAATGTGATAGGCCAGCTATTCCCCCCACTACTATCACACTCACTCACCCTGTCCTCACAAAACTAGTTTTTATAGTATCAGACTTAAAAACAGTGTTGCTTTGGCAAGTTTCTCTAGGATAAAGTCATCCATGCAATGAAAGGGAAAATGCCTTTCACATTATTTATTCTTTTTTCTATAAAGCAGAAAAATGCTGTTGTTATCAGAGGTGTTTGAGCAGGAGCGATCACTATGCTATTTCCCTGAAATCTGAACTTTTTCCACTTAGATTCAGTTAGTTAACTCCCTGAGAATTGCACACAAATGGTATTATGTTTACTTCTAAGCAAAAGAATGGGGTGAGGGGAGACAGTCAGACCACATCTATCTAGATTGCCGAATGTATTCAGTGAAAATCTATAGAACACACATTATGGTGTCAGCTGTCAGTCTGTGGAGCATCTGTCAGACGAGTACTTGCTTCATTGCAGTTGAATGTGAGTAATGCTTTCACAATATGGCAGTATGATGCTATAGATTACAGTTGTAATGGAGCACATCCTGAACAGCTGAGCCTGCTCTCTCTTGCTCATTCAACAGCTAGAGTTGCTTTACTATAAGAGCTGGAGGGATTATGTACTCCAAACAGCTGTCTATAGCGCCATGGATTTATTTGGGCTAAATGAGAACTTGCTTTCTTTAGCTAAATCAAACTTTATCAGACAGCTTTACTGTTGGCAGTTAAAATCAAATGTGTTTGTTGAACAGTAAACACCTTGTTACTGTTAGGAAGGATTATATAAACAAAAGACACACAATGAAGTCCTATGCCAACTGATTTACTGTCAAAATAATATACTGCTGTTAGCAGAATTGTGTTCACTGGAGGGAAATTATGGGCCTAAGAACACATCTAAAATGACAAAGGAACCCTTTTCCAACAAATAATCTTTAAAAAGTTTAATACCTTTTGCCTTGTACAAAGGCCTTAGTACGCTGTATCCTAATACAAGAAGGCTATGCAATTTACCTAATTTCTTCTAACACAGGAGGCTTCAAAGCTTTAATTTATTTACATAATACCCAGGCATTAAGCGGATTTAGCACATTCCACCACCTCAGAGGTATGTAAAAGCAGTTTTTGTCCAATAAAAGCCATTGTTTACAGAGAGGATACACTGTATTTATTGCAGTTTATTTAGTCTGCAGGTTATTGTGTGTTCCACCCAATTGTAGAACATTCATGAGCAAAGAAATGCTCATTGTAAAGAATATGAGGGCTCGACATGAGACAAATCTGCTCCCTTTCTCGCCTCAGAAAACTGAAAGTTAAGGCAGACAATCTATTCTATAGTCACAGCAGAAGTATCAGGGCCTGATCCAAACTCCATTAGAGTCAATGGAGAGGATCACATTGACTTCAGTGGATTTTGGGCCAGTCCCTGAAAGAGTGAGAATGTGAGTGTCCCAGCTTTGTACCGCAAACAGTGCCTCCAATTCAGGAAGCATTTCAGCTGATTCAGGATATCACAGGGCCACCATTACTACATTCTTTCATTTTATTTAGGGCTTGATCCACAAAGCGATTTAGGTGCCTAAATCCAAAATGTAGATCCCCTCCCCCTGCCCAAGTTTCTACAGGTAAAGTCACCTAAGTGTCTACATTTCTGCTGGTGTGAAAGCACAAAGCCATCTGAGCCCTGATACCTAATTCCCTGACAGGATCTTCATATTAGGTGCCCCCCACCATCTCATCTGTGGGGTCTGATCCAGTAGACATGACACAGGAGGAGGAGAAGATGCCTCCCTTTTACCCTATAGCCCAGTAGTTAGAGCAGAGACTAGAACTCAGGTCTTTCTATAGCCTGGGTGACTTCCCTAGCTAGTGTGCTATAAAGCATGTCTCTTACTAGTGCCTTTCTCTGGCCCAATAAATATTTAAGTATGTTAGTGAAACAGCTTCAACAGAAGAATTGAGGGAGCCCTGCCTCTCCCCCCACTTACTTCATAGTCCTGTGGTTAGGGCCCTCTCCACTGAGACATGGTTCAAGTTCCTGCTCTGAATCAGGAACTCCCACATCCTGGCTATGTGCTCTAACCACTGGACTACATGGTAAAAGGGGAGCCTTACATTCCTTCTGAGTTTAATTTTTGATTTTATTTTGCAAAGCAGGGCTGACCTGGCTTAGCTGCATAATTCCAGGACAGCTTTCATGGCTGTGAATCCCAAGCAGACGGAGGCACCTCCTGTTAGATGCCTGACTCCTAAGAGCATCTATGCCACACCCCTCGCCTCAGCCTTTCCCACTAGCTAGTTTAGGCAGCTCCCTGCTCATCATGAGTCCCATTCTTAGGCACCCAATTTTTCCCATGCATCATATAGGGACCTGGGCACCTAACTCAGGGTTGTAAATTCCACTAGGTGGGGGGGGTGCCTAAAAGTTAGGCCTTGCAATGCAGCATTTCAGTCTTCTTTGTAGATCTAGCCCCTAGAGTTTTACAAGCTCAAAGCATTTCATACTATTTTACTACAAAATACATAATTTCCAATACAGATCCTTTAATCACTTACTTGGGAGGTTCAATCCATATAATTTCAAAATCCACTTGACAACTCTGGCAGCAGCCTCCCTCACAAAACCCAATGGCTCTTTCAATTAACTTCATCAAACTTCCTCTCTGAGATGGGCTTTGCAACATCTGGAAGGTCAACAAATTTGGGCTGTGCTGGACCAAAGGGAGTAGATGAGTTCTGGAGTAAAGGACCCTTCAAGGAAAACTTTGATGAAAGGTTAAAAGATGCACAGAGTCTTGAGAAAACATCCTGGGATTTGTATGACTATACATTTTGGAGGGTCAGTGACATGCATCTTCAAGCATTTTCCAAAGCATATTCATTACTGCACATGTGTTTCATACTTTGGTGCATGCAAGTCTGTTACATTTCCTGATGGAGCACATTTTGGCAGATTTAAAATATGAATTTTTAACCACATCTTATAGATCCTTCTGACTTAGGACCAGAGCCAACGCCTGTTAAAATCAATGTGAATCTTTTTGCTGACTGCTCAGTAAGCGATGCATCAGGCCCTTTATGGGCTAGTTGCTTGCAAATGCTTTAACCTAGCAATGCGTCTGCTCTCTTGCTTTTTTCTCTCTAAGAGCCTGAGTTAGTATTTCTCTATGGATGCACATACCACAGTCGGCATATATGCCCTCTCCAAGATGCCCGTGGGCTGCATGCGTGGCATGTTGTTAATCTTTTTGTACATCAAAAATAAATGGCCATGTAGTAGCCTATGATGTTGTCAGTCATGCATTAAAATGTGCATTTTGAGTATATGAATATAAAGAATCCATTTGTGTCTGTGCAGGGCATGACTATAAAGATTTCCTGTGGCATTTACATTATACCTTTGGTCCTTTGAGAGGGAAGCCAGTGCACCTGTGACTGTCCAGCTGAACCCCAATTAGGCTTAAGAGAAGGCACCTGGGCTGTAGAGGGAGCCAGGGCTGGTACAAGGATATTTTGCACCCTAGGCGAAACTTCCACTTTGTGTCCCCCTTCCCCCACCTCTCCCCCAGAGCATTGCTTATTATAAACTTTCAGAAATGAATGCTGCATAATGTGGCACTGTTCATTAGAATTAATACATGTTCAGCTGGAAAATTTATTAATTTCATTATTTACTCTACATATTTAATGAAAATAAATGGCCTTGGGTCTCCTGTGCGTGGCTAGAGTCCCTCCTGCCCACTTCCCCCCACCCCCAATGGATCTGGAAAGGGCTGTTTTGGGGTTCAGAGCACAGAGCTGGGGGTCGGGATCTGGCTTCTATTCTCCACCCTGGCACCAACTCACTGGATGACTTCAGGTAAGTTACTTCCCTGTTCTGGGCTTCAGCTCCCCACCGCGCTAAGGTGTGAAATGGTTCCTTGCTCCTGGGCTAGAAAGTGCAATGCAGGTGGGAGGGGGCGTCTGAAGGCCTGTCTTCCCCACAGGTGTGAGGCGAGGACAGAGTTCCAGCCTCTGTCATGACTGTCCTGGTTGCTTTACTCTGCCCCACGCCAATCGCTGCTGAAGCCCCTTACTCAGAGAGCTCTGGCCCAGGGCAGAGGTGTCAGTGTCATTCTGGGCCTGATTTTCAGAGATGCTGAGCACCTGTGGTTCCCTTGATGTCCGTGGGAAATCCAGGGTTCTCAGCACTTCTGAAACTCAGGGCAATTTATTTTGAATGCTGGGCCAGGACTGAGCCTGCAAAGGCAGGTCCATATACACCCCTCAATCCACAGCAGATCTCCCATCAATAACAATCCAAGCAATTAGGAGAATGATGAGGGGCAGTTGTCCCAATGCTGGGAGTGGGGATGATATGGCCCTAATGTGGTCACTAAACTTCTACCTAGTAAAGTTACTGGTGCGTCTGCTGTCATTCAGTGGGAGAACAAAAATCTCTTGGGTGCTGCAGCCTGCCCAGGGTTCAGCTGCACTTAACCTGAGTTGCTTGCACACTTTCAGTGGTTGTGCACCACGCAACTGGTCACCCATGCTACATGAAAATCTGGCTCTGACGGTGTCATAATTAGACTTAACAGTTACTGCTGCATTTCCTAGAGCTGTTGTCCCAGGCTGGCTGCAGACTCAGGCAGACTGAACTGTGTCAGCTAGATGCCCATCACCTTTAGAAGATTTTCCTTGTAGCCATAAGGGCTCAAGACAGCCATGTTTCTTCACTGAAAACTTGCAGTGTGCTGCCCCTGAATCCCAGATTAATACCTTGTGTGAGCAAGTGCAGAGTTCAGGGCTTGAAGGCCTCTGGTCTAATGGTCTGAGCCAGCACAGAACTAGGAGCCTCGATCTCCTGTGTTCAAAGCCTGACTCCAACAATAACTCCCCGGGTGACCTTGGGCAAGTCATGTCCCTGTTCTCTGCCTCAGTTTCCCCAAAATGGGGCTCTATTTACCTGCTCCACAGGGCTGCAGGGATGGATGGGGATGAAGCCTTGGAAGGTGGCATGTGCTGAGGACGATTACACTTTTGCAGCACTTTAACCCTGTATCCTCTGGCAGGGCCATGATCCACCCCTGCAGGTGGACCGGTGGCCACGGTCTCCTCTTCCTTTCCCTTCCTCCCGCTGCTGCATTGCTGTCAGTAGGGCCAGCTGCAGGTGGGCTGATGTCATCTGCTCTGATCTGCAGCTGGCAGCCCTTGAGCAGCAGCCACTGCTGCAGCAGGAGGTCCGGGACTGCCAGAGCCGGAGGGAGCAGGCTAGGGAGTGATGTGGCAGCCCGGGGGCTCAGGGAGGAAGCGGCTCCGGGCTGGCAAGGGGGGCGCAGGCGGGCAGTGATGTGGGGTGCGGAAGAGGGAGGCGGCGGGGCCCGCAGTTGCAGAGGACGCCCACATAGGTAGATGCTAACATGGCAGCGAGTGGTCCGTCCCCACTCCGAAAGCAAGAGTGTAAAAAAAAATTGGGGGCACCACTTTTTGGCTCCCCCAAATCTTGGTGCCCTATGCGGCCGCCTAGTTCACCTAGTGGTTACACCGGCCCTGGACGGAGCGAATGATCTGGTGAGTCAGACAGTGGTTTGGGGGCTGCCTGTGACTCAGAGAGAGAGAGTAAGTAGGAAGGAAGAGCTGGCAGGAGTTGCATGAGAGAGAGATGAGATTACTGAGTGTGGAGGAAAGCAGGAACAGAACTGTTGGTGAAATCTGACCAATGCCAAGGACCTCTGGTGAGTGGAAGGCTTGGGAAGTAGCCCTTAGGTAAAGGGGAAGATCCGGTTTGGTCAGGGAAGCTGAGTCTGGAAGCCAGAGGGTTGTTGCGGGAGGGTAGGTTCCTCCTGAGCAGGGGTAGGACTCACAGGTAAGAAGGCCTGGGGACTGGAATAACTGCAGGAGTGGGGGAGTCCTCTGGCAAGGATCTGAACCAAGAGCTGTTGGAAGAGGTTAGGATTAAAGTGTTTGTCCTGGAAGGATGTTCCTTGAGCATGTGTAGGACTCCCAGGCAAAGAGGCCTGGAGAGTGGAACCCCGTGGGAAGCTGTTTTGTGGGAGACCTGATTTGGGGGGCTGTAGTATGAGTCAGGAGACTGGTCACTCTCAGGTGGGTGACCTGGAGAGTGGGCCCTATATTAGGGGCAAAAGTAACTGAGAACACAGTGCAGTTATTGACTCTTGAGGGGGGTGACTTGGAAGTGATGTCCCTGGAAAAGGGAATGGAAAAAGCACTGTACTGTCATATGTTTACTGAGGGAATTTGGAGATTGGTTTTTACTACAAGGATTTGGGAAATTATTGCACTGAACAAATTAAGCCCAAAGGGGGGCTTTGTATCAGACACTGCGAGTCTGTGCTCCTTTCATGGCTGGAAGAAAGGTGAAATGTAGGCAGATGGACATGTTGTGCTGCGAGTTGCGTCCAGAGGGCACTCCAGCCAGGGCTTGCCCTTTCTCCATCTTGTTCTGAACAAATGCAGAGGAAAAGATTCCTCAATACTTAGATGTGCTGCTACAGCAGATTTCAGGGTACAACCTGTGTCATAGAGAACTGAAAAATGTTATCATCCTGCTGTGTTAAGGGGAGAACAGCTAGGGGAAATATTTAGGTGTTCTCTGGCATGCTGTCTGCAGTGACTCACAGCAGTGAGTGCCAGCCTCAGGGCAGACTGTCAAGAAGCAGGGCAGAGACCCCAAGCTGGTTATGTTCTTTAATTAGATTTCACCAACTGACCTCCCAAAGCACTACAACAGTCTTACCCTGGAGTCACAGGCAGTTCCCTTGTGCATTCCAGTCTATCTTGCCACCCAGAACAACTGGACTTAGTGATAGTTGGTTGCTATACACTAAAGATCACAAACTACTCGGGTTGCTCCCAGTCCCAAGACACCAGTCACTTACCCCAGGTCCTTGGCTACACTTACAAATTTGCAGCGCTGCAGCAGGGTGTGAAAACACACCCTCTGCAGCGCTGCAAATTGCGGCGCTGCAAAGCGCCAGTGTGGTCAAAGCCCCAGCGCTGGGAGCCGCGCTCCCAGCGCTGTCCGTTATTCCCCACAGGGAAGTGGAGTACGGACAGCGTTGGGAGAGTTTTCTCCCAGCGCTGGCGCTTTGACTACACTTAGCGCTTCAAAGCGCTGCCGCGGCAGCGCTACCGTAGCAGCGCTTTGAAGCGCTAAGTGTAGCCACAGCCATAAGTTTGTTACCTTAGATCTCTCACCAAAGACAATGCTTTTAGCCAATCCTGAAACAAACTAACTAAAGATTGTTCTTTCTAAGAAAAGAAATTAGTTATTGCAAAGTTAAAGCAAGCAAACTTATATACACGAACGAGTTACAGTCTATGTGTCAGCTTTGAATGTTTTTAGGGATAATCCAGGCTGACCCTGGGGATCTCTGCTTCTGTTCTGTAGCTCTGGCCCTGTGAGAGTCCAAAGAGATGACAAATTTTTTTGTCAGCTATTTTTATTTCTATCTTCCAGAATTCAAGCTGATGGGATGAGCCTTCTGCATGCAGCTTCTTCAAGGGCGTGGAGAAGCAATTAAGAAAGTCTTTGTATTGTGATGTCCCACAATGGCTCATTTAGTTTTGATAGCCTTCTTGATGAGCAAGATCTCCTGACAGGACTACAGTTTCAGAGCAAACATTGTTTACACTTACAAAGCAAAAACTTAAATATTATCTTACAGCATGTGACAAAGATATTATAGGTTAGATTAATGCATACACCAACTTACTAGAATTGTATAAAGCCTACACACGAAACACATTGTTATAAGTTCAATATCCATCTTAACCGTACTAACACACAGGAGAAACAGATTGGTTTCCAGCAATGAGTTTGTCAGTGCTTGGCTGGGGCCCATTGCCTTGGCAAGAGCTTGCATCTAGTTTGCTAGTATCACATTCTCCGCCTCTTTTTCCTCATATATGATAATTTGCTATGGGTTTATTTCTAAAGCATCTATGGCATGTAATTCACAGTGGTACAAACAATCCTGAATTTGCCACACCATTGTCCTAATGAATAAGGGTCAAAACCATTGCAAGTTCACTATATTCACCTTAAACACAAATTTGGTTAATCAGGAAAGATGTAGTCTGGCTTTAATTACTTTCAGAAGGCAACTAAAAAGCACAAGGGTGTATGGGCCTCTCTACAGTGTGTGTGACATTTCAGTGATTGGTGTTTCTTAGACTTGAAAATTCACTGCACACTTGAGCTTGAAAAAATCCTGGTCTGTATTCAGCTTCAATGCACATAAATATAGAACTCACATATTATCAGAATGCCAGGTGTAGCTGCATAGTTAAAGACAGTTTGAGTTTTTCACTTAAAGTAGGGATTCAGCGTGTGTTATATATGAATAATATTGGGTAAATATAAACTTTGGTAAATAGAGAAATGTTAGTGTTTTGGTTTGAATGGTGCTCTTGTATCTGTGGAAGCACAGAGTAACTGTCAAAATGAAAACAGCAGTACAAGCTAATGTGCATAAGATGCTGCATCTTTCACTGGTTAATGAGCAGATTAAGAAGCTGGTAATGAAATACTCTTGTATGAATGATCAGACTTAATCACAGTGGTCTAGATGATGGGCTATTTATTTCTTCCAAAGAGGACCTGCGCAGGCCCATTGACTTCAGTGGGACTACTTGTGTGAGTAAGTATTCATCTCTGGGTGGTAGGGCTGCGCAATCCAGCCCAGGGAAAGCAATGAACATATGCTCTGAGATCCTACATTCTAACACTGCTAACATGAGTCAGCTCATCTTTACATCAAAAGACTAAACGCCAGTGAGCCTATTGACTCGCCACGTGACTTTAGGGGAGGGACTTGATCTTCTTATACGCCACCTGAAAAAAGTAGGGTCTCCGCTCTAAACCAGAAACGGCATTTGAGCTTTCATCATGGGTCATTAAATAAATAATTACTACCCACGATCCTGCATCATCGTTCCCTTAGGAGGTGTGGGGGGGATATCATCTGACCTAAATGCCAATCTATTTAGGTAGTCATTTGATTGGTAGTTTCCATTCAACAGCACTTGGGGAAAAAAGGTGCTGTACTGCATTGTATGGGGGCAGTAACCCCGCTCCTGCCCTGAAGGGCTTCAAACAGCCCTGGGAGAGGGCTGGGGCAGAGGAAAACCTGGGCTGATTGGGGAAGTAGCCACAGCTGGGCCACACCCCAATCGGGCGGCAGCTGGCCCTTATAATAGGGCAGTGGACCAGGAGCAGATAGTTTCTCTCCAGGCTGGGAGAGCAGGGCCTGGCTGTTGGGAAGCTCAGGGTACCTAGGGTAAGGCAGGGCTGGGGAAAGGCCAGAGGGGCTGGAGAGCTCAGGCTGGCAACTCCCCAGGCTGCAGGGCCTTGTCCGAGGGCCCATAGAGGTACTGGGTTGCAGAGAAAGGCAGCAGGTCCAAACCTCCCTTGCCAGTGATGAGTGGCATACACTGCAGTCTGCCCCAGGGAACGGGGGCTAGTTGGTGACTGTCAGTAGCCTTACACTGAGGCAAGGTGGGGATAGGGAGTGGGGGTTCCCCTGGGTGGGGAGACCCCAAGGCTGAGAGGTTACTGCCAGGGGGGGCAGCACCCCAGAGAAAGAGGCATCGGGGTCCTGGGAGGGACACAGGGGCCAGTGGTAAGGCGCATCACCAGCCTGAAGAGGGTGCTCCAGAAACTGCATGAGCGAATTCCCGATAAAGAAGGAGGTGCTGCAGGGGTGAGGCCACATCCTTGCATGCATACAATGAAAGGTCTCCAGGGAAAAGATAAAGCTAGCAGTTAATAAGCAAGCAAAACATTTAAAACACAGGGACACTTCAGTAAAACACACAGTATGTTGTACATTAAATGTTTTCTCTTTGACATACAGGATAATGAAGTTACATCAAAGGCAAAGTATATACTTTGTATTTTTAACCCCACTCCCACCCACTCACGCTTTAAATAGCTGCCAGCCAGAATTCAGTTTTGCTTGGTTTTCCATAACAAAGTTTAGGTCTCATCCTCATCTAGTTAAAGTCAATGGGAGTTTGGCCAGTGATTTCAGAGGGAGCAACATTGGACCCTTCAAGTTCTGCGTAGAGAAATGACTGCTGAAACCTGTATAAATGAAAAATGGAACAAAACAAAAACCTCATATTCAAGCCCCTTCAGATTTGGAGGAGATGGGGACAAGGTTTTGCAGGGTTCTGGTTCCAAATTGGATTCAATATCAGAAGTTGCCTATTTTTATGGTTCTAGTTCAGAAGAGGTGGAGATCTCGCTTGAACAGCTGTTCTACTGGATTTTCCATGAGGCAAGATGATGGAAATCTCATGAAATGAGATGGCTTTGTGGATTTTAAAATTGGAATAGCAACAACTGAATGAATGAATGAATACATTAACTAAATTGTAGCAGCTGAGATTTTAGAATGAGGATTTCAACATATTTTTCTAGTCTTGTCAATACACTAACCGACAGTCTCTTCCCTCTGTGTCCTTAAATGTTCATCGAGAAGAACAATCTTCACTAAAAAGCCTCAAAATAGCAGAAAATGCTGCTGCTTTTTTTTTCTCAAAGCACTTACACTTCTTCCTTCAAAATTAGGACTTGGCAAATAGATGGAATACATCTATTATTAGGGGAATCCATATCAGTTCATAGATTTGTTCATGTTAAACTCAAACATCTGAAGGCACTCTCATAGACTATGGCGAGGTTTAAATTTTGCAGACTTCACTCCATTTAATGCCAGTGCAATGCTTTACTCCTCTAACAAAATAGAAAACAGATTTGTTGTGTTAAAGATGTAACTACTCTCTTGCTGTGCATACACAACATAATTAGTTTTGAGAGGGAATCTCATAATTTGGCATATCTCTTACGTTGTGCTTGAGTTTGGCTACATGCACGCAGAAACATATGATGTTCTACACCAGGGATTGGCAACCTTCGGCACACAGTCCCCCAGGGTAAGCCCTCTGGCGGGCTGGTCTGGTTTGTTTACCTGTTGCATCTGCAGGTTAGGCCGACTGCGGCTCCCATGGTCCGGGCCGAGGGATTTGCTGGCTGCAGCTTCTCGCAGCCCCCATTGGCCTGGCACGGCGAACCGCGGCCAGTGGGAGCTGCGATCGGCCAAACCTGCGGACGCGGCAGGTAAACAAACCGGCCTGGCCTGCAAGGGGGCTTACCCTGGCGGGCCACGTGCTGAAGGTTGCTGATCCCTGTTCTTCACAATCCATCAAGAGCACTCCCTCTTAGCATTTACTCTTTTAGAGAGAAAAATGATTATTTAGTACAGAAAATGATTGGGATCAGCTATGCAAAGAAATTTAATAATGAGTAGAATCACCAAATCACTGCTAGTATCTGGAGCATTTACTGAGGAATCTGTAGTATGGCTAACATTTTGTGGTCTAGCCAAGCTGCACTGGTTGTGAGAGCAGCAGAGAATACTAGGGCTACATTATGCCACTCTTTCATTCCATCCTTTTCTGGATCTAGCCATTGGACAGTTCAGCCCCTGGCCCAGGTTAGACCAGCTGTACTTAGTTAACGATGGCCTAAAGAGCCTTTGTGAAACCATAAGGCATAAGAACACCCTGACTAGCCTCCCTTTGTCAGGGGAACACCTCCTACACCTGCTGCCCGGAGTTACATAGTTCACAGACATTCGGTGGGTATGCTAATCAGTGTTGCCAACTTTCATAACCGACTGGAATCTGAGAAAATCTAATTGTATGTACATGCAAGATGCAGGTTTTGTTAAGCCATCCACTACTTGTAACTCTTCTTCCTTATGCCTATTATTTATTACTTTCACAACAGCATTTAATGCTTTGCAAGACAAAGTGGATTTCCTGCTCACTCATGTGAGAAGTCTCATTGACTTAAATGGGAGTCCTTGTGTGAATAAGGATCTGCAGAATCAAGCCCCAGGAAGAAAAAGAAACAAGCTGTAAGACAATAATATTGGAGAGGAGGAGTAGGAGAAGACAATATGATTATGCAGGGACATGTAAATTTAATGCATGTGTCCTGAGAGTAAGGGAGGTTATGCGTATTTAAAAACGGTGGCCCTGATTCAGCAAAGTACTTAAGCATATGATGATAGGCACTTGAATTGTCCTGTTATTTTCATTAACCTTGCTGCATCAGGCCCTGTGGCTGTTACTTCAGCAGAGCTATGAAGCAAAACAAAACCAGAAGTGACTTATTGTGAATTTCTGTACAACAAAGCTGTGAAATCTGAAGTGTAGTTTGTGAACAATTTTGAAAATCTGAAGAAAGTGGTGGCAGCGGGAACAACTGGGGACCAGGTAGTTTACTCTTATCTCAGCATGTTTGTCACATCTCATTTCTAGACATCAGCTTATGAATGTTACTTCCTGACCGTTAAGGCAATAAGTAGCATCAGACAGTTCTCCGGATAATTTGTGGAGGAGGGATTCACCTTCACTGAAATATCAGACATTGGTCACTTCCATGAGTAGGACACAGGGCTGTGATGGACCATTCATCCAATCAGTCGTGCCCAGTTCTGTACTTCTCTCCTATTCATTACTTCTAGCCATCAACTATATTCATTTCATCTTCAAAGTCTTATCTTTTTCTTGCAGTTCTATCTAAAGACACATAGTCTTACTCCAAAGTCACTTCAAGAGTTTTCCTAAGCGAACTTGATTTATTTCTAGACACTGGAATGTGTGCTCTGCTTTTTTTAGATTGACAGATATTTCATCAAGACACAAAATGGTTAAAAATGGAAAGTTTAAGACCATGGAAGACAAATGACAAATCCTTTTAGACTTTTGAAATACTGAGCTCATCTCTCACCATTTTTGCCCTTAATTTAGGAAGGTATTTACCGCCGTATCTCTGGAACTAGAGCTGGTCAAAATAATCCTTGCAAACGGTTTATTCAATGAGTCTTTTCAGCTTTATAAACCATTTCAGGAGGAAGCAGAAATAAATATAGTTTCCTGATTAAACAAACTTTTGCTAGACACCCAAACATGCCCAAATTGAAATATGATTCAGAATTTTTTGAGAAATTTGTGAAAACTTCCCAACATCACGTGTCTAGCTGTTGGCACTGAATAATTGAGGCACATGATATCAGAGGCCGCTTTTGAGAACTTGGGCTTTACTTCTTTTTGCCTTGATTTCTTCATCTGTTAAATGATACTTGGCAACCTTTTTGAAAGTACTTGCAATTGATGGACGAAAAATGCTGTGTACGTGCTTATTTTGTTATGGTCTGCTATTATTATTGTTGTCCTTGAAGTCAAATAATTTCTATTCTCTGCTGTCACAAATTGCTATGTTTTTTTATTCCATTGTTACATTTCTAGAGCAGAGCACTATTTGTGGTGGTTAGTTCAATTCATTATAGGAGACCTCACGTTTTAAGTCACTGGGACAGTGAAATCCTTATAAATGAATACCCTGGGGAATAGGAATACATCTGCAAAAGGCACCAAAGAGTAAAATACTTTTACATGAGTAAACCATTCAGTTAATAAATTGTTCCCTAGAAAATGCTCTATTGCTAGTAGTAGCCATATAGAAACCACCTTCAACAGTCAATTTAAGAGTATTCTCAACATGTACTTTACAAATAAAATGTATTCAGCCCTAATGAAACTTCCATAGAGCATGCCAGGGGTCCAGTAACTTAGTATGTCTATATTTCTCAGACAGATCTTTTTTAAATGTAACATCAGTTTATGCTCACACTCATGTCACAGGCCAAATTCATTCCTCATTTAATTCCACTGAAGTCAATGAAATTATTCCGGAGATAAATCTGACCTTGCTTATTGAGCAGAGGGCTGTCTTCTGCACAGCTACTTATGCCTGTGGCATCCTTCAGTTGCATGTTTTCAATAGGTTTTGTTTTTTTTAAACCAAAATGTCAAATAACAAAATTCGTGGTTTCACATTGAAGTGCAGTGGAATACTGCATGGAATGTTCTCTCACATCGACGGTGCTGCTTGATTTGTTCCTTGGAAAACATTTCAATCCAAAGACAAGCCTTGGCCAATTTCAGCAGCTTAGTTTGAAATGTATTTGAAAATGTGGCCAGCTGGCCTTATAAGGAATTCCCCTTCCGAAATCCTTTGAAGTTTTAAGAGTGTGGGAGATGCATACTTGATTACAAAATCTCTTTAAATTCCCCTGAGCAGCTACAGAAAACAATTACCTATGTATTATACACTGCTGCAAATACAAGATCTATGTGCATTTTATTATCTGTTTGGCCTTCCCTGATGACTACAGTGTTGGATATTGAATCTTAACTAAGCCCAAAGAGAGTGCGGATATCCCAGAGCCTTTTGGGGGGAAGCCATTATTAGAAACTGCTGAGCTACAGCATGGGGGGATAGATTAAGCCTTTCACAACCTATAAAATACACCTAAAAATAAGACCACATGGAAAGAGCTTTTCCACAAATTTCAGAGGTGTGTGGTGGGTTTTTAAGAACAGGACTCATAAAGTGGCGTTGAGAGGGCATTACACTGAGCAGTAAATTTGTAGCCTTGCTTCTAACAGCTGGATTGGGAGGGGCTAGCTATTGAAACAGAGAAGGAGGAATGTGAGGGTGGGGGAGTAAAAGGGAGCTTGTGATAATGCTAATAATTAAAATGCTGGATTGTAACTGGTGAAGAAACCAGTGCTGAAGTTTTCTGAGAGAAATGTGATTCCAAGAAGTGCAAGAGGCCATGGGTGAATGAGTGAAAATTCTTTCATAAGCAGGAAGTGAGAGAGAGAGCACTATAAGGGAAATATTTTGTTTGTTTTGGCCATTGTTCTAAAAACCTGAAGTAAAAGCAAAGAGAAATGAAAGAAAGAATCGTGATAAATGATGTGTGAAAAGCATCTAGAATTCTTAGGCTTTATAAAGTCAAATTATGAATGCAAGTAATTTATTCATGTGTTGTCCAGAATTACAGTAATCAGTATTTTTCGCTATTAGGAATGGAAAACTTGTACTGTCTTTCAAACATACGGTAGTTAGCTGATTAATTGAGTGGTTTGTTCAGTTGTATGACCAGCTGTTATGAATGTTTTGGCAATTTTTTTGGCATTAAAAATAAACAGATCTCTCTTGTTTTTTTGGCTTGTCTGAATATGAAAAAGCACAGCCAATAAAGCTGTTTGATATCCTGAATTTTGCTTTGAATCCGCTATGCGTAATAACCCTATATGTGTTGCTGTTTCTAAGCAACTTACTACAACATGGAAAAAATGAGCAGTTAATTTGGTATGTTTAAAAGTTCTTCTGATATTTTGTTTTACTGGTTCCCCTTTCTGCTTGTAGCAAGAGTTTACGAGACACTTATCAGAGATGCATGGGGTCTAGTTTGCTCCAAATGATTTAGAAGGTTCTTTGAAATCTTCTCCTTCTGGACTAGTATCAAGGAAGCGACGGCATAGAGCTGGACATGGGTTAGTGATTATGGGCTTGAGCTAAAGGCCCCCTTTAAGTCAATGGAAAGCCTCCCAGAGACTTCAGTGAGCTTTGGATCAAATGTTTGAAAGCTATGGGTAATATCAACTTACCTATTGCAGTTTATGGTTGAATGAATGTTAGAACATTCTAACATAGACATGTGGAGGGAAAAAACGACACTCTTTAAGAATATTGAATTTTATAAAAGTTTGAAAAATAGCTGTGATCATCAATAACAATTTCTGTGCTTGTCTGTCAAAATTTGCTCCCATTGGAGGAGTACTGTATGCTGCTGTTGGTTTGGATTTGGGGAATTTCAACTGCTGGCATTTGATATTCAGTTCTTTAGTAATTTTGATCTGACACTGTTCTGTACTGAGCCTAAGAATGTCATTAGTGTAGTTTACATTGTTAGCTGTCACTGCATATGTTTGGGGGCCGATCTAAGACTTTGTCTGACATTGTGACACTTGTAAGAAGCACAATCAAAAATCACATAGATGAAATCCATATGGGTTTGTTCACAGGCTGAAATAAAGTCATGCTTATGGCTTCTGCTGCAACCAAGGGATATTTTTAGGGAGTGGTTCTTTGCTTAGTAAAAGCATAGCACTCTGGTGCTGGAAATATGGATATTATTAAGTACCTGCTCTGTGAGAAACTTAAATACTGTTTTATTCCCAACTCATTTGGTTAGTTTATATGCACAGAGTCAGATCTAAGCCTGACATAAGGAATGATCTCTGTAGCCTGGCACAGGCCCAACTTTTCTTGAACTCTGTTTTAGACATTATTGGGTTTTGTCTGTATTGTGGCTCCTTCCAACACTGAGCTGAATATTTGGCATAATGTGTGGTACGAGTTATTACGATACACAGAAGTGAGGTAATTCACATGATTTCTGCAGCGTAGGCAAGTTTGCCTGGCTGCTAGAGTGGTTAAAGCAGGAAGCTTCCTGCTGTGCTGAGATGCTGATTACTAAGGGTCAGGATTGCACTCACCATGACATCATAAAACACAACTGGGATCTGATTTATTTAAGAACTGTCATGGCACTACTTCTGTCAGAAGAAAAAGAAATAGAAGAGGGAAGGTTACGGGGGAGCAAAGAACTCTTAAGGCTTTTATATTAAAGAAGAAAACATTTGTCAATTATATGAGAAATGTTTTGCTAGTTTTTGAGTATGAGATGAAGAATAGGGTTGTTCTTTCACTCTTCAGTGTCACTTTCCAAAATGATGAAAAAACGGTTATGAGAAGTGGGACTTATATGAAGTCCTATGTGAAGCAAGATATTGAAACAAATATCTGGCTATCTGGGGCTTCACAGCAATTGGCATTTATGGGGATGGCTGGGATAAAACCTTCTGCTCCAAAAGCATAGGTATTTGCCATTTGAATAAAAGGGAAATCTCCATTAGCAGTTGGCAGCGTAGTGTCTGTGACACACACTTCAGAAGTTTGGATTCTATCCAGTAGAGAGCAGTGATGTACACATACCTAGCTTTACATGTTAGTGTACAAGTATTGCAAAAAAAAAAATTGCTGTTTGAATTCCTGAATGAATTTGCTTTGACTTGTGTACACTTTTCACAAATAGTTTAATAAATGAGTTTATTGGCAAAAATGTTTATTGAAACAGGATTTTTTAAAGCAAATGTTGCAGAAGGTAAATGGAACTTCCAATTGCAAAGTTGAAATTGATTTAATTGCTCCAGAAACCTGATTCTGAGGGTTACTTTCCCAGTCAGGGAATCGAAATATACCCTGTGATCTGTCTTCAATCAAAGCAAGTTCTCTTTTGCAAAGGGACTGTACTGCAGTTCAGGGTTAAGGCCAGTGTGTTTTCAGGAGGAATTTGAATGGGAATAAGGTTGAACACAGGAAAAGGGAGACTGTTCCTGGCATATAGGACACCATGAAACCTTCCCCATGAAGATGAGAGTGGGAGACAAGAAAGGGAGATGTTTGATTAAACCTGTTAGCTGAGTGAATGGGATGAGAGGGGAAATGTAGTTGAGAAGGAAGTTGTACAGAACCATCAAAATAGAGACAAGATGGATGAATTTCATCTGGCTGGTAGGAGTTAATCACTGGAGAGTTTCAAACTGGGAATTAACATTATCTGAGAGATGAGGGAAGAAAACTGTCTTGCCTCTCACCTCACCTCTTTATCAGTAATATTGCTGCAAAGAGGCCAAAAAGAAGAGGTTGCTGAATAGGGGTGAGAGATGTGCAGGGGATGGATAAGGGTTTCATGGCACAGATGGAAACATTTAAGAAGCATAGACGAGAGGTGGTATGTTCCCTGCGTTTAACTTTTAAGTTAAACAGATATAGCAATATTGTCAGTTGGCCTCTGAGCCGTGACATCTATGGTGGGTTTCTGAGGGCATTCCCAGTACTACACCTGGTGGTCATGAAGGGAAGGAGAGCCTTCAGTCTCCATGGAGACTTTTGGGGGATATACTCAAAGGCAAAACTCCAAGATGAACAGGCAAAGAAAATACGTTGTTGGTTTTTTTTAATGAATCAGCATCTCTTTAATCCACTATCATGGTTATTAATGTAGCACAAAAGTGAAAGACTGACATGAAACCTTAAATATAATCTATGGATGGCTCATCATACAGTTTCACTATCTTAGGGTTCCACTCCGCAATCCTTACTCATGGTGTGTAATACTTATTTCACTGAGTTTAGTAAACCTAATTCTGTGAATAAGTACCACAAAGCCTGAGCCAGTAAGTGGCTATTTTGAAAACTTTTGGAAAGCTACATATTATTATAACTTTCTTATAAATATAATCCATTTATCTTTCCTGCTAGCAAAAATTACAGTTTTAGTTCCTGTAGATCATCTCATCAGTCACATTCTACTGCATTAAGGAAATTAATGTACCCTACCCTTTAAAAAAAATAGAAATTCCCATTTGATTGAGTCTGGGGCTTGAGCAAGAGAATTTATTTATAAATGGATGATGTAAACCAGTGCTGATAGAGTCCATCTCAATTTCCCCAGCCAACCAGTTGTAAAAACATACTCTAGATATGACTAACATTTGACTTTAGGGCTATAGTCTTGACTTGATGCATTAGATTTTTAGCTGCAAAACTCCCTTTAACACATACACCCTTTGCAGCATGTTGAAAACATGTACTCCTTGGTTCTTAAACCGAAGAGTAGTCACTATTTTGATTATACCTTAATGACATTATTTTGCTTCTGGTACATCCTTGCTTTGACTGTCAGGGCTGGCTCTAGCAATTTCGCCGCCCCAAGCACGGCGGCACGCCGTGGGGGGCGCTCTGCCGCTCGTCGGTCCTGCAGCTAGTCGGTGCCTGCGGGAGGTCCACCGGAGCCGCCTGCCACCCTTCCGGCAACCGGCAGAGCGCCCTCCGCGGCATGCCGCCCCAAGCACGCGCTTGGAGCGCTGGTGCCTGGAGCCAGACCTGTTGACTGTCTCAAAGAACTTTTCAAATGCTAACTAGGACTTACTTACGGTGTTGTTACAATGAGTCTTTCATACTGCAGAGCTGAAAATATAAACTAGGAGTCCTGACTCCCAGTTCTGTAGTCTAACCACTAGATACACATCCCTTTATTTCCACCTAGGTCTTTTAACCACCTGTGCTGCAAATTACATTTGGATCATAGTAGCGGGAATTCAGATATTCCGAATTTTTATTATTTCTTCTTAATGAATGACTTTAAATGGAGATTAAGGGACAGCTCCAGCTCCAATTTAAATGAATGGGAGTTCTGTCATTCACTTCAGTGAGAGCAAGATCAGGCCCTGAGTTTTTAGCAGACTATTCAAAAGAATAGTACTGAACAAGATCCTCATGCCTTTCTGCCATTCTCTTCTCTCCTTGTTTTCCCCCCACCCGCCTCAATCCTGGGGTTGGCCCACAGAGCAAATACCACTAGCCCTGAGAGCTGGATATGGTCCTAGGTTTCTAGAGAAATGAAGAATACAGCACAAAACCATAGTTGGCATTACTGGAAGGAATAATTACTTGCCCCTTAGATATGGGGTCTACAAATTATCCAGGGAGGCTTTGACTATCCTCTGATCACTCAAAACATGTTCTTAGGACTTGTTCCTTCAGTCCTTCCTTGTCGTGTTGTTTCTATTGTGGTAATGCCTAGAGACCCCATTCAGTATCAATGCCCCATTTTGCTAGGTGCTGTGCAAACAGATAGGAAGAAGACATGGTCTCTGTTCTGGAGAATTTCCAATATGAGAACTGAACTGAGAAGCCTTACTCTTATGAATAAGGCCTTGTCTAGACTAGTACAAAACATACGTCTAAACACAAATGATCACCCAGTGGTATTAACAATTTAAACATGTTAAATAGGTTTTACAAGTGTTAAGTGTTAGCTGGTCTAGGTATTAAATCCCATCTACACTAAGTGCTAAGTGATATTTAAAATCCTGTGAGATGACAGACTTTTTAAAAAGCAGCAACACCTTTTTGCCTAGTCTAGACAAGACCTAACAGTTCAGGAATCAAGCTCTTAATAGCTAGGTCAAATATCACAATCAAAAGTAGTGATCTACTTTCCATCTTAAATGATCACTGGATCTAAAAGACAAACCGGTTCTGGAAAGATAGGCCAGGCCAATGAGTTTATGGTAAGATGCAGCAACAGAATTATCTGAGACTTAAAGAAAAAATAAGGGCTCTGTTTTGTACTGTTGGCCATTTCCCCCCTTCTCAAATTCTTTCCTTTTGGACTTTCTCTTGGGAGTGGGTAGGGGACAATTTGGATCTGGTGTTAAGAACCATGGCATCATTTGTGTCTGCTACCATGTTCTCTTCAAATACTCACAATTCTTTGCATAAGAAAATGCCTCTTGCCTTTGGTTATTTTTTTCTTCTTCCTTATTTGTGTAGCTATGTGCCTTAGATTAATCTGTCTCATTATGAATACTCCACTATTGGCACTGTAAATTCAAGCATTATAATTGGCTGTAGTTGTGGCAGCAAGTCTGACTGGTTCCATTGAAATGAATGTTTATATGCAACCTGGTACAAGAGGCCTTCTAAGTGTAATTCTTAGCAGGGGTAATATATACACATCTGCATTTCAGAATGTTTTCAAGAGGAATTCTTGGGAGGAGGGTGATGGATAAGAGGTTAAAGAGCTATGAAATACTCCTCAAAATAGAGTGGAGCCAGTTTTTGTGTGTGCTGATGATCTTTGCTTGGCTTTGATATTGTTATGCTGGAAGGTGCTAATGGCTGGCATCCAGCATGTCTTTATCTATTGAAGAGTCATAGATCTGGGGCTTGTCTTCACTGCAACAGTTAGCCAAGTAAGTACAATCTAATACTCCAGCAGAGCTAGCCTAGATTGGCCACACTGTAAAATAACATTAGAACCAAATCCAATGATTGGATTTGCTGTGTGACTGGATTAGTAGCTGATGAGTTGTTGTAACTCCAGCTGCCGCATCTCCACTGCGTTACTAGTTCCAGTGTCAGCAGCATTTGAGCTTCAAGAACCCTGCTCCCCTCCGAGGGGCCAGCTGCCTCAAATTTTAAAGGACTACTTAACTGGAGCTAGAAATGTGTGGACAGGAGTCGGTTTAGGTCAAAACTTGAGTTATAGCTTGAGTGGTTAATGTAGTGAAGCCAAACCCCTGTTTCAAGCTGATGGATGTATTAACCACATTTCATTCAAGCTAAGTGGAACAAACAGGTACATCCCCCTTAGTGTAGTTATAGCTGAAATAATAAGAAACCACCACCCAAGGCAATAAGCCTCATGGCAAGGCTGATCAGAAGCTAAGCAGTGTAGGCTGTGGGGTTTCCTTGCCAATGACTGAAAATGCAGGAGCCAGGGGTTTGGCTGGTTGCAGCTGTACGTGTCTGTGAGGCAGAAAGCAAGAGAAGAAGTGTTGAGTGTGGCCCTGGAAGGAAGCCAATAGACAGAGCTTCTTTTGGGCACAGTATTTGCTGGAAAGGCAGACTTGGATTTCTGGGCAAGGAATCTGCCTGCTGTTTGTGCCTACTGAGTTCAGGGAAACAGGACTTTGAGAACATTCTTTGTAAATAAAAAAGGACTGCACCAAAGAAATTCCTCATCTATATCATCAGTTTCACCTCCTAATGGAACCAACCTGGCATGGCTGCAAATATTGACTAGTTACTTGGGCCCAAAAGGGACAACACTACTGTGACATACCAGGGTACAGTCCAGACCAGTGAGGGGCTGTGTCATCCCCACTCTGCGACTTTGGGTGCCTACCAATGCCTTGATGAAGTGCTCCCACCTGAGCTACTCACAAACACACCTCCAGCATGCAAGCCACACCCTGAGTGTCTGTCTGTAACTGCAGCCTGCCAGCCACACACAGGTTATACTCTAGTTCTCACCAGCCTTGGAGCCCAGCATACCCTCCAGTCTCAGATTTTCCTACAGAAATATATGTCTTGTACTGTCCGGCCCTCTCCTAGACAGTACAAATATTTTAAGTCCATTATTCCTTTAAGGGAATAACATGTCATCTTATTATCTCAAATAGTTATTCAGACTCTTCAATTTAAACCCACTGGCTTACATAAAACAGTAAAACCGGTTTATTAATTACAAAAAGATTTTAAGTGAATACAAGTAATAAGGCATAAAAGTCAGAAATGGTTACAAGAAAAATAAAGATAAAACATGTACTAATGTTTAACTTAACAATATGTATTAGATTCAAGCAAAGTTCCTCATCACATGTTCCAGAAGATTGATCAAATTCTCAGGTCAGGACCCCTCCCTCCGAGTCCAATGACTGCATCCTTTGTGATTGTCAGGGGGAGAGAGGGGTCCCTTGGGGTGTTTGTCCCTCCTTTTTCATAGCATCAGTCCCCTCTTGAAAAACATTTCAAACTGAGACCCAGGAGACGGACTTTGTGGAAGAATATTCCCTGCTGTTTTTTTTAACCTGTTCAAACTTCCTTTGTCTTCCCTTCCTGCTTGATGACTGTTTATTGCTTAAATGCAAATTAAGCAGAGCACACAGTCCTTTGTTTAGAACAGACCCGTTTGCCAACTTCTGTTTGGGCAGGCATTTGGAAAATATGTAAATAACACTATACAAGGGAATCTTAACTTCACATGCAGTGCTGCCACACATTTTACCAGGACAATAATGACCAGCAAATTGAGTTTTCAAATGATACCTTATAAAGCATACTTTGTACAAAGATTATTACAGTAGTGTGTAGGATGCGAATACAGAGATGTGTTCTGTCACAAGTATGTACAACTGGTATTTGACCTTTTTCATTTGTGCTGTGTACCTACAGTTCCCATTTCCTTCAGTTAGAGGTGTGAGTGCTCCACAACTGTACAAATCAGACCGTTTCATGGTTCTGTAGGATTGGGAACAACTCTAAGAGGTTTAGGGGATGTCATTTAGAGGATGTGAAACGAATTAGTGCTCTGTCCTTGATTTCTGAAACACGGTAGGCCAGATTTTTCTGGTACATGGTCCTGCAGAGCAAAGAGGCCAGATTCTGGCTGAAAATGGCCAGTGGTGGAGGAGAGCTTTGTAATGGCATAGAGATGGCAGAACTGGCTCCTGCTTCAGCCACCTCCTCTCCCACATTTTGAAGGGGTATGTCAGGGTAAGGAGAGCCAGGTAGAGGCATGGCAGAGCTCTGCTCATAATGCATAGGCATAAACTAGCACAGACCCTAGGTTCAGTCCTTCAGAAGTAGGACTTGGCTGCAAGATTGCCTTGAACCTGACATGATGCTTTGCTACTGGGGCACCATAATATCTGCTACTAGAGACATTATTATCTTTCAGGACTTCTGTCAGTACTTACCATACTGTCTTGTCTTTCTGTTTTACAGTTACACATAAGGGCCCCACTCAGGATTCCTTTTAATCTTCAGTGGTTTTGGCTGTGGAACCTTTGTAGAGCTTCCACCCTTCACCTTCATGCAGCATAATCCTAACTCAAGGCAAAACTTACATTTTTGCATCACTCTGGAATTGCTCAGACTTCAGGATTTGCCAACACCTTTCCGAGCAGCCTGGAACAAGGAGTGTCTTCTACCCCTCTCCCACAGGCCCATAATGGAATGCTAGGCCCACATTTTTTAATAACTAGAAAGAGCATGCTCAGATAACTCAGGAAGGTCAATAGAAGCCCACTGAGCAAGCTTCTGCAGTCAGCCCCTTTGAAAGGGAACTACAGGATTTATTTCTGTGAGCCTTAGTTCATGCTATATTCAATGTTCTATATATTTTATCACAATGGTTTTCACTTTTTGTATTGGTGACCCCTTTCACACAGCAAGCCTCCCCTTATAAATTAAAAATGGGGGGTGGGTAATTGAATGGGGGGTCAGGGTTGTCAACCCCATGTAGCTGATAGTTCTTAACTGCCACGTAACCACCTTGTGACACTTGAGGGGTCACGACCCCCAGTTTGAGAACCCCTGTTCTAACACATTCTATATACAGACCTGGGTCATGTGTATATATGTATAATATGTAGAGAAGAGAGGATAATGAGCTTACATTTAAAATGTAAGTTGGTCCTTTGATCAAGGATGCACTTTACAGTCTATATACCTGAAGAATTTCTTTACCTACCACTGAGCTGGTGCAGATATTTAATCACATACAGTAACATTAGACATCAGTTTAGTACAAGATGTGAGGAATATATACAAAAGGGAATTATAGATATGATGATTTGAATTGCAATTTTTGTAGGGCACCCTGATTGTCCATCTTAGTGAGCACACCTAGCAGCTGACCACGCCAATTGTGTGCAAATGCCCTGCTGACCATTATAGCTACGCAGTTCAGGCACTCTCTCTGGCCTGGACTAGACAGGAGATACTGGATCTCCTGGGCTGGTGGGGAGAAGAGTCTGTGCAAGCACAGCGAAGGACCAGCCCTAGAAATATGGACATCTATGAGCAGATTGCACAGGGGATGCAGGAGAAGGGGTACAACAGGGATCAGCAGCAGTGCCATGTGAAAGTGAAGGACCTGGAGAAGGCCAGGAAAGCCAACAGTTGATCCAGTGCCGAGCCACAGACCAGCTGCTCTTACAAAGAGATTTCATGCTATACTTGGTGGAGCCCCACCTCCACCCCATAGACCAACGTGGATCTCTCTAAGGAGCCTGAGTCACAGGCCCCTGGCGTGAACAACCAGGATCATGAGGAGCAGAATGACATGTGACCGGGGGGGTCCAGCTATGCTGCATGCCAGAACCTGTTTGAGACTCCACTGCAGTCCAATCAGTCCTGGCAGCCGAGCACAAGCAAGCCCAATACAGGGGAGGAAACATTGGGTGAGTGTGTAAATATATTTCCCATTACAGTGATGTACGGATGGTGCCCACAACTTAGCAGGACACAACTTTTGACTTCTCATTAATTGACTTGTACTAGAAGAGGTAGCAGTACAACAAAGAGATATGGTTGTTATCTGCTTTTCATTCTCCTGTAGAGGAGGGGTGGGGCATGCATAGCAGTTTGTTTATGTACACAGGGATGTCCCTTGAATCCTCCTGAGAGATCTTGATGAAACATTCCTGTAGGTATTCTGCAGTCCTCTGCTGAAGGTTTTTAAGGATGGCAGTCTTATTTCTTCCTCTGTAGTGGGACACTTTCCCACACCAGTCAGCAATAACTTTGGCAGGTACCATTGTAGTACACAGGTTAGTACAGGTCCAGGTGGCTTTGGAATGCAGCTATGTTCTCTGTGCCTTTGTAACCCTCGGGAATGAGAGATCTGCTGAAATCACCACCGCCTGTGGAAAATGGTGCCAGTTTTCAGTGCCCTTGCACTATACCCAGAGTTTCATGCAACTGAGCAATTCCCTCCTCATTTCCCAACCCCCCCTTCCAAGCCATTCTCACCATGGCTGGTGCTGAGAGTGGTACCGTGCACAAGCACTACAAAGCAGAAGTGTCAATAAGCATGTCTTGCTTAAAACTTTAGGGAAGCAAAGGAAGGGAGTTCTAAATCTTAACTTTTATTTTCTGTTGTGACTACACTGACAATGATGCCTTTCTTTCTTTTTCTTTTTTCCTTAAATCTGCAGCTGCTGCTGCTGCAGCAGCCATGAGAGGTCCCCCCCAAGCCCTGCAAAATGCCTCAGCCAGATAAGGAGAAAGAAGAGGACTTGGGATGACATGTCCAGTGAGATCCTGCAAGTCAGTGGTGCATCAGTCTGAACAGAGCCTGGAGGGTGAATATTGCAGTCTGTATGGAGAAGAAAAGGAAAAGGAGAGGGAGATGCACCAGCACATAATGGGGCTTCTCTGAAAGCAAATGCTTTCTGGAGGTTCAACAATCCCAGGCTTGCCATCCTTTGCAGTTCATGGAGAACTCCAGTACAGCACCTCAGCATTCCATGTAGCATCAGGGACTGCATCCCTACTCCATTCCACCCTGGGGAACATTAAGGACAACCACAGCTTCACATACACTGATCTGTGAAAGCCACACTTGATGTATGTAGCTAAAATGGACGCGAAAGTTCCTTCTCCTTTTAGCTCTGTTCCATAAAATTAAGTTTTCAAAGTATTTGCTTTTAACATGCATAAATTTAAGTGTTTTTTGTTACTCAGTAAAACTATTGTTTGGAAAAGAATTTCTTTATTAGTTCCCAACATAGGCTTCAGAATGCCAGTTGGTAGTGAAAGCACCCACTTTACTTGTAATTGTACACTGACACAACTCACAGGACAAGTAACAAACACTGTGTAATAATCAGACATGTACAGCAAGCACCACAAAATTAATAGGTGCATTGTCAGTGTTATATTCATAGATGTACACCAAGCACCACATAATTCCTAATAGGCCCCAAAACAGCAGGGCCGAGTAGAGCATAGTGCAGCACAACAAATTCCTGGGCTCACTGTAAGTGCTCTTTCAAAACCTCCCTGAGCCATAGAGCTCTGAGTTCTTCTGATGGCCCTTGTGACTGGCTGTTCATAGTTAGCAGACAGCCACTCCACCGCTGCCTCAGGGGCAACTTTTCCCTCTTTGCTTCACAGATATTATGCAGGACACAGCAGGCAGCTATAACCATTGGGATATTTTTCTCACTGAGTTCCAGTTTTGTGAGTAAACAATGCCAGAGTCCTTTCAATCTACCAAAGCACATTCAACTGTCATGCTGCACCTACTGAGCAAGTAGTTGAATATTTTCTTGGTGCTGTTAAGGTGCAATGGAGGGCTTCAGTGGCCAGGGGAGCAAAAGGTAGCCTGGGACCCCTAGAATCACCAATGTGGCATTTAAACATTGCCAACTGGCAATCTGCTAGTCTGGAAAGAAAGTCCCACCCCATAGCCTTCTGCACAGATCTGTGTTTTTAAAGATGTGAGTGTCATGCACCTTCCCTGACCAGTTTAATACTGTTGGTGAAGCACCCCGGTGATCCACCAGAGGGTGCATAACCATAGAAAAATAGCCTTTTCTGTTGATGTGGCAAGGTGGTGTGGTGCCAAAATAGGGACATGTGCACTGTCTATTGGTCCACTGCAATTCAGGAACCCCATTGCTGCAAAACAATCCACTCTGCCCTGCACATCACTGAGAGTCGCTGTCCTGTGTAGCAGGAGGTGATTAATGGTCCTGCAGACTTGCATGACAGCACCCCTACAGTGGATTTTTCAACTGCACAATGATTTCCCACTGATCAGTAGGAATTTGGTGTTGCAGGTTTCCATAGTGTGATTCGCCACTTGCTTCTCCATTGTCAGCGCAGCTCTCATTCTGGTGTTCCTGTGCTGGAGGGTTGGGGTGACCTCAGCACATGGATCCAGGAATGTGGTCTTGTGTATCCAAAAGTTTCTCAGCCACTGCTTGTCATCCCAAACCCACTTTACGATGTGATCCACCGGTCAGTGCTCATGTCTTGGGCCCAAAAGCGGTGCTCTACTGTTTCCAGTTGCTCTGCAAATACCACCAATGATCTTGAATTGGTTCTCACTATGTCCCACATCAGTCTGCCTTCCAGGATATCTTCATATTCTTCTTGGCTCTTCTTACAGCTCTGCATATACAGGAGGATCATGTGTCCTGTGCTTGCAACTCTCATGACCAATAGTGCAGAACAGTGCAGGCTCCATGCTTCTGTCAGAGATGGCAGACAGCAACAAGTCCCACGCATGTTTATGGTATTTTCAAAATAGACACAAAAATTAGAGATTGAAATGGCATGATGGGGAGGAGAAAGTAGCATGATGAGAACTTGACCCTGCAGTCCCAATCACCCCTGTGTGACTCGTTTCTGCCCCAACCTGCATTGCCAAAACTTCCCAAAAGACAGTGCACTGGACAGGGGCAAGTTGCACACTGGGGTGAGTACCCTCATGCACTGCACTGTGCATTGGAACAAGTACTCCTGGTGAGTGTGTGCATCTTTGATGCAAGAAGCCAAGTATGTGTGCACACAAGCAATATACTGATTGCAATGGCTTTTATGCCAACGTAACCTGTGTCAGCAAAAGTTTGTAGTGTAGACATACCCAAAGAAAGAACATTGGGCCAAAGTGGCTGTGAATAGGAGTCTCAGGGAATAGGGACTTTCCTTTGCCACATATGACACTTACAGTACTATGTAGACTGGCCAAATGCATTAATCACTTCCTGGAACTTATGCAGAAGGGCAAGGCCTTGTTCAGCTTGCAGAAGTCACCATGCTGCCCTAGTAGTGGGGCATGAGTGTAGGTGGTCAAAGCAGCATGGGTGAATTCTGGCTCCATTGAATTCAGTGGTGAAACTCCAACTGATTTTAGTGGAGCCAGGATTTCACTTGTGCAGGAATTGTACTGTTGAGGCCATGGTTCCTAGCTAAGGAATTGCTGTCATGTGTTGGCATGCTGAGTGAAGGCGAGGTGTCACTGATCAATCTATTAAATATATTAACTTAAAAAAAATAAAGCTTTTTGGACTGGTTTGAGTCAGGCTGAATAGAGCATGGGGCCAGGAGGAGAGTGGCCAGGTAAACATCTCAAATCGCTAATCCTTTGGCCTTTAGTCTGGCTAACACACATTTCATTGATCAGATTGATTTGGAATGGTCTCCATAAAGCACATGGATGCAGAAACATGGTCCTGCTGCCAGTAAAAAGAAAATCAAATTTTAAATAAACAATGATGTCAAAATATTTAGTTACTTTATTCCATGTTAATCTCAATTGGAGTTTTACATAAAAGTTAAAATATTTGCCAATATTTGCTCTCTGATATGGTGTTTTGGGCTTAAATGTGTAATTACTATATCATGAATCAGATTGCCTTAGAAACAACTGCCCATTGTTGTCAACTGGAGTATTTATATCTGGAGTGGATGCTAGTAAACTCTTAAAGGAAAGAAGTCATATCATGCACCATCACAATAACCATCTTATCAGCCCCAAATTTAAAACTTGGGTTGTGTTTTAGACCTGAGTGTTATCTAGCCCTTAATATTAAAGCATTAAATCTAAAAAGGATGAGCCCTGGATATCTACGAACTAGTGAACTCACTTAATAGATGGTGATTTGAGCTTGTTGTGACCCTTGGTTGCCTGAAATCAGAAGCTCAGAAATACAAGAGGACTTTTTGAATCTTGATCAATGGTGTGTGCAAACTCTGTTTATTTAAATAACAGTAGATAGTTTAATGTTCATCACTCAAAGTGAACTTTTTATAACTTTTTCCTATAGGTTCATGCTTACTTTCTGACCTAACTGCTCAAATAAACTACAAGGTTTGTTGCTCTTTACATACCAGCAGTTTAAGTTCTAAAGCCACTCTTACTGACCTGATCTCAGATAAATACCCTCCTGGGAAGTTTTAAGTTATTTGCTGACACACAGTTGGAGTAGGAAGGGTACAATTTGTGAAAAAGCAGACATCTTCCTGTCCATGAAAAATCTTTGACCCTTGGTCTTTGCCCTTGAAAAAAAGGTTGAGTATGCATTTTTGTAAGATGTGTGAAAGTGACCTGTCAGTTTTCTTTTGAGAGACAAAGAACTTTAACTGGATTATGGAAGTCGAGGGAAAGACTTCCATTGGATTTGGTAGGGGCACAGAAAGTAATGCTGTTGTGTAGGGGCTCAGGCAAAAAGTAGCTTCTCTCTAGCGTTTGAACATGTACTGTAATGTTCTCAGCAGCCATCTTGGAAAATGTTGATAGTATGGTGGATCTCCTGATTATAAATGTGGGACTATAATTTTGATTCAGCTTTATATCATGGTGATTAAGCCATAAAACTACATTTATAGTTGGCTTTTAGAACTGAGAAAATTACATCTTTATGAACTTCAATATGAATGTGGTGGGGGAGGGGAAATATTGAAAGAAAAACAAAATAAATCATTCCCCAATCAGGAAGGGATTACTAACAGAGGCAACAGAACACAGCTTTGTAATAGAATGCATTTGTTTTTTAACGTCTCCTCTTTCCGTCTGTCCCCAACTCCACTCTTTCATGCTAATGTTTTCTTAGAAAAATTGTTCTTAATTTAAGTTAAAACAATATTAAACATTTTTATGAGGGCTTTGCCATAAAGCAGTATTTGGATAAACGCTAAGAAGCTTCATTTTTTCCATTTGCTGTCACATATATTTAAGTACCAAACCTATCGCCCATAATTCTACATTTCTTTTTCTGCAAAAAAGAACTTGCCTCAAATTATAGTTGGTTGAGCCCAATACCCAAATGAAACTTCTTCTTATGTACCAGGGTGGCCAAACCGCAGCTCATGAGCTGCATGTGGCTCTTTTACAATTAAAGTGCAGGCCAAGGAGCCCCCAATGTCCTCCCCAATTCTCTGCCTACCAGACTGGGGGAGCTTGAGGCCTCTGCCCTGCAGTGGAGTGGTCGGGCTAGGGACTTGTGCCCTGCCGTGAGGTGGTGGGGCTAGAGCAGGAGTCAGCAACCTGCGGCACAGGTTCCAAAGGTGGCCTGCAAGCTGATTTTTAGTGGCACTCTGCTGCCAGCCGGGGTCCCGGCTGCCAGCCCTGCTCAGCTGCTGCTGGCCTGGATGGATGGAACCCTGGGCCAGCAGCGGGCTGAGCGGGGCCGGTGGCCGGGATGCCGGCTGGCAGGGGCCAGCGGACAGAACCTCAGACTGGCAGCAGGCTGACTGGCTCAGCCCGCTCCCGGTCTGGGATTCCATCCACTGGCCCCTGTAAATGTAAAATGTATTCCTGGGACACGAAACCTTAAATTACAGTAAATAAATGAAGACTTGGCACACCACTTCTCAAAGGTTGCTGACCCCTGGGCTAGAGGCTTCTGCCCTGCAGTTCGGTGGTGGGGTTAGGGGCTTTTGCCCTGCAGTGGAGTGGTGGGGCTAGGGGCTTCAGCCCCATGGGAGGTGCCTGCCAGGACCCGGGGCTTCAGCAGGAGCAGGGCTGAAACCCCGAGCACCAGCAGGTGCACCCCAGCTCTCGAACTTCTGAAGGTTTGTCGTATGTGGCTTGAAGGGTCAGTAAGTTTCGCCACCCCTTTTATATACATACAATAGGGTTAAAATGCTGATCTCTGTTTAGTCTGTGTAAATTAGGAGTAGCTCTAATAACTCTAAGGGAGTCTCTGACTTACATCAGTGTAACTAAAATAAGAATCTGGACTTTGATTTTTAGTCTGTGAAGCATCTTGATGAAAGGTAATATAAAAATGTGGGTTATTGTGATTATTTCTTTTCCAAATTCCACTTCACATAGTACGGTTGACCCTATGACCCAGGGCAGTTTACTACACACGTCTCCTTAATTTCCCCCATTTAACTTAATGATTATAGCATTCCCACGCAGTAAATTCTACTGTTAAGACTGAGCATCCATTTCCATTTGAAACCTTTATTCTCAGTAATGCAGACATTCCTTAAGAATATCTTGAAAATTTGAGCAAAATCTATTCAGCCATTTTTGAGTTAGAAAAACAATGGGGAAAAAAAATGCGTCTCCTGCTCTTAAAATAATGCGTCCAGCCTTTTCTTGCCACCATTAACTCCAAAATAGAATAACATTGTATATGTTAAACCGTGAATAGAGTCCCAACAGAGGGAGTAGGGAGACTGCTGGGTTAGTGCAACGTTAAATATAGCAAACAACTAGTACTAATGGAACGCAAAGCATTCTGAAAGATAGAAAACAACATGGTAAGTCAGTGTTTAATATTGCTCAACCACAGAAGAATGCTGAATTTTATGTGAAGAGTTGAGAGCTCAATGTTAGCAATTCCCCTCAAGTGGTTGAGTATCTTGTAGTTTCTTTGTCAAGATCTGTTAATTCCAGAAATGTTTGTTTAAAATTGTCTGACAGCCCCACCAAGGCCTGGTCTACACTAGGAGTTTATGTCGAATTTAGCAGCGTTAATTCGACTTAACCGTGCACCTGTCCATACCAGGAAGCTAATTAGTTCGACCTAGAGGGCTCTTTAGTTCGAATTCTGTACTCCTCCCCGATGAGGGGAGTAGTGCTAAATTCGACATGGCTATGTCGAATTAGGCTAGGTGTGGACAGAAATCGACCTTAGTAGCTCCGGGAGCTATCCCACAGTGCACCACTCTGTTGACGCTCTGGACAGCAGTCCGAGCTTGGATGTTCTGACCAGCCACACAGGAAATGCCCAGGGAAAATTTGTCACGCTCCGGCGCCTTGTGGATGTTCTGCAGGACCGCAGGCAGGACAGAGCCCCCCTGCACTGTATCTGCAACCGCCCTCCCCCGCCACAAAGTCCCAACCCCCCCTCACCCAAAGTATCAAGAAGGAGGGGCGACAGGGGCTGTGAAAACTGTCACTGCACCCCTGCAGAGTGCACAAATACAAGAAGGCTCTCATTCCCTAAATGTTGAGAAGTCCTTCCCTTCCTGGCTCACCGAAGCCCCAATCCCAGTTTCATCCCCTAACTGTGTAGTTGATTATTAAAAGTAGTTTGCTGTTAATTACTATTTCTGTCAAGTTTTTCTACAGAAGACTGTCTGTGAAGGGGGGGGAAAGGGGGTTGTTAATTGCATAGGACAGGCACCTTTACCAGGATACAGACACGGGGGCAGGATCAACAGCAGGTTACACACACAGTGCAGTCAGTAGGCACCCTGGTTGGTCTGGGAGGTGTTTTCCATGTTCTGTGTGGGTGGGGGGTACGTGACTTTGTGGCATGGGAGGGCGGTTACAGAACTTATGCAGCGGTCCTTGTCCCGGACCACAGAGCCACGCAGCAGGGGAATCTGTAATCGTCCTCCCCCGCCACAAGGTCACATAGCCCCCGCACACAGAGTCCCGAAAAGGAGGGATGGCAGGCTCCGTTGAAACAACCAGTCTGGCACTGCAGACCGCTCTAGGAGCAGGAGCCTATCATTCCTCGAGTGTAGAAGCGGTGTTAACATCACTGCACACCCTACCCACCACAGTCTGTGTCCCTGTTTCAACCCTTTAACGCGAATTCATTAATAAAGAAAATGTTGTTAATTAACAATGTTCCATTAACTTTATTTTTAAACGTGTGTTGGAAGGGGGGAAACGTGGTGAACGGGGTATGTAACTGCAGAAGAAAGTCAACAGTAACTGAAGCAGGGGCAGGTTCAGCTTCTCTGTAAAGAAACTGAACAGTCACAGGTTACCCTGCTCCCTGAGGAACCTAGTTTTCAAAGCCTTCCGGATGCACAGCGCTTCCTGCTCGGCTCTTCTAATTGCACGGCTGTCTGGCTGAGCATAATCAGCAGCCAGGCGATTTACCTCAACCTCCCACCCCGCCATAAAGGTCTCCCCCTTATTCTCACAGAGATTGTGGAGCACACAGCAAGCTGCAATAACAATGGGGATATTGGTTTCGCTGAGATCTGAGCGAGTCAGTAAGCTCCTCCATCTCCCCTTGAGACGTCCGAAAGCACGTTGAATGATGACAGTTACCCAAGACCACCCTCGACACATTTTTCCCCATAGCATGCATTGTGGGGAAATCCCAGAATTCAAATGGGCAGCGGGGACTGCGGGAACTGTGGGATAGCTTCCCACAGTGCACCGCTTCCAATGTCGACGCTTGCCCCGTTAGTGTGGACTCACAAAGTCGAATTAGTGTCCTTAGTGTGGACACACAAATTCGACTTTGTAAGGTCGATTTCACAAATTCGAATTAAGTTAAATCGAACTAATCTGGTAGTGTAGACATACCCCAAAACCTCAAAAATACAATTTAATAAGTGATTATAGAAATAGGGGCTACAAATGTCAATTCTATATTTTAAAAATTGCATATAAGACAACTATATATCCTATGGGCATTATTTCCAAAGATAAACAAAATATGTGTAGTGGAGAAATCATAGTATATTATGCCAGAGGCTAACAAAGTATAAAAGTGAAACAGGTCAAACTGAGAAGAAAACTGAACAATATAATGTAGATATATATAAAACCCTAATACTCTGAGGTGAATTGTCTGGAACCAACAATCCTAAGGTTAACTATAGCTGTACAAAGGTATAATACAGAGTAGGGCTATCAATTAATCACAGTTAACTCACACGATTAACTCAAAAAAATTAATCATGATTAATCACAGTTTTAATCGCATTGTTAAGCAATAGAATACCAAGTGAAATTTATTAAATATTTTTGGATGTTTTTCTACATTTTCAAATATATTGATTTCAATTACAGAATACAAAGTGTACAGTGCTCACTTTATATTATTATTTTTATTACTAATATTTGCACTCTAAAATGATAAAATAAATAGTATTTTTCAGTTCTCCTCATACGAGTACATCCAAAAATATTTAATAAATTTCACTTGGTATTCTAGATAATGCTGCCTGGTTATTATTTACAAAGAAGAAGAGTAGTTTGCACTTTTGTAGCTGGCATTGCAGGGTATTTATGTGCCAGTTATGCTAAACATTCGTATACCCCTTCATGCTTCAGCCATCAGTCCAGAGGACATGCTGATGACACTCATTTAAAAAAAAGTGCATTAATTAAATTTGTGACTGAATTCTTTGGAAGAGAATTGTATGTCTCCTGCTCTGTTTTACCCCCATTCTACCATATATTTCATGTTAATAGCAGTCTTGGATGATGACCTAGCACATGTTCATTTTACATAAGAACACTTTCACTGTAGATTTGACAAAACGCAAAGAAAGTACCAATATGAGATTTCTAAAGATAGTTACATCACTCGACCCACGGTTTAAGAATCTGAAGTGCCTTCCAAAATCTGAGAGGGACGAACATGCTTTCAGAAGTCTTAAAAGAGCAACACTCCGATTCAGAAACTACAGAACCCGAACCACCAAAAAAGAAAATCAACCTTCTGCTGGTGGCATCTGACACAGATGATGAAAATGAATATGCGTCGGTCCACACTGCTTTGGATTGTTATTGAGCGGAATCTGTCATCAGCGTGGACGTATGTCCTCTGGAATGGTGGTTGAAGCATGAAGGGACATATGAATCTTTAGGGCATTTGGCATGTAAATATCTTGTGACACTGGCTACAACGGTGCCATGTGAGTTCCTGTTCTCACTTTCTGGTGACATAAACAAGTGGGCAGCATTATCTCATTCAAATTATAACCTAAATTGTTTGTCTGAGTGATTGGCTGAACAAGAAGGACTGAGTGGACTTGTTGGCTCTAAAGTTTTACATTTTTTTAACATAATTCTACATTTGTAAATTCAATTTTCATGATAAAGAGATTGCACCGTTCTTGAAATGAGGGAATTGAAAAATATTATTTCTTTTGTTTTTTTACAGTGCAAATATTTGTAATAAAAAATAAATATAAACTGAGCATTGTGCACTTTGTACTCTGTGTGGAAATTGAAATCAGTATATTTGAAAATGTAGAAAACATCCAAAAATGTTTAAACAAATGGTATTCAATTATTGTTTAACAGTGCAATTAATCGTGATTTTTTTTAATTGCTTGACAGCTCTAATACAGAGCTAAAGTCATGGTACATAAGAGCTCCAATCTACCTCCCACCAAAGTCAGCGGAGAGACTTCCATGAACTCATTAGGAGTTTTCCTCAATTAGGCCTTGATTCAGGAAAGCTCTTAAGCATGTACTTAGTTCAAGCATGTGCTTAAGTTCCATTGACCATAAATAGGGCTATTTCCTGAATGAAATTTGGCCCAGATTTAAGGTTTTCAGTTTTTTAAATTATAACAACTAATTAACTATCCAAAGCCATTTTTCATAGGTTATATATTTTTAAAATAAGCACCAAAAAGAAACAATTTTAGTTATTTTGAACTTTGAATACTTCTTTCAGATTTTATGTTGGGTAGAAGAATAACGAATGCAGCTGATTTTAACAGGATGCTGGATATTTATGGATATCAAGAATATCCACAGTTGTCATAATTTTCTGGGAGGACTATTAAACCATGTGTTTCAGGGCTTAAACCAATCCCTAGCTACTACTGACACCTGTGTTTGGAGAGATGAGGGAACAGATTTTCCCATATCTGCCTACTGCAACTTTCTTACATCTTCCACTGAAGCATCTAATATAACCTATCTGTTATACAGTGTTTTCCAGCCAAAGTGCTTAACAAAAGAGGTCAGTATCATTATCCTCATTTTATAGATGGGGAAAGTGAAACACAGATGAAGTGACTTGCCCTAGGTCACCCAACAGTCCAGTGGCAGAGCTGGGAATAGAACTTCAGTCTCCTGAATCCCAGTCCAGTGCTCTATCCACTAGGTGACTTTTCTTCTCTAATTCTGACTGTCAGGATATTGGACTAGTGCAGTGTTTCTCAAACCGGGGTCACCACTTGTGTAGAGAAAGCCCCTGGCAGGCCAGGCCGGTTTGTTTCCTGCCCCTTCCGCAGGTCTGGCCGATCGTGGCTCCCACTGGCTGTGGTTCGCCACTCCAGGCCAATGGGGGCTGCTGGAAGCGGTGGCCAGTAAGTCCCTCAGCCAGCGCCACTTCGAGCAGCTCCCATTGGCCTGGAGCAGCCAGTGGACTCACCCTTGTCAGTGACAGTAGTTATTTCCCACTCTCCCTGCTGATCCTGATATGCTGACTTAAGCACAACTAGTGGTCTCTTCTCTGAGAGGTCAGAAGGCTACACAAGGGACAGGAGAGCTCAGCTGAAGGAAACCCAGGAGGTGGGAACAAAGAGTTATCTTCCTCGTCCTGGGAAGGGCCTGGTGAAGGCAGACTGGAGAGGACCACAAGGAACAAGTTAGTCTCCTATGGGAGGCCTGGAGATAGGGCCTATAAGAAGCAGTGCAGAAGAACTCTGCAGGGCCTGGGAGAAGGGAGAAAGAGCAGAGAACTTCAGCATAGCCCAAGAAGGATTATTTGGTTTGGATAGTTATTTGGACTTTCATTACCCTGGGAGAGAACTGAACAGGTGACTTGCAGGAGGGATAGGCCACAGAAAATCTTGAGAGAGAGAGGCCATTGCAGGGCTAAAGAGGTGGTCAACTGGAAGCGTTAGAGATGAAGACCCCCTGCAGCACTGTGCTCCAACACTGGTTAAACCGGGTTACCAACTGTCCATGATTGTCCTGGAGTTTCCAGGAACCCGAGATTAATCCCCTCAAGGCTGCTGAGAGTAACCTGGGAGAGAAATTATATCGAATTTCTCAAAATCAAAACTGAATGATGAAGCGGTTTTATCTTATCAGCTTCTTGTTTGGTTTTTCATATTTCTTGAGACTCCATAGTTTTGAAATGTCAAGGCAATGTGCACTTGCCCTCTCTCAACCTTCTTATTAGTGTACGTGTGCTGTGACATACTTTATGTAGTTACTGTAAAGTCAGTGCTGGCTCATAGCAACCAAATGTAACTCTGGCTCATGAGCATTAACAATGTTTTGCACTTTTAAAAGGAACAAATATATTTTTCAAAATGGATGATTCTGGCAGCGTCTTTTCAAAACATAGCAACTTTGACGGTATTGAGAAAAGGAAAAAATACCATTGTACTTAGTGACAACTGTTATAAGAGCCCTGAGTATAAAAACTGGTTTTGTAAAGCCAAGGAATTTACGTCTGAATGCCTTTTGTGTCATCAAGCATTGTCTATTAAATATGAAGTGGAAAGGGTCATTGCCACTCATATGGAATGTATAAGACACAGAGATGCTGTGAAAAATCAGAAATGAACTCCTCAAATTACATTTGTTTGTTTATTTATTTTTTTACAAAAACAACACCTTGGACTCAGGAAAACCTAGTGAAGCAGCAGCGGAAATAGGAGAAATTCACCATAGTGTGATTCATCATTTAAGTTATTCTAGTCTAGATTGTGCTAACAAATTTCTTCTGAAGTTTCTACCAGATTCAGAAATTGCACACACAAAAATGCTTTGTAGATGTACAAAATCAACTAGCATTGCTGAGAATGTTTGGCACCAGAATATCAGGAACTCTTAATTAATTATCTTGATCTAGTGCTTCTCTCCCCCCGCCCCCAGTTTGAACAGATTCCTCAAATAAGGGAAATGAGATGTTTTTCTCTCTAACTGTTTGTTTTTCAAAGACGGAAGGCATTAAATATGGCTTACTTCATGATAACAATGAGACAAAGAATGTCATTGCTTCATGCACTTCCAATGTTATAGAAGAAAACAGCCTTAGTATAAACTGCACGTCTTCCTGTGCAGCTGATAACATGTATGTTATTGTTGGGAAGCACAAATCAATTTACCAGAAGCTAAACCAACTGAATGACAGAATGATTCAGGATGAAAGCGCCAGGTAAATCAGAACTGTGGTTAAAAATGGCATGGAAGCTTCCAGGTTTTGATAGTAATGTCATATTCTGAAAGAGCAAAGTGAGTTCTTCCTCCAGTAAAAAGGCGGAATCTCTCTGTTCATTTTTCAGCTTTGTAGAAATAGAGTATAATGTGCCAATAAGCGGCTGTTCCTTCTGCCTCTAATAGAATGAGTCCTTCAGTGCTGGCCTTCATTAAAGCACTTTTTATTTTAGAGGCAGAAGAATTGAGTGAGGGTGATCAGGAGTCTCTTTCTCTTTGTTATATTTACATTCTATATAACCTAATGGGAGTATTTTATGAAGTATTCATTGCATTCTAGCTTTGATGCCAATTGTACAGAACTCAACTGTGTCATGGAGGTCTTCATTCTAACTAAAGAGAAGGAAAGAGGACAAGTTCCATGGATGATCAGCTCAGGCTATTTTGCTCACTGTCTTTCAATGTAATAGAAGACAATTGGAGAGGGAAGCAGATAAGGCATCACTACCTTGGGAAATGGTATGGTTTCAATCATCTATTTTCAAGCAAATGTCAATTCTCTCATTGGACAATGAAGTGCAATGGTTTGACTTGAGGAGTTGGCTGAAGTTCTTCACTTTGGGATTTATTTTTGACAAGATATAAGATGATTGCTACATTTTACAGCAAATAAGAGGGGGAATCATTTCAAAAGAGCAAAAATGGATCAAAGATGGATGGAAGTTTTTCAAACAAATACCACAAAATGAAAACAGCTATTTTTTTTAAACTCATATCTTCCATGCTCTCAATTGTTGTCTCAAACACATACTGTGAAAGGGTTTTCAGCTTAATGACTCATCTTTTGGAGCAAAGAAAGGAATTGATTAAGTAACAATATTATTAAAGCATAGCTACAGGTGCAGCTGAACACAGTCTCTGGTGCTGACTTTTATGAATATTTCAAATAGTCTCCAGAGTTGCTGAAAGAAACCAACTTAAGTACAGGTGTAAGACAGAAACTGAGAGCAAAGACATTCAATTAGAGGAGACCCCACTTTTATAAGGTAAATGCAATAACAGTCATTCAAGTGTAGTGAATGTGCTTTTGCTGTTTTAGTCATTTGGTGGTGATATACTATATTTTCTTTTAGTTATTTTTAAATAACTGAATTAAAACTTGTGCACACATGTGCAAACACAACCATTTAAACATGCATTAAAAGGTAAAGTAGCCTAAAACCCATCACACTTAAAAATAAGATTCACATTATTACAACTGGTGATTTTTAAAATATTTATTTATGTAATGTGCTTGAACTTTGCATGCACATGAAGAATCAGATATATTCACTGTTCCTTATTTTCCATGGCAGCAAACTTCTTGCTAGATAGTTTTGGAGTAACTCAGTCCTTAAAGCCCTTGCATCATGTGGAAACCTCCGGGAATATGTCCAACAGATGGTGCTGTGGCAGTGAGTGAAACCCCTTAAAGACATGTATTATTTTCAAAAATAATGTATAACTAATAAAAAATAGCTTAAAATTAATCATAACTTGCCTAAAAGAAGCATCAAATATCAGAAGGAAGAAATCCTGAGAACCAGAAACATTAATACTGAGACTATAGTCTGTCATGCACTTTAAGGCCTCACAACAAAACATCACATGGTGGAAGCATAGTTTAACAATTAATATTTATAATTTACTGTAATGTATGGGGAATAGCACACTTCAGTAGTACATATAGGGTAGAGACGAAGTAGCTTTCAATGCTGATCAACAAGTACAATTTTGTATCTGGCATACGTGGTTAGACTAGTAATTAAATATGCTTGCCTGGATCTCCCTCTCTCTCTCTCTCTGTCTCTCTGTCTCTCTCTCTTTTTTTTAAACTATCCATTTACGAATATTAAAAATATTGTCAATTCAAATGCATTTATGAATTGTACACATATCACACATGGTCTTGTTTTATTTAAAGCAGTTGTGCTGAGAAAATTTCCTACTAGTTTTTAATGGGGTGGAGAAATTGCTTTACAGATGCCCTCCACTTGAATGTATTACAAGCTCTTTCTCTGCTGCTTCCTAGTCTGTTCTGATAACATTTTCAGTCCATCCCTTTATATTGTGCATGTAGCAAACAACCGTTCTTGTGGGCATTAGCAAGTGTCCTAAAATGGCCTTTATTGCAAAACTTTTCCAGACCTATCACTATCTTTTGGGCTTTAGCCCTGCACAAAAACTGTATTAAGTAAAGGAAAATTTGGTTTATTTTTTTAAGTGTTGGTTTATTTTTCCTCATGCAACAATGTTACTGTCACTGGAGGTTCAAATTATAAATTCCACAGAAAAGTGTTGAAATAGTACATTGTTGTATATTGGGGGTGAGGGGTAATTTATGGTTCAAATCTGTGGATAAAATATCCAGGTTTTGCTAACTTGCTTGCCAATCTTGGCTGAAAGGTATGGCATTATTCTTTTAAAAAAGATAATAGTAATTTGGGGGGAATTGCTTATCTGTCACAAGTGGATGCTCAATGGGACTTCTTCAAGGCTCTGTTTCCTCACCCCTCCTCTTCCTCATATACGTGAGGACAGTGGAGCATATGTGGATGTCAACTCTGTGTTGTTTTCACTGGAGATGGCTGCTCTCCCAGGGCCTAGCCAGAGTAGCACTGGGGATGAGTGAACTGGCTGAAATACAGTCCAGAAAAGACAGAGGACATAATGCTACTGAGATGGGGGAACGGCCCCAAGGTATAGTAGAGATGGTTTCTGCTACCATTATTGCAGGGTTGCCTAACCAATGCCAAGGTTGATCATTTGACAGGGATCTTAGATACTAATCTGCTTCTTCGATCCCAGGTGGCACTGGTGGCCAAAAATACTCTTTTTCTTGTGTAGCTAAGTGTTCATGGCCTTTCTTCTTGGATGCCGACCTTGTCACAATTGTCTGTGTCTTTATGACCTTCAGATTGGATTATTGCAAGGCACTCTACTAAGAGCTACATTTGATGGTGTCTAGAAAGTTACAAATAGTACTGAATGTAATTGCCTACTGGTTAGATAGTGATAGCTTATAGGAACTTCTTACACAAGTTTTTCAACAGCTGACCAAGCTTCCTGTGTACTCTCCACTTTAATTCAAGGTGTTGACTTTTGTCTAAGTCAGCAGAAGGTGGCTTGGATCCTGGCTGTCTGAGAGATCATTTTGCGCTCCATGATCTGCTATAGCTTTGAGATCAACTGAGATAGCTGAAGCAGCAAAGAATCCTGTGGCACCTTATAGACTAACAGATGGCTTGCATCCGAAGAAGTGGGTATTCACCCACGAAAGCTCATGCTGCAAAACATCTGTTAGTCTATCTATAGCACTAAGGCTTCTTTGCTGCTTCTACTAAGACAGACTAACCCTAACCCTGAGATAGCTGAGTTAATAGTCACCAGATTTAAACACCAGATGGCTGGTGGTAGAGAGCTTTCTGTGAAGGGTCCTCAGCTATAGAATTTGTTGGTTCAACAGAGTCCAAGATTGTTGGCTTTCAGGGCACTGTGTCAAGACCAATTCTTTTCTCAGGCATTAGCCTGAGTGGATGGGGATTGTTTTATTGGGGGAGATCATTCCTGTTTTTGCTTACCAAAGAGGGCAGATTTGTATGGGGTTTTATTAGATTATGTACATGTAACCTGACCCAGGTGGAAAGAACATTTTACAAACCATATAAGTAGCTGTTAGAGGTTTGCATGATGTACCCAAGAAACAATGGTCATAACTGAAATTATTTCTGTGGGGCTCAACAGTGCCCTCCCATCCCCCTCCTACAGGGGCTCTCTCTTCAATCTTATTTCCATTTATTATACATATATCTGCCACTCCCAGCACCACAGCTTGGGTACTGAGACAGTGACTTGTGACTGCACTACTCACCTGTTCCTAGGACTATATGTGAGGAAAAGTATTTATTTGCCATTTTGCTAACAACAGGTTGGCATGTAGCAAAATGGGGCCGGGTCTTTGCTGGGCCTTTTGAGTACTAACACAATACAAATAGAAAATAAGACTGTGGTGCTGGGTGTCTTGAGTGTTTCTTGGAACACACCTAGACAATCCCCTCCCCCAAAGGGTGGGGCTTCTCTCAGATGAGAAAGAGACCTAGCTAAGAGAGTAATTATTACAGGAAATTGGGGTGTGACTGTTTTCCTGCCTCTCTGTCAGAGAAAGTGGGACTGTATTAGCCATACCAGCAGCAGAATGCCAGGGACCAATACCAGGAGCTATGAAAATCATATTCTATATTATGCAACATAATAGAACTGAGCAGTCTGCTTTTCAAAGAGACCTTTTGCTTTATCTTTACTATAAGTAATCACTGACTGAGTGAAATATGGGAAGTAATTAGACAAAATGATGGTCTAATAAAGAGTTTACCAGTAATTTCTGATAATTTTACCAGAGATTTTCCCCATGGCATCCACAATAATTAGTATTCTTGATTTCTGAGGGACCTACAGGGTTCATCACTGCTACTTGGGAACACTTCTGAGATGAAGACCAAAAAATAAAAAACATACAAACAAAGAATCACACATGAACCCTAAATAAATCAAGGGTTATAATGATGATGAATTTGGCAAACCTCTTGCAATGCATCAAGCAAGTGGTAAGGAATGTTTTATTCAGCAAATATTTCTGATCGGTTAAAATTATTGATATAAAAACTTCCTTGGAGGTCTACAGCTCTCCTAGGATGGTAAAACCTTATGTTGAATTACATGTTCCCCAGGCAACAAATGTATTTTGCTTATGTGCTGTAAGTTTGTCTAGGGAGAATGAGCCTGTCAGGATACAGGGGACCTAAAAGGGGAAGGAAGAGGAATAGCCATGACAGGACAAAATCAAATATCAAGAAGGGAATAGAATCAGCTTTATTCCAGCTCAGGGTCAAATCCTTCTTGCCTTAGTCACAAGAACAGCCCCAGTGAAGTTGATGGGGCAACTTGTGCAAGGAAGGCAAAACAGGATTAGGCTTTAAATCAGAAATATTTATCAAAGATTCCATAAAAAGTTGAAAATCTATCAAGTTTCTGTTAAAAGCAGTTAAAACAACACTAATTTCTTTGCTGGCCAGCCAAATGTCTGCAGGATTCGGGTGATTTATTCTAAGAGCCAATGAGCAATGAACTCAGAAGTCTGCCTTTCTGTCTTTCCATGCCTAACAGAAGAACCTTCACAAGACCTTGGCACTTGTCAGATTTAAATCCTTAGGGCAGTATTTCTCACCTCAGGTGCAAAATTCACCACTTCCCTGTGAAAATCAGTATGGTTGAGAATTATGTGTGCTAAGCAGAGCTCTGCTGCTAGCATTTCACATTGGATTCTTTATGTGGGCTCACGCTTAGCAGTGTTGAAACTAAGGGAAACGGCTAATTTTTTTCCTCCACCCTGTTTTCAAATAAGCCTAACAACAGTGCGTTACTGTGTTACCTGGACAAGTCTAATCTCCATGCTGCTTTTAAAAATAATCCTTTTGTTCCCGCTCTTTCAGCTTCTTTGAAACATAATGAATTGAAATTACGTGTAAAGGCTAGCAATATTTCAAAAGGAAGCTAAAGCACAATGCCTGGTCTCTAACTTGGCAGTGTGTGGCCTCTAAACTTGATGATAAATGAAGCACTTAGACATCAGTGGCTTCAATTAGAAGGCAATAAAAACGGGTAACAAAATAAAGACAGCAGTGAGGAAATTTGCTTTGAGAAGTGCTGCCATTCATTGGCTCCAACATTGCCCATTAATTGTAGGTAATTGGCTCATTTGTTCAGCCTGTTTATGGGTGGCAGTGTAATCACTTAATTATATGGGTGGGTTTCCAATGGCCACCTATTCTATGGTATTAGGTATGTTGGAGTCCTACGTTATTTCCCTTCTGTAACCTACTGTAGCTTTCAATATTCATTTATTTTTTACAACTTATTAAAAACTCATATGTTAGGCATTTTCTGAGGAAGTGACACGTACATTTTTTTTGGTTACTTCTCTACTTTGAAATAGGAGGCTGTGTCATTTTACCAGTAATCTGTTATGCTGAAATTATATGGGGTCCTTCATCTTCAGATCTCAAAGCACTTCACAAACAATTAACTACACTTCACAACCCCTTGTTTTAAACCTTCTTTTAATGGAGAAACTGAGGCAGAAGGAGTTGATTTAGTGACATTGCACATCAGTGGACGAGACAGAAACTGAACCTGGAACTCTTGGCTCCTTGCCCCCTTCAGACCACTAGACTATATTTCTGCCTAGGCCTCAAGTCTGCAAACACATGTGCTTAACTGTACTACCATAAATAGTCATGGCACTACTTGATGCTGCTGCATGAAGAGGAAGGAAAAATAATAATGTTACAGTGCTTTCTCAGACAGATTCTCCTTCACTTGTATGTTTTGACTAGTACCTTATTCCACAAACATGCCATTGATTTAAATGGGACAACTTGCCAAATAAACTATTACTCATGTGAGTAAGTGTGGTAGCATTGGCATGAATATTTTTGGTAAATACCCTTTTGTTCTCCTCTGTCTGAAAAGTTGAATGCTCTCTGTTGGTTAAGTCTTGTCAGTTTATTTTACCAGAAGACATTAGTGTTGTCTCCTTTTCATAAATAATTTGGAAAAATGATCAAGGACTACAATTAAGATAAAAACAACATGTAAAAACATAAAAAGTTAACAAATTAGGGTTTATATTTCCACTTAAGGGAATTTGTTATTGAAAACAAGAAGCCAGTTTGTCATAGCTATGGACTAATTTGTCTTCCCCTCAGTATGCCATTGGAAAACAATGCTGCATGTTCATTCCAAAAGGTCTGGTTTGGAGCACAATGAGAAACATTATAACTAAATTCTCCAAATTGAGTCTCCCATAGAGATTGATAGTATAGCTGCTCTTGAAGAATAAACTGATTATTTCATTGCAGTGGCCATGAAATCCTAAGACACATAGGAAGAGCAATAGAGAAAATGGGACTTGCTCTGCACTGCTTCACTGAAAATAAAAACTGTAGTGAAAAATATTTGGGCTGTGATTCAGAACCAGACTTGAAAGAGCGGCTGGCTGTTTCTGCTGAAATAATACCTATACATTGCTGGTAGTTCTATTCAGCTGAGAAGAATCGACTTATATCTGGGAAAACTATTGTCTGTCTTCAACTATTTTGCTGAACCATACGCTGAATTTTAAGCACCGTATTTGACAGCTTACAGTGGGTGCCCTTAAAAATTTGCCTATTTTGCCTAAGGTAGGGTTAACTCAGTATGTGCAGTACTGCCCTGGCGAATACTGCACATAGAATCATAGAATCTCAGGGTTGGAAGGGACCTCAGGAGGTCATCTAGTCCAACCCCCTGCTCAAAGCAGGACCAAACCCAACTAAATCATCCCAGCCAGGGCTTTGTCAAGCCTGACCTTAAAAACCTTTGAGGAAGGAGATTCCACCACCTCCCTAGGTAACCCATTCCAGTTCTTCACCACCCTCCTAGTGAAAAAGTTTTTCCTAATATCCAACCTAAACCTCCCCCTCTGCAACTTGAGCATAGGGCCTTTCCAAAGAATATTGAATATTGAAGCCAATGGAAGGGCTCCCATTGATTTCAATAGGCTTTGGATCAGACCTGAGGTAACTTTCACTTATTTAGAGCAAAACAGGATTTAAAAGAGTGGCTGAAGTGTCTATCTCATCACTCCTAGCTGTGTGCCGTGAGAACTGCTACTCTGAAATGTAGAGTGGGGCACTCCTAATAAATAAAAGCTAACTTTCTAGGGCAAAGGGAAGACTTGGCTCTACTGTGAAAAGTTGTTTCCCCCCATATAAAATCACATCTTTTTATAAACGCGTATTAAATATTTGAAAAATGACAAACACAGAAAATACCTTGAGGAGTCCTTGTGGCACCTTAGAGACTAACAAATTTATTTGGGCATAAGCTTTCGTGGGCTAAAACCCACTTCATCAGAGGCATGGAGTGGAAAATACAGTAGGCAGGTATAAATATATAGCACATGAAAAGATGGGAGTTGCCTTTCCAAGTTGGGGGTCAGTGCTAATGAGGCCAATTCAATCAGGGTGGATGCGGCCCATTCCCAACAGTTAACAAGAAGGGGTGAATATCAACAGAGGGAAAATTAATTTTTGTAGTGACCCAGCCACTCCCAGTCTTTATTCAGGCCTAATTTGATGCTGTCAAGTTTGCAAATTAATTCCAGTTCTGCAGTTTCTCACTGAAGTCTGTTTTTGAAGATTTTGTTGAAGAATGGCCACTTTTAAGTCTGATATTGAGTATCCAGGGAGATTGAAGTGCTCTCCTACTGGTTTTTGAATGTTACAATTCTTGATGTCTGATTTGTGTCCATTTATTCTCTTGTGTAGAGACTGTCCAGTTTGGCCAATGTATATGGCAGAGGGGCATTGCTGGCACATGATGGCATATATCACATTGGTAGATGTGCAGGTGAATGAGCCCTTGATGGTGTGCCTGATGTGGTTAGGTCCTATGATGATGTCCCTTGAATAGATATGCGGACAGAGTTGTCAACAAGGTTTGTTGCAGGGCTTGGTTCCTGGGTTAGTGTTTCTGTTGTGTGGTGTATAGTTGCTGGCGAGTATTTGCTTCAGGTTGGGGGGCTGTCTGTAAGCAAGGACTGGCTGGTCTCCCAAGATCTGTGAGAGTGAGGGATTGTCCTTGAGGATAGGTTATAGATACTTGATGATGTGCTGGAGAGGTTTTAGTTGGGGCTAGTTATGGCTAGTGGCGTTCTGTTACTTTCTTTGTTGGGCCTGTCCTGTAGTAGGTGACTTCTGGGTACTCTTCTGGCTCTGTCAATCTGTTTCTTCACTTCCCCAGGTAGGTATTGTAGTTTTAAGAATGCCTGATAGAGATCCTGTGGGTGTTTGTCTCTGTCTGAGGGATTGGAACAAATGTGGTTGTATCTTAGGGCTTGGCTGTAGACAATGGATCGTGTGATGTGGTCTGGATAAAAGCTGGGGGCATGTAGGTAAGTATAGCGGTCAGCAGGTTTCCGGTATAGGGTGGTGTTTATGTGACCATCGCTTATTTGCACAGTTGTGTCCAGGAAGTGGATCTCTTGTGTAGACTGGTCCAGGCTAAGGTTGGTGGTGGGGTGGAAATTGTTGAAATCCTGGTGGAATTCTTCAAGGGCCTCCTTCCCGTTGGTCCAGATGATGAAGATGTCGTTAATGTAGTGCAAGTAGAGTAGGGGAGCTAGGGGAGAAGAGCTGAGGAAGAGCGTTGTTCTAAGTCAGCCATAAAAATGTTGGCATACCGTGGGGCCATGTGGGTACCCATAGCAGTGCCGCTGACTTGAAGGTATAAATCGTCCCCAAATCTGAAATAGTTGTGGGTGAGGACAAAGTCACAAAGCTCATCCACCAGCTTTGCCATGACATTATCGGGGATACTGTTCCTGACGGCTTCTAGTCCATCTTTGTATGTTTTTGCTGATACAGACTAACACAGCTACCCCTCTGAAACCTGTCAGAAAATACCTTGGTATTTTCAGCATTCCCTGAAACACTCAGGGTATATTGTACATGTTGAGGGAATTGTGTCTATCTATCCAAGGGCAAAACAGCAAGTTTTCATGGGTAAGTACTGAATGTTCAATAACTATATTTAAAATGCCAATGCTGTTACCGCTGTGCACTAAGCATTGGAGATATGGGGTTCAGAAACACTGAGAGCATTTTCTGAACTACCACAATCATTTTTCTTTCATTCAGGGAAGTGTGAACCAAAGTGGTGAGAAATCCTGGCTGACTGCTCTACAAGCTTAACTAAAAGAGCTTTTCTACAAATCAGAGAGAAGTAACTTATTACATCTCCTGCTAGCTGTGGTTACTATTGACATACACTTGCAACTAGCAAAATGCTGTCTTGTGCCATTAGCACAACATTTTAGTGTGGTGTTTCTCAGTTTAGATTGATGTGACTGGAAAGAAAGATTTAAAGATAGTCAGACACATTGTGCAGTATTTTAATTGAATTTATCTAACTGTATGTCCAAGGAAACTAAAAAGCATACATTGTTTGTGTAAATATGAGAGATCTCACTGTTGCACATGTTTTTATTACTGAGTTACTAAAACAATGAACACAGTATAAGCCAACAAATTCTGCTGTTACTCATGTTCAGTTTCACTGCAGTACGGTTATACTAAGCCCTTTCTCAACTAAAAGGATAGGCTGAATGATAGACTAAGCAATCTGCAGCCCCATGAAATTGGGGGAGATTTTGGATCTGGACATTAAAATGAGTGTTGAGGTGTGTTATTTGCATAATGGCAATTCTTGGCATCCGATGATTTTATGCTAAAAACCTGAGTTTATTATAATAGACATCCTCAATTTAAGGAATGTGTGGCTGGTTTGAAAGGGCTCAAAGCCTTCTTCCTGAATGACACTTGGCACTGATGAAGATTTTAATCTCTTCCTGTCATCTGTTCTATATGGTTCAATGTCAAGTGCGCAGCATTAGAGAGCATTACAGTGAGTGTCAACATGTGAAACATTTTGAAATACTGGTACATGTGGCTTGTTGAATCTTAGGGTAGGTCTATACTCACCGTCCGGGTCGACGCGGTGAGTTCGACTTCTCGGAGTTCGAACTATCGCGTCTAATCAAGACGCGATAGTTCAAACTCCCCGCGCACTCCGGTCGACTCTGGAACTCCACCACCGTGAACGGCGGTGGCGGAGTCGACCTTGGAGCCGCGGAGTTCGACCCCGCTGCGTCTGGACGGGTAAGTCAGTCGAACTTCGAGTTCAGCTACGCTATTCGCGTAGCTGAACTTGCGTACCCTAGTTCGACACACACACCCCCCTTAGTGTAGACCAGGCCTCAGTATTACGTTACTAAAACTATGGTTGTCATATATGTTCTGCAGCCATGACTCAGAACCCCATCTGAAGGTCAGTCACTGGGCAAAAAAGTGAATTATCTAGAACATCATGCAGAAAGACAAGCTGCCACCAGAATGAAGTACAGATATCTTCTATATTGCAGTAGCTTATAGGTATGCTGGGCCTGGTACAGCTTTCATTTCAATTTATACTAGTATACGTCTACTGATTATACTGCAGTTATTCCTGACAGACATAGCTGTAAATGAAAGAAGAATAAGGCCTGATAAATACATGCTCTCAGGCCTGGGTATTGAATAGCATAGCTCAGATGCTATACCATAAATGCTTTTCATCACAGCAGGGCCACTGAATGCCCTGCAGTCATCAAAATAGGAAATTTTCAGTTCAAAGTGCTTTAAAAAATACGCAAAGCAAATGAGGGCCTGTGTAGGATCAGGGAAGTATGTAACTTGGGGTCAGATTGGAAGACCGCTTGTAGAAGCTGTTAGCCATTGGAAGCCAGCCCTCCCAGCCCCCTGTGTCAATGGAGGAGTTTTTGGCAAGGATGTCAGCCTTCTTAGTAAAGAGGGAAAGTCTGTGGCTGCTGTAGGGCTTGTTAGACATTCATCCACCAGCTCCACCCTGGATGCTGCTGTGGCACCTAATGGGCCAAGGACTGGGGCAAGCATGATAGAAGGCTGTACAGCCCCATCCTGAGTCAGTGCCATATCAGAAGTTAAGGTTATTTTCTGGGGCCATGGTTACATTGACTGGTTAAGGAGAATTTGATACCTTGTTAGAACAGGCCACTGAAATCATGCAGGAGTGATCGGTACCAGATGCAGAAAAATGGAAGCGTTGAATAGAATCTCAGGGCCCTGGCCTAGGATGTGGTCCAGGGGCGGCAGGTTTGTATAATTTTTGGTGGTACCCAGAACGGGTCCAAGTCCCGCTCCCGCCTCACCTGCATATTGGTGCATATAACAAAATTAATGGGGTTTGGAGTGTGGAGGGGGCTCAGGGCTGGGGCAAAGGGTTGGGGTGTGGGGGGGTGAGGACTCTGGCTGGGGATGAGGGGTTTGGGGTGTGGGAGGGGCTCAGGGCTGGGGCAGATGGTTGGGATGCAGGGGTGAGGGATGTTGGGTGGAGCTGAGGATGAGAGGTTCACGGTGCAAGAAGGGGCAGATGGTTGGCGTGCAGGGGGTGAGAGCTCTGACTGGGGCTGGCAATGAGGGGTTTGGGGTGTGAGAGGACTCAGGGCTAGGGCAGAGGTTGGGGTGTGGAGGGATGAGTGCTCTGGCTGGGGCTGGGGATGAGGGGTTGTGGTCTGAGAGGGGCACGGGCTAGGGCAGAGGGTTGGGGTGCAGGGGTGAGGGCTGAGGCCAGGGATGAAGGGTTCATGGTGCAGGAGGGGGCTCAGGTCTGGGGCAGAGGATTAAGGTGTGGGAGGATGAGGGCTCTGGCTGGGGGTGCGGGCTCTGGGGTGGGGCAGGGCTGGGGATGAGGAGTTTGGGATGCAGGCAGGCTGTCCCAGGGATGGGGGCAGAGAGGAGGACTTCACACTCCTCCCAGCCCTCTCCACCATGGCAGCAGCGAGCTCCGGGGGAGGGCCCTCCCCCCACTCCTGGCAGCGCACTCACCCGGCACCATCACTGCATGTGCTCCTAGGGGCCCCTCTCAGGTCCAGGAAGTCCCCTCCCCTCCCCCGTGGTGGGTGCCGGGTGGATGGAGGGCTGCTATCACATGTGCACCTCCTCCCCTCCTCAGCCTGTCACTGATGCAGCCCCCTTGTAGCCAGCAGTGGTTGGCGAGGAAGCACAGTGTGGAGCCCATGGCACAGGCAGGGACACTCCGGGGGAGGTGTGCAGGGGTGACAGGCTGGGCCAGGGCAGAGACCTGGCCCTGAACATTGGTGGATCTGGGCCCCTGGGCCCTGAATTTGCTGGAGCCCGCACACCATGGGCCCATATAACTCGCCACACCCTGATGTGGTCCACACCTTGAGATTCAGTAACCCCAGGGCTAGAGTAGAGGAATGTTTAAATGCCCCCAAAGAGATCTTTGGGAGGATGGAGGGTGCAGAGAACCTTTTTATTTCAGCTTCTGTAATGCCAACCAACAAGGTTGTCTCCAATTTAAAGGTTGGAGAAGTTGCTACAAATCACCCCAGCCATTTGCCATACCATCTATTTGGGACCCCAGAAAACTGATGGTGAATGCAGCAGAGTTATTGACACATCTGATCAAGAGCCTAACAGATCAAGTTGCTGAGCTGCAGAGCACTGCCATCTCTTCCATGATTTCAAGGCACAGGAGCTGCATGGTGTGGTAATGGGGAAGACTGAGTTAAGAACTTTTGTCCTGCCAGAGTAAAAGGGGAGAGTTTGAGTCATCTTCTGCTATAGGAGTGGCCAAGATGGACATACTTCTGTGAAATGTCAGAGTGAAGAGAACTCCATCTTGGTATACCAGATACAGAGGACTAGCTGGGAAACTGGAGTGGACCTTTGGGAAGGAGCTACCCAGGTTTCCAGAGGTTAGAGGCGTATGTGGAAAGACCTTCCAAGATATCATCTCACCAGGACAGATCGAGCCGGTTGCAGAAGTCATGATAAAAATAAATGGGGCAGAATATAAAGCCCTGCTTGACACTGGATCCCAATTGACTATTAATATTTCAGGCCTTCTACCAAAAGATGCTTAAGTATTTGCTAATTCAGCCTCTGACTGGACTAGGCCTGTGTAGCCATATTAAAGATGAAAACCCCTACCAAGGTTTATGTTGTTGTTAAAATTTTCAGATGAGATTGTCGGGGTAAAAAGTAAATATTGCAGTACTGAGTTGACCTGACCTTGCATGTATTCCTGATGCATCTGTGTTGATAGCAGGGGCGGCTAGACCCCCCCGTGCAAAGCAGCGCGCGGGGGGCGGCTTTCGGGGGGGCGAGGTCCGGGCCGGAGGCGGAGACCGGCGCCCTGCCACACAGGCGCGCGTCCCCTCTCCCCCCCCCTCGTTGAGCTCCCGCCAGCAGACTGCAGCGCATGTCGCTCGCCCGGGGCCCTCGACCTGCCGCTCCAAGGAGCAGCCGCGCAGCAAGAGGAGAGAAGAGGGGACCGCGGGGGAAAGGGCGCGGCGCGGCGCTGCTCGCTGGGGGCCAGCTTGAGCCGCCCCCCCCCCCTGGTTGATAGTGACCAATTCTTGCCTTTTGAAGGTACACGCTAATTCCTCAAAACAACAAATGGGGAGCAATACCCTGGTCACCCTGTGGATCCATTCTCTATGTGCAGCAGCCTTTAAGAAAACAGAGAACACTAGCAGCCTGAGTTACCAATGGGAGCATTAAGGTATGCTGGCAAACCCCCATTGCTGCCGGGACTGAGGAAAAAACCACTCCTCATTGAGTACTTGCCTAACAGATGGTAAACCAACAGTAGCAATGACAGAGCAACCATGGGAAGGAAGGACCTCAGTGGAGTCATAAATTTATGAGACAAAAGAAAAGATGGCAATACTGATCACTGAGACAGCTCATGACGTTGTGGTGAAACAAGACTATAAGATACTAGACCTACTTGATCTGAAGAACATTATAAAACTCTAATGTGAAGCCTTGGCCTCATCAATAGAACCTTAACAGTTTGATTTTTGGAGAGTCACTGTTGCTGGGGTGTGGGACAAGCTCTGAGAGACTCAAGGTGCTCTCACTACAGGAGAAGAGGTTGTGGGATGTTCAAATGGAGTGGAGCATAATATTTGACTACAAAATGCATGACCTGTTAGGGAGCATTCTCAGCAAATTGATCTCTCCCAGATGGAGGATGTCTGACCTCGCCAGGAACTGCTAGAAAATGTTGCCGAATAATGCAGACCATATGCCTCCCACATAGTCGTGGTCAGTAAGAGAAATGGACAGATAAGAATGCATATAGACTTCCAGACCTTGGACTGATCAACCACAGTGCCTCTGTTTAATGTGCTTTGTATGCAAGATGACTTGGACTGTTTGCTAGAGAGCCAGTGGTTTTCAGTGCTGGACTTTCAAAGTGGCTATTGCTAGAGTCTTCTGGGACAATATGAAGACAGCTTTCATTTGCCCTGTGGCGTTCTAGCAGTTTGAATGTATGCTCCAAGGAATTTCTGAAGCACCTGCAACATTTACTATCTAATGGAGAATGTTGTGGGAAACATGAATTGGGTACAGGTATTAGTCTATTTGGAGGACCTGACTGTACCGGTATTTGGGAGAACTCAGGAAAAGCATGAAGAGAGGATTCTGAAAGTGTTAGACTAGCTAGAAACCTATAGAATAAGAGCTTATCTACACAAACAAGCACAGTTTGCAGCAGGCTGGGTTGTAAATCTACCCCACATTAGCCTGATGCACTTTAAGTGTGAATTTTGTGTAGACAAGTCCTAAAGCTATAAGTTGATAAATGCCAGTTTGGTAGAACATCAGTGAAGTATATGGGACCCTTACTACTGCAAAAAGGTATAATTATGGATCCTGATAAAACAGTGTTTTTTTAGTCCATCGGCCTGCCAATGAAATTACTGCTCAATATCTTTTTATGGGGGCTACTATAACAGATACATGAAGAATTATGCTATTATTGCAAAGCCATATGAATGACTTCACTAGCAATATCAGTTCGAGAGAAGGAAATGCAAGACAGAATCCAGAAAGTCCACAAAGACTTCTCAACAAACACTATGATCCCTTAAAACTCTTTGGGAATAAATGAGATGAAAGGTGTGATCAGGCCTTTTGGGAAATCATTAATTGCCTATCTTATGCTCCATTTTCAGTCTTTGCTGAACCAAGCAAGCCTCTGATCTGAAGCCGGTTTGGGAGGTTCAAGAGCAGTGTTATATCAAGAAGTTGAAGGGAAATGGAAACCTGCGTCTTTTGCCAAAAGTGAGACATGAGCCCTATATGTGAATTGAAATTCTTGGCCTTAAAGTCACTGTTACCGAGACATTTCAAGATTCTTTGTATGGTACTCACTCAGTTCCAGGTGTGGACACATAATCCATTGAATTCTGTTGTCAAGTGGCTAGCTAGAGGCTACAAGACAGAGGGGTTGGGCACTTTAGCTAGTTATGAGCTCAGCCTTTCAGCATTAACTGGTGAGAAGCAATATAGTTGCTGGTGCACTATTCTGTCATTCGTGACCACCTCAGTTGGCTGTAATTCCTGTAGATGGAGTAAGAGCTATTTCCTATATGACTTCCCTAAGGTTTCTGTCCCATGACAGCCCTTGCAGGGGTGTGGAAAAAACTCTGGGTCTGCCCCCAGTGTTTCGTTAGCCTCTACATTGGATCAATCTCCATTGCCCAACCTCTATGCTGCTGACTGGCGAGAGGCCTGATTGTAGGGTTGGGGTATCTATGACACATTGCTTGCATGAAATCCAGCAGGAATTATGCCATCCTCCCCAGAGGTAAGCTACTGTTAAGAAAATGGAATAGATCAGTGATTTTCAACCTATGGTCCATGGACCCTGCGGGGGGCAGGGTTCTGCAGACTATATCTAAGATTTTCAAATGTGTCTGCATCTCCATTTGAAATTTTTTTAGGGGTCCACAAATGAAAAAAGCTTGAAAACCAGTGGAATAGACTGAAGCTCGTTAATGGAGTATTGCAGTGAATAACAGCAGATCCTCTACAAAATCAGCAAAATCAATTAGAGCTGCCAAACATGAAGCCCTTGCCACACGAGACCTGCATATGCTTTGGGGCATGCAAAGAACCCTGGGACTCCTTTTTAAAACCAGTTCTAATGGCTCTGGATGGCTGAGGACCTTCTCAGGAAATGTGACCTAAGTGTTGGCTATGTTCAAAGGAAAAATTTACACCCCAGAGATGTGAATCTGGAAAATATCACCAGCAGTAAAGCTCTGGAGCTGGAATGTATTGATTTCCTGTCTCTAGAGATGGACTGGGAGAATGTGGGGAAACATTTTGCAGTGACTGACCATTTCACCCAGTATGCCCAGGTCAGAGATTAGAAGGCCAATACAGTTGTTCCAGTGCTGTGGGATAAATACTGTTCAGTGTATGAATTCCCAGCTTGGATGCACTCAGATCAACATGCATGGGGTGGGGGGAATCAGTAATCTGCTCCACTTTTTCTCTAGCTTGGGGCAGCATCCCGCGGGAGGGCGGCAGGCGGCTCTGGTGGACCTCCCGCAGGCATGCCTGTGGAGGGTCCGCTGGTCCCGCGGCTCCGGTGGACCTCCCGCAGGCATGCCTGCAGAGGGTCCGCTGGTCCCGCGGCTCCGGTGGACCTCCCGCAGACATGCCTGCGGAGGGTCCGCTGGTCCTGCGGCTCCGGTGGACCTCCCGCAGACGTGCCTGTGGAGGGTCCGCTGGTCCCGCGGCTCCGGTGGAGCATCCGCAGGCACGTCTGCCCTGAGGTCCACCGGAGCCGTGGGACCGGCGACTGCCAGAGTGCCCCCCGTGGCGTGCCGCCCTGCTTGGGGTGCCGCAAATCCTAGAACCGCCCCTGTCTCTAGCGTGTATGTGGGTGGGTGGGTGGGGGGAGGCCTGTGGCCCTGCCGCCTCCCTGCCCCTTTTCTAGGGGATGGCTCTCCAGGGAATAGAGGAGAGCAAGAGCAAGAAACCTGTGCTCTCCAGGGCACAGGGAGCACTGGGGCTTGCTCTTGTACCAACATGCTTTTCATGAGGAGCACAGGCTCTCTTGTTATTACCCAGCAAGTGGAACCTCTTGTGCATGGCTAGTTGCATGCACAAGGGCTGCGATACAATCTGGCCCTTAATGTTTAAGATGGAGCTTATGGAGCAGTAAATTATGTCTCCATGATATAGGAATTATTTGTCCTGTGGAATGATGTATGTTTTTATCTGAAAGTACGGAACCCACAGCTCCGAGCAGGGTTCCCAGGCTTGCTTTTACATACATAGTTTCTCCACCAGATGAAAGTCATTTTCTCAGAGTTAGCCATTTCTAACAGGGTGTAGCACCAATGGGTTACATCTAGAGGTGAAGGTCTCTTCCACAGAGCCTGTATGAATTTTTGGCAGCTAGCCCTGCTCAGAGAAACCGACATTTTTCATGACTGTGTGTTATCTAGCAGGTCTACGTTAATGCTACGTGGTAGATTCCAAAGCAAGCTGGAAATCTTGGCTCATAATATTAAAATACCAATAAATAATGTTTTCCCAGATAGCTTAACTTTTGGACATTCCCACAATAAATGATTCATGGTTCCTTGTTACTCTGCCATCTATAATAAGAATCTGAGGAAATGAAATTCATGTTCTTGAGTCTTGTGTGTGTGTATTGAAAGGAGAAGTGCATAGAGGCCCCAACCGAGATCTAGGCCCTGTTTAAACAGAGTCTGGATTGACGAGTTTAAAGACCAAATAGACAAGGGTGCTAGGGAAAACAAAGGCACAGAGAGGTGAAGTGACTTGCCTCTGGTCACAGCAGATCAGTGGATGAGGCAGAGAGAGAACCCAGGTTTCCTAATTACCCAGGCCAGTGCCTTGTCCCCTTCCCAGTAGTTGCTGCTGTCATTTTGCATTCACTGGATTGCTGCTATCTAGAGGCTTGATACAAAGCCCTTTGAAATCAGTGGGAATCTTTCCATTGAGTTCAGTGAACTTTGGGTCAAGACCTAGTAGTCCAGTCCTGCCCCAGTGACGTTAATAGCAAAATTCCTATTGACATCAAAGGTATGGGATCAGGCTTGGGTTACTAAAAAACTGGTTGGTTGATTAATTCCAATTTCTGAGGTTTTTAAAGAGTACAATTGTGCTAGCTCCTGGCTATGACAACGATGAGTAATTTGAAATATTTAAATTAAATAGAATGATGAACAAGTGAAGGAAACCCGTAGTCAGGGAGCAAAAGTGTGAACAGATGAGGAGTCCATCTGAATTATAGCTACACTCTGGCAGAGAGAAGTACAGTGGATTGTGTGTTTTTAAAAAAAGGGATTTTTGAGACTGTGGTCCTGGCCCAAAATACCAGTTTTTACACTGTGAAGCACTTCAAAATGGAAGTGTGAATGCAGTAAGGGAGTACTTTGGAAAGAACATGCATGGGTCATAGATGATGACAAATCAAAGGACATGGCAATAAGTGACAATGACTAGTATGAAGATGATTGGAGTAGGAAGTGTTTACTGCACAAGTGAAAACATCACTGACAAGTGATGGAATGTCAGTGTTACTAATTCGCTCAACTTCATTGGGTCCCTCGGTACCTAGTGTTTCTGAAAGCCCCAGCTCCTGGATTTGGGTGAATGCATGTGAATGTCACTTTAATGTTTGCTTTAAATGAAAGCTAAGATAGGGATCCGCAATCTGCTCTCATGGTTATGGAGAAAAGCTTGAAAATATGAAACAAGTGCTCACCAAAGGCTCAAGTCAGCAGTCATATAAAAGAACCCATATTTATATTTTAAAAGTATGATTTTAAGTGATCTCATGGATTTTTGAATGCTTGGGATTGTCAGTAGTGTGGATCTCAGAAGAGCACTGTAAATAGGATGGCTTGCCCCTTTAAGGAGTAGAGGCCCAGGGCTAGCAAACCCCAGTTACTGAGAAGGCACACATAATCAGGGATCAGCTGATTCCTTGTAAAGACCAGCAGGAAGCTGCAAAGAGTTCCCAGGGAGAGTGGAGTGGAGTACAGAGACAGCTGGGAATGGTCCAGCAGAGAAACCTGCGAGTTGGGGAGTCAGACTACAGGTAGGAAAAGCCTGGAAGTGACTTGATGAAGAGATAAACACAGTAACTTGATCTGAGAACGTCATCTGAATATTTGTTAATTTAATAAACCAGAACCTGAGAAAGGGTGTGAATGGACAAAAGGGGGGGGGGGGTTTGAAGAAGCCCCTTGAAGGGAGAAACTGAGGCAGGTGGCTGCTTGCAGGGCTGCCCTAAGACCACAAGGGGGTGCATGGGAGGTGGCTGTCTGATGATAGGCCCAAAGAGTGGGAATGTGCAAACCAGAATGGACTTGTTAAGCTTCCTTGTTTCCTAGGAGACCCCTGATATTGGATACCCTTTCTCGGACATTCAAGAGGCTGCCTGATTCTCCCATTTTTATGGTCATGCAGTTACTTTGTCCACCCAAGAATGAGTGTCATTTTAATGAAGAGTACAAGGACCATAAAGCAACAGGACGTGGGAAGGCAACAGTGCAGCGAGGCCCCTACAGCAGGAAAGCCATATTGGCGGGAGCAGGGAGCACAGCCCCTGTGGTAAGAGTGGCACACTGCAGTTCAGCAAATACAAACAGCAGTAACTGGTGTGCTGCAGAGGGAGGTTAACCTTGGAGCAGGGGACAAAGCACAATGGAGTTGTGGAAGGTGGGAGAGAGATATGGGGGCTTGGGGAGGTCTTAAATTAGCCAGGCTGGGATCTGGTCAGGATACCTCAGGTCATTCCCTACGAGATCTTCCAACTCTCTCTCACGTGCACACAGCTCGTAGCACCTTTAGTTTGATGTCTCACGAACAACGCAGATTTTGTGTAGTTATTTTTTTAACACATAAAATTTTGGTCTGGCTTTGTTACGTTTTTAAGAAACATCAGTTCTCACATGGAGGCACCAACTGCCTCCTCAGGGCATTTAAGTCTCTCCCATGGCCTCTTGTAAGGAAAAATAGTAGAGCTGAAGACTGATCACTTGATTGTTGTATTCTGAACAACTGGTGTATTGATAATGCAGTTACTGTCTTCTATATAAATATGTAATCATGAAATATGCAAAATAGGGTATTGAATTATTTTGCTTAAAATCTTCAAATTTCTGGAACTTCAGATTTAACAGGTATGGATATAAATAAAGACAGAAGGTTCCTCTGAGTCTTGATCAGACTAGACTGAGTCAAGTTAATCTTTTAAACTGAACGCCAACAGTATTTTCTGCAGGTTTTTATTCTTTGATGCAGAATTAATGTTCAGGTAAAAATTCACTGTTTTAAGGTGCATATAATTTTCTCCTTCACTCTTTTTTATTGTGAGATTTTCTGAAGTTCATCAAGTTTAACCAGCATGGTAAAAACGCCGGAAGTTGCCAGAACTGGTGCTACTACAGGGGTAGCTGAATTAGTGATCACTTGAGTGAGAGTTATTTCCTTAGTGTAGTGTAGACAAAACATAAGGCAGTCTTAGCCATACAAAAAGTGCATTATCCTGAATTATTTTATGGTATCTGAACACGTGCCTACCTTTCATCACTTAGGTGGAAGCTTGATGTTGCACTAAAAAACAACTTCAATAAATTTTCTCCCTATTAACAGCCTATGAACTTCCCCTTATTAAGTATGATGTATATAATTGTACTCAGGTATCAGAGGGTAGCCGTGTTAGTCTGGTTCTGTAGAAGCAGCAAAGAATCCTGTGGCACCTTATAGACTAACAGACGTTTTGCAGCATGAGCTTTCGTGGGTGAATACCCACTTCTTCGGATGCAAGATTGTACTTGCTATCTGGCTGTGATCTAACCTTCCTTATTATTTTGATATTTCCCTTGGAATTCATGTGATCCATTTTATTGTTTCTTTATGACAATTATATAAAGCTCTCCAGAGCTCCCCAGCATCAGTGCACCTCTACAACACAGCTGAAGCTGGGACTGTGCCCTTAAGGCACAATTGAGCCCTTAATTAGCAAACATACTAGATTACTGTAGCAAGGCTAAGTAGCTCTTCTTGAGTACCTTCTTAGCTGCATCAGTTAACACCTATTGTTGTTGCCAGGCACCTCTGTACTGATTCAGGATTGCCTAGCTTTGAAGTTTGTTTAATGGGTTTTATGAGCACCTAGAAGTTTATGTTTTGCTTGAAAACAAGGTACTAAGAATCATGGACAAGTCACACTCCTATTAACTTCACTGAGAGCTTCCAAGTACTTGCGGAATAGTTTGGCCTGGCTTCAGATCTGCCGCTCCTGGTTCCAATCCTTCACCACCACTCTAGGCTTCAGTACTGTTGAGATCCCGAAGGGTATCTCCAAGGCCTTCTGGTTGCTGGCTTCAGCCCCAAGCCCTATTATAGCTCTTAATTGTGACCACTGATGATTCTTCTCAGTTTCGATAACCATGAAGGAGCCTGCAGTACTGTAGGAGCCCACAGCTCTCAGCAGACTGCCATCAAAGGCTCCATGGAGCATAGTTTGAGAACCACTAATCTAGAGAAGGAGGAGAGAAGGCATGGTTTTGTGGTTGAGACACTAGACTGGGACTCAGGAAATCTGGGTAAAATTCCTGGCTCTGTTGCAAACTTCCTGGAAAACTTGAGCAAATCACTTAATCTCTCTATGCCTCAGTTCTCTATCCGTAAATTATGTTTCCTTTCTTCCTTCTTTAGTCTCTTTTCTGTGCAGACTGTAAACTCTTTACAGTCCTACTCTGCATATTTTGTGCCTAGCACACTGGGGTAGTACTCTAATATAAATAAATAATAGTGAGACAAATACCCCTTTTCCCACCCAATATTTTGGATGACTCATTTGTACTAATAGAGAACGGAGAGAATGAAAATTTTCATTACTGTTTGGGGCTTGTCTGAATGCTACTGAATGACGAGGGCCCCAGGAAAGATAGTGAACTGATGTTGATTTACAAAAATAATATTGTGATCTACTTCTGAGCTACCCTGAAGGTGGGTTTAATTTAACAAAGTTATGAGCACTTGACAGTTGCCCAGTAGAGTATTTTTTCTCAAGGTTGTTTAATGGGCACCTAAATAGGATACACGGAGCATGTGTGCATCGGCATTAAGTGTGCTTTACACTTCTTAACCCACTGGAGGGGCCCCACTGGTGCTCTCTGGCTGGAGGGAGCATAAGAAAGTTGATTCTGTTTTCTCATAGGCCCTTGGGAAACCAGTGTGCAAAATCCATTCACTTTGACTCAGTACCAGGAATCAGAATTGGGCCCATAGACTACACCTTATATTTCTACTGTCAGATTTTATGGCTAAAACGTTTCATTCAAACAGAGCTTCTGCTTTTTTGGAGACGTGGCTGCCAGTTTCCTGTCTGATTTTGTCTTGTGACAGCTAAAGGAGTCTAATGAAAAATGAGAAGAATGTGTTGGAGATCTCAGCAGCCATATTTCACAGTGTGATTTTTGAAACCGTTTGTTTTCTTAACTTCCTGAGGTCAACGGTTACTAGAGATGGATGTCACCACATGTGCTGATTTGAAAAAAGATGGTCAGATTTTAGGTAAGGTTACAGTTTTATGGAAAGGCAAAGAATCACAAAATTACTTGTCTTCATTTGGGGCATGATCAAGGCTTCAGAAATGCTAGTTTAGAATACAGCTGATAGAGTGGCCTACTGGAAATGTATCACGTTTTTCTGTGATTTTTTTCCCCATTAGTAACCCACAGCTGGACAAATAATTCATGAATATTCATATATGTATTCATTGTATGGGTTTTTAATAATAAAATATTAGGGCCTGATCCAAAGAATCCCATTTCTTCCAGTCACCTTTGGTTCTGTCCCTTAATAAAAAATATTTTAAAATTATTCATTCAGATACACAAATATGTTAATTCAGTTGCTTAAATAGCATTAAGCAGGCATTGAGAGCTTATCAATTATTAGGAAAAGTGTGGTCATCTGTATTGTGTATTAAAGAAGCTAAAAACATTTACTAGGATTTTTTAATAATGCTTTAACTTTTATTTTAATATACAATAGTATATTCCATGGAACTATAATACAATAAATACTAACAATGTTTAGCTTTTAAACCTTAGTGTTTTCATTCATAGATCTGAGTGTTTCACAAATAGGAATTTTTCAACTAAATGTTTTTAGCTGAAAAATGTCAGTTAGTCAAACCATAACTTTTTGTGGAAATGGGTTGGTTTTGATGAATTTCTTGACACCCAAAAATGTTGAAGTGGGGTAGTTCTGAAGTTGTCAAAACATCCTGTTTCAACATCATCTAAATGAATGATGAACAATGAATGAAAACAATTGTTTTTTGGGTTCCGAATGGCTTAATTCAGAAATTTAAGCTAATTATAGTTGACATCAAAACAAAATGTTTCCAAATTATTGAGATGAAACATTTTGAGTGACCTGAAGCAAAACATTTTTTGATTTTCATTTCATGAACATTTTTTCAAATTCAACATTTAGCCTGATTTGAGACAGGGAAAATCTCAAAAATGTTTGCAGGATGCAAACACTATTTTCCCCATCAAGATCTATGTACAAATGTGGGTACATATCATCCCCATCTTACAGATGGGGAAGCCTGAGGTACAGAAATTGATTAAGCAAAATGCTAAAGTCCCATAGCAAATCATCAGGAGAGCTAGGATATGAACGCTAATTCCCAGTCTCCTAATCTAGTGCCATATCCACTGGGCCAAGCTGTCATTAAAGCAGCAGACTCACCAGTCTTGCAACTAGCAGCCAACTGAGCAGTTGTAAACACAATTCTGCAGACACACTAAGATGGACCAGCAGATACACTACAGCAGATCACCATCAGGTTTCATTTGTTAGTGTTTGGAGACACTTCTATCCAATAGAAACCTTTTGAGCCCAGGGGGTTCAAATTAACTCAGTCTAAACTTCAGAATTGGTTTTAACGCTTTGGTTGCTGGATTAAAGTATCATTAAAAGCACATATCAAAGTATCTGTTTCTGATTATTACAGTTTTAAGCTATGAAGTTGTATAGTTTACAGTTATTAGTATGGGGGGGAATTGAGGGAGATAGGAGGAGGGGCTGCAACAGAAAATATTGGAAACAGAACACTAAAATCTTACTTGTATTTGAGACACCATATACATACTGTACCTCTTACGTAATCTCAACTCACTCTTTAGGAATTGAGACACACAAGGCGAGTGAGGTAATATCTTTTATTGGACCACTTTCTGTTGGTGAAAAAGACAAAGCTTTCGAGCTACACAGAACTCTTCCTCACGTCTGTGTCTTCTTCGGGAATTTGTCACACAACACCCATTAGCATTCATGGGGGCAATACCCTGGGTGGTGAGTTGAGAATATAATGCTTCTGGCTATAATAAAGTTCAATGTGATACTCCCTGCACTACATCAGAGTTTTCTGATTTTTCCATAGAGTACATTTGTATGGTGGCTAAAGAAGAAAAAGAAATAAGAGTATGACAAAAGTGAATGGTCTGGTATAATTGAAACTGGTTACAAGGCATCAGATGCAAATATCAAGCAGTTATGCTTTAAAATGCTGAACAGATGGTACAGCACAATGCAACGACTGTTTAGAATAACCCTGAAGTATAGTGAAAAATTGTTGGAGGTGTGGGAATGTGGCAAGTGTTTTCCAAAACAATCGTATGGGATTGCTTACATGTCCAAAAGTGCTGGCAATCAGTAGGAGACAAACTGGAAGTAATAGCTGAGCAGGTGATAACAACAGAATCTGCACGGATGTTAAATGACATTTTAATGCTGAAAGTGGGGAACAAATGACACATCTGATAAAGCAAATGATTTCTAGTGGTAACAGAAGAAGTGATATATAGCTAGTGGAAAGATAAGCCACTAATTTATGCATTAACAGACATACTGTAGCCCTTTTGAAATAATATGTACAAGGTAATTTAGAGAGTTATGAGACTACATGGAAATCATTTAAGTATATTAAATGCTTTGCACTAAAAGTCGAGTGGATTAAAAAAACTTAAATGAAGTTTAATAAAGAGAATCTAAAATTTCCGCTGCATAATTAGGGTTTTTTTAATGGATTAGTTAAGCATTAACTTTATACGGAATATACTAGTGAATCTGATATGAATTATCCTGTTCCCGCTGATGACAGTGGGAAATCTCTGACTTCATTGGGACCAGAAGCAGGCTTTGATAATATCCTCTGTGAGTATATATATTTTTTGTTTTGCTTGTCAAATATACCATGTCTCTACTTGATATCTGTGTGTGAAAGTGAAAGACAAAAGATGTCACGCAGATACTGGCATGCAATTTCTGTAGAAACATAGAAGTAGTTTCAGTTAAAATAAAAATAATGCTCTAGTTTTTTACAAACTCTATCAGCACTGCAGGTGACACTGCTGGAGCAGTATGACTTTGTGGATTTTGCAAAATGTTTCATGTCAAACATCATTTTTCTTGTTTTGAGCAATCAGAAGGTGGCCTTTGCAGGCAAAAATGTATTTGCTAATATGGCAAAGGTTCACGAGACAAAGAGTATGGAAATTTGCATTTTGTTCTTTTGTGAAACAATGCAAGCAAGTTTTTCCCTACAAACATCAGTGCCCACTGACTACATTTAATAGATTTTTTAAAAATACACTATTGACATTAAATTGGGGTCTCCTTGCTACTCACTAGAGCTAGACAAACATTTTCCTTTGAAATCTTTTTTGCATGAAATGTCTCAACAATTGTTTTAGGCTTTCATCAAAAAAAAAAAGGTGAAATCTTTAAAATGTGGTTTTCAGTAGCATACAAAAAACAAAGAAACCAAAACTTTTTTGACAGTCCAAAATTGAAATAAATTATAATAATTTTTGGGGGGGTAAAAATATGTCCCATGAAAACTTTCAATCAGCTCTACTATGCCTCTTAAGCTGGTGATTCATTGCAGATATACAGACAGTACCATTGCATAATGTGTTATACTAAAACTCCAGTAAATATATAGACCATAATTCTTGTTGACTTTTAGTAGTAACTTAAGTTTACCTATGGAAACTAAGGTACCTTGAATATCAGGAGTCTGATCCGGTTGTAGTTTGCCCAGCCAAACTCCTTCATTAACTTCAGGGGGAGTTAGAGCTGCAGGATTGGGCTAAAATGTTGATGGCTTGAAATTACTTCAATTTGCAAATATCACCTTGATTAGAGATGGACGTAGTCTGCAATACTTGGATCTGGAGCTGAATTTCATGCATGCAAATGTTTGGTGAGGGAGGTTCAGAGTTGGGGATTTGGCTCAATATGTTATAAAACTAGTATGTCACTTCCAAAATTTGGATACAGTTGGGGATTTCAAATATGCTGCAAAGTTTGACATTGTTTTGACTCCAGGGCTTTCATTAAACCAATCTCTAATATTCATACTCCTGAAAAATATTCCACATTATTACTGAGAACAGTTGTCTTTTTTTTAACTTTGAAACCTACTGTTCCCTCCTGTTTTCCTCTAAGCAATTGTGAATTGAAAAAAAAAATCTAAATAGCACTCATGTTCATCGCAACCCCATTCTTATCTCATCGAACCCACAGTGAGCCCCTTTCAGAAAATCTCCCGAGTTCCCTAGCCATTTGACATTTGATTTATTGGTTCTCTTCCTTCCTTTGTTACAGTAGGTCAATTACACACTGAGCCAATGACAATCTCCCTGTAGGAAGCATACACATTTAACATTGCTTTGCTAGCAGAGGGTGGGTGGCCTGGATGTACAAATGCCATCGATGACGTCTGACAGACGGATGAAGAAGTCAGTGGGACATCTCCTTGTATCTTTCCTTTTTCAGCACTGTCAGGCACCCTGCTTGTGGTATTTTTAAACTATGCTTCTGATGTCTTCAGGAAATGAAAAACAACCCACATACCATTTTCTCAGAGGGTGAAAGTATTCCAGGAAAAAAAAGGAAGATGAAGAAAGTATTCCAGAAAAAAAGGAACAATAGAATGGCGGACTTGAAATGAAACAATGTGTTCATTGAAGCACATCATCACCACCAAAATCTATGTTGAAGGCGTTTTAAAACTCCTTAAGATACACGGTAGTATTTTTCTTTCCTTTTTTATAAATAAAAAACAGCTACATTTCATACAGAGGAAAATAAAACTAACTATAATACAATAAAGCACTGCATAAAGTTTGGTCCCACACTGTCTGCAGTCAATGGCAGTCTTTTCACTGACATCAATGAGACCTGGATCAGGATCTTAAAAAAGAAAAGCGGAAAGCCAATGGTCCTGATTCTCCTCTCACACCAACATACAGGAGTATCTCCACCAATGCCGGTAGAATTACTCTGATGTGAAACCGTTGAGAGAGAGGAGAAACAAGCCTTTAATGTCTTCTGGATGTATTTCTTCAATCACTGAACAGTACAGAGTTCAATATTGTTTTTAATTAAACCACTACATCAAGATAGTAAGTACTAAAAACTGCATCTCATAAAATAAACATACAGATATTGTTAGACCTCAAACCAGCAAAGACTTATGCACTTGCTTAACTTTATGTACAGTGAGTGGTCTCACTGAAATCAATCAAGACAGCTGCTCTGCTGGAAGCCATCAAATCTGTCACCCTCACTCTTATTTATTACTTATGTACAAAAATAGCTTGTACTGTCAGCAACTTTATCTTTGACAAAAAGTTACTAACTAAAAAACAGGTCATGCCAGTACTTCATTAAAAGGCACTTCCATATATTCTAGTCCATATTAGTCTATGTGATGCAATGTTGGAAGGAGCCAGGGTGGAAAATCATTTTAAATGTGTACTAACATAGGGTTTAATCCTGCACTTAGTGATAAGAAGTGTCCCACTGAAGGCAGTGAGGCTACTTGCTTGAATAAGGACAACTCATATGATTGAGCATATATATTGTATTAGAGGCTCTCAAATAGACTGAGGTGTATAATTTGATCCTAGATACTATATAAATAGTTGCTTCATCAGTAAAAACCCTTCTCAACTATTAAAACATACTAGACCTCAAAGTAAAAATAAAATGCTTTTGTGTTATTTTTTTCAAAAGTGCCTAAGTCCCATTATCAAAAGTGATTTAGGCACTTGGCTGCCTTAGGCACTTGGCTGCCTACGTCACTGTGAAAGACAATGAAAATGTGGCTCTTAAGGCCCAGGGGACAGATTTTTGAAGATATTTAGGTGCCTATAAATGCAGATAGTGACTAGTGGGATTTTCAAAGGCACCTTGGGGCCTAACTCCATCATGTACTGGCCGCATTGCTTCATGAGAGGTAGTCATCTCTATGCCATGAAGGAGTGTAGGAGCACAACCTGGGCACCCTGGAAGTTCAAGGGGACATTCTGGAATGCTAGGGGACAAGAGCACTGGGAGTTGGGATGAAGACCCAAGTTTACTTGCTCAAGCTAGGCAGAGGAGGAGGACGGGAAGGTGCTGTTCATGGTGACAGGGAGATATACAGTAACTCCTCGCTTAACGTTGTAGTTATGTTCCTGAAAAATGCAACTTAGAGCGAAATGATGTTAAGTGAATCCAATTTCCCCATAAGAATTAATGTAAATGGGGGGGGGTTAGGTTCCAGGGAAATTTTTTTCACCAGACAAAAAACTATATATTATATAGATATACACACAGTATATGTTTTAAACAAACAATTTAATACTGTTCACAGCTATGATGAGTGTGAAGCTTGGTTGAGGTGGTGAAGTTAGCGGGTGGAAGAGGGTGGGATATTTCCCAGAGAATGCCTTGCTGCTAAATGATGAACTAGCACTCGGCTGAGCCCTCAAGGGTTAACACATTATTGTTAATGTAGCCTCTCACACAAGGCAGCACAAACACGAGGGAGGGGAGACAGCAGAGCAGACAGAGACAGATACACACCTTGTGCATGGGAGAGAGAGAGAGAGAGAGAGATGCACACTGCCCCTTTAAGTAAGCTGACCCACTCTTAAGTGTATTGTCTTTTTAAGTGTCCCTTCCCTATTCTATATGGAGAAGGGGTAAGCAGGGTGCTGAAGCAGAAGGAGGGGGACACCCTGACATTAGCCCCCACCCTTCCCTCCCTGCACAGCAAGCAGGAGTCTCTGGGAGCAGCTCCAAGGCAAAGGGCAGGAGCAGCACATGGCAGTGCCCGGCAATTGTTAGCCTGCTGGGTGGCTGCAGCACAGGGAACTTAGAGGAGCGGGGAGCTGATAGGGGGAGCTGATAGGGGGGCTGCCGGTCCACCCTGGTTCCAAGCCCCCACCAGCTAGCTGCAATAGGCTGCTCTTCCTGCAAGCAGTGGACAAAGCTGGCGGCTGCCAAACGATGTTAGAAGGGAGCATTGCGCAACTTTAAACGAGCATGTTCCCTAATTGATCAGCAACGTAACAACGAAACAATGTTAACCGGGACGACTTTAAGTGAGGAGTTACTGTACTACTGAGTGCTATCAACATATGGGGAGCAGCCAAATTATAAAGTTGCAGCAAGGTCACTGGCAGTGTGCAGAAAAGAGCAGAGGGCCAAGAAGTGAACCTTCTGGTATAAAACAAAAGCAAAGCCTTTTTTCCAGCATTGTTTTTAAAGACCACCTCTAAAATCAGCTCTTATCATATGCGCTGACTCTATGGGTGCTCTGGGGCTGGAGCACCCAGGGGAAAAAAAGATGGGTGCTTAGCACCAACCAGCAGCCCCCTATCAATGCCTGTCCCTCCCCCCAGAGCCTCCTGCCCACCGGCAGGCCCCGCCAATCAGCGCCTCCCTCTTCCTCCCAGCGCCTACCGCCTGCCATGGATCAGCTGTTTCGTGGCATCAGGAGGTGCTGGGGGGGTGGAACTGGGCAGGAAGAGGCAGAGTGGGGGTGGGAAGGGGCAGGATAGGGTGAAAAGAAGCAGGGTGGGGGCAGGGCCTGGGCAGAGCTGTGGGGGGAGCACTCCCAGCAGAATAGAAACTTGGCACCTCTGGCTCTTATTGTACAAATCAAATGATGCACTGCCCCCACCCTGGATGTCCTATGCTAGTAGTTCTCATGCTTTCCAGACTACTGTACCCCTTTCAGGATGCTGATTTGTCTTGCATACCCCCAAGTTTCACCTCAATTAAAAACGACTTGCTTACAAAATCAGACATAAAAATACAAGTGTCATAGCACACTGTTATTGAATTTTTTTGACTTTCTCACTTTTACAATATAATTATAAAATAAATCAATTGGATTAGAACTATTGCACTTATATTTCAGTGTACAGTGTATAGAACACTATAAACAAGTCATTGTATGAAAGTTTAGTTTGTCCTGACTTCACTAGTGCTTTTTATGTAGCCTGTTGTAAAGCTAGGAAAATATCTAGATGAGTTGATGTACCCCCTGGAAGTCCTCTGCGTACCCCCAGGGCTACTTGTACGTAGGGTTGCCAACTTTCTAATTGCACAAAACCAAACACCCTTGCCCCACCTCTGCCCCTTCTCTAACTCCAGACAGGCAGCGCTTACCTCAGGCGGCTCCCAGTCGGTGGTGCCGCGGGGCTAAGGCAGACTCACTTGCCGGCCCTGGCTCTGTGCTACTCCTGGAAGCATTTGGCATGTCCGGCCTCTAGGCAGAGGTTCCGCCAGGCGGCTCTGCGCAGTGCATGCTGCCCGAGCCTCAGGCACCATCCCCGCAGCAGGCACTGTGGCCAATGGGAGCTGCAGAGCTGGCACTCAGGGCGGCGGCAGCATGTGGAGGTTCCCTGATTGCACCTGCGACCAGAGGCTGCAGGGACATGCCAGCCACTTTGCGTGGAGCCAGGGCAGGCAAGGAGCCTGCCTTAGCCCCCCTGCACTGCCGACTGCCTGGTCATTGATGCTGCCAGGGTCCCTTTTTGACTGGGCATTCAAAAATCAGATGCCTGGCAATGCTACTTGTACCCCTGGTTGAGAACCACTCTTCTAGACCCTACGTGCGGCATACTGTGGTTTTGCTGCATGGAAGTCACTGTTGAGAGACTTTTCAGTGTCTCGCCCCAGAACAGTTTGCAGCAGGGCTTGGAGGTGTTGTGGGCTTGGGCTGGGGCAGTAGCCAGTGGATTTATCACTATGCAGATCAATAGGCCTAACCCCTACTATAGATTCCAGAGCAGCCCAGGGGCTGCAGTAGGATTGGGCTGAGGCATTGTTCTTAGTCATGAGTAGTAGCCATGACATCAAGGGGACGAATCACACGGATAAAGGTTAAGGGTTTTGAGGATCAGACCCTTAGATCCCCTCTGTGAAGCATGTTTACTCAGGTGCTTTGTGGGATTGTGGTATGATGACAATATTTGGCCCGTAATCAGGTTCTGACACCAAAAGCTCCCTACCACAGAAAGCTGTGCTCTAGATCTGGTGTTTCAAGGCCTGAAACTTATCCGTGATTTTGGATCGTAGACTAAAAAGGGATTTTTTCCATAAACAAATGATTATTAAATATAGTAAGAGATTTCACACCCCTCCACAGATTTGTTTAGATAAGGGCTTTTACAGCCATTGAGTATAGATCTTTAAAACACATGGTGCTTTAATGTTGTGAAAAACTTTTCAGCTAAAATGCGTTATTTTAGAGTATTTTCAGGAGAAAAAAAAGTGTAAGCCGTAATTTTTCTATTTGTGGATTTACAGTGTATTGCTTATTTTGGATCATCTCCGCTGGCAGCTTGTATTATATTATATTATACTGCGTACTACAGTCCTGACAACATCTTTTCATGGAGTGAGAATGGGGCTTCTTTTTTGGTACCCAAAAGGGAAATAGAATTGGAAGTTTAGAAATGGATCCCGTATCATACCTTCTCTAAGTCTTTTTTTGAAATGATACAAGTTTTCTTGTAACCGGTACTGTTACTAGGACAGCATTAAACAAACAGGATCCTAGATTCCTTTGCTTAACTTCATAGTTAGGTCTCCTGTCTGTTAGTGGTTGCTGAACTATATGTATGGGGGGAAATTTCAGCAAATAAAGGTAGAGCTGGCATTAAATCACCTAGCCAGGAAGGAAGTCCTTACCCTAAATTAAGTGGGCTTTTAGTTTCAGCAGGCTCTCACTGTATCTCTTTAAATCAAACACTTGAAGTGTATTTATTATTATACTGTGATATATGCCTTGTACTAGACAGTGAATTAGAAGTGAGTGTTGTAGAGGAGGAATAAAGTTATAGTTGCACGGAGACACACGCTGCACAGCAGCTGTACTCGACCTTAAGGCCCCTCCTCCGCAGTTGCAAAGGGCTCATAGGCAATGGGACTGGTGTGGTTCCATTGCCCAAGAGGGGCTCATGAATGCAGCTGTTCATCCCCCTCCCCCTGCCCAGGCTGCACAGAGAACTCTCCACAAAAGCTCCTTATTCAGTAGTGGGAGGAGAGCTGGGAGGCTATGAGAAAGGTGGGGCAAGGGCAAAGGGCAGATGTTACACTGATCCTCCCGCCAACAAGGGGCTGTGTAAAGGCCTTCTGTAGGCGGCAGTAGCCTATGCGGTGCAGCTCCACAGTTGCTCTGCAGTGCCATGGAGAGGATTCCCTCTGGGCTTTGGATTGACCCCTTTATGCAGAAGATTTAATTAGGGCCACCTCCAGGAAACCACCATAAAGCCTCAGTAAAAGGACTCAGCTCTACATGAAAAGCAGCACGGCTCTGAGGGATGGAATGCTCAGCCCAGCAGGGCAGGAGTCTGCACAACTGAGCTGTAATCACTTATATGGGGAAGTGTGACTAGGGATTTTTTTATTACCTTTCTGTCGGAGTATAGCCCAGGGGATCTGTACTGTGTATAGACCTACTGGCCACACCCTTTGCTCTCTCACAACCCCGAGGCTGGCAGTGAGCTGCACAAATTTCTGTGGAGTGGTTCTCAACGTTTACCCCATATATAGCCAATATATAACTATAACACTGCTTGTGGGCCACCTGCCCCCATGTAGAATGCTCCAGAATTAGTTCCTTTGTTTGCTTGCTTTTCTTACTGAAGAACTGCAGTGTACCTCCTCTTTTCTTTGTCTTGCACTCTGGACAGTGAAATGCAGCCTGGGCTTTCCTAGATAATAACACAAAAAATATTCATTTACTTTGTGTAGTTTGTTTTCCCCCAAGTAGAGCTTTGAAACTGCTGGGCCAAACTGAATGAGTTCAGCTCTCCAGAGGGAGCTCCAAAGGGACATAATCTGTACTCAGCCATATACAAAAGCCACTGGCTCGTTGTTTAAAGTTATACTTTTATATCTGCATGTGCTGTACAAAGACATAAATTTTTGAAATGAAAATTATTAAAGCAATAACATCTGGCAACCAGGAATAGTCATCTGATGATGCCTGGAAATTGGGACATTAGTACAGCAAATGGATAGATTTGGGGCATTATCACATAACAATGGATCTGTTGTCAGACGTTGTTTTATAATTCTCTGACCCACAAAGTACGAGGGAGCAAAACGTGACACTGATTCTAGTACACGAACTAAAATGTGACTGATCCAAACAACAACACTGCAACATTTTCATACAGAGAAATTATTTCTGTATTAACTGGTATGTGGAAAGACAGCTATAGAACTGGCAAGAAATGGACCTTACAGTTTTTCATGTGCTTCCTCGTTCCAGTGCAGTTTGTGTTCAGTGGTAAACAGTCTTGTTCTCAAACCTCAGAAATGACCAGTCATATAACATGTGGCTGTATTTCAGTTTCTAGTTTTAAAATAGGGTAAATGGGATGGTAATATGTGCCCAGTGAATATTATATGCTAATCAAAAATAATTATGAATAATATAATTAGAAGAAATTTGGGCCAACAGATATAATCTTGGGACAGCTCCACTGAAATCCATGGAATGATACTGATTTATACCAGCTGAGGACTAAACTAAGACCCTGATCCTGCAAAAATGCATGCATGTGCTTAACTTCATGCACTAAGAAGTCTCATTGAGTATGTCTACATTGCAGGAAAACACCCACGACTGTCCTGTGTCAGCTGACTCAGGCTCGGGCTGCGGGCTCTGGGATCCTCCAGATTCTGGGCTCCACCTGAGCCAGTATGTCTACACAGGCATAGGCGGCAGGTTTGTATAATTTTTGGTGGGGCCCAAAATGGTGGTGCCCCCCCGCTCCCGCCCTGTAAGCCGATATAAAATGAAGCTACAACGCGTCAGTGCCACAAGATTACAAGGGTCAATTAAAAGTGGAAAGTCAGAAGCAGCACTTGCCTACTTCAATATACAGTATTATATTTTGTTGCATCTGTTGTGATGAAGTGGGAATGTTCTTAATATTTTCTCTGAATACTGTGTGGGTGCCTCAGTTTCCCCTGCAAGATGCCAACTGAAGGTGTTGGGGACAAAGAGATCAGGTGGCCTCCTTGTCCAGAAGAGACACAGAGGCCAGAGGAGGGAGTGTCAGTTTGGAGCTGGCTGGGGAAATTGGGAGAGACCCAGAACTTGGTTCTGGGCTCCCCACCCCCCAAGATGGACCTGACAGAGGGGTTCTGTTTTCTGTACCAACAAGCTCTGTTTAAACTGTGTTCCCGTCATCTAATAAACCTTCTGTTTTACTGTCTGGCTGAGAGTCATATCTGACTGCAGAGTTGGGGTGCAGCGACCTCTGGTTGCCCCAGGACCAGCCTGGGCAGACTCACTTTGGAAAGTGCATGACGTGGAAGGGCATGCTGAATGCTCCGAGGTCAGACCCAGGAAGGTGTAAGCTTCTTGCCCTGGAGACAGTATGCTCCGAGAGAGGAGGCTCCCCCAGAGTCCTGACTGGCTTTGTATGGAGATGTTCCAAAGCATCCCAGCATCCCCTTCCACACCGTGCACTTCCCAGAAGTCCGCACAGGCACTGACACTCCCTCCTCCGGCCTTTGTCTCTTTTCCAGGCATTAGGAGGCCACCTGATCTCTCTGTTCTCCAACACCTTCAGTTGGCACCTTGCAGGGGAAACTGATTTGGGAGAAATGAATTAACAGCTGCCCAAACCGAGCTTGAGCACTCCTGAATTTTGAGGTGTTCAAATCTGGAAGGCAGGTGCTGGGGGTGGGAGAGGGCTGTGGGCTCCATGGGGGAGCATGGCAGCAACTGTCTGGAGCTGCATGGAGCCAGATACGCTGGTCTGAGTGGCACAGTAAGCAGTTTGGGGGTTGGAGAAGAGGTAGGGAGTTCCGGGGGGCAGTCAAGGGACAAGGAGCAGGGGGAGTTGGATGGGGCAGAGGTTCGAAGGGGCAGTCAGGGGACAGGCAGCAATTGGATAGGCATGGGAGTCTAAGAGGTTTATCAGGGGACAGGTAGGGGGTGCGGTCCTGGGGGGGGCAGTTGGGGACAAGGAGAAGGGAGGCTTAGATAGGGGCTGAGGTCCCAAGGGGCAGTTAGGGGCAGGGGTCTCGGGAGGGGGTAATTGGGGAACAAGGACCAGTGGGGCTTAGATAGGGGGTGGAGGTTCTGGGGGGCAGTTGGGGCAGGGGTCTGGGGAGGGGGCAATCAGCGGACAGAGGCTGGGATTCAAAGGGCTCTGGGCTGCTGGCAGCCGCGGGGATCCCAGAGCCCTTTAAATCCCAGCCCCGGCTGGGAGTCAGAGGACTCTGGGCTGCCTGCAACCGCAGGGAGCCCAGAGCCTTTTAAATCCCAGCCGGGGCCGGGAATCAGAGGGCTCTGGGCTGCCCACTGCGGCGGGGAGCCCAGAGCCCTTTAAATCTCAGCCGCGGCTGGGATTTAAAGGGCTCTGGGCTGCCTGCACCCGCGGGGAGCACAGAGCCTTTTAAATCCCAGCCGCGGCCGGGAAGGAGAGGGCTCTGGGCTTCCGGCTGCGGCTGGCAGCCCCGCGCCCTCTGATTCCCGGCCGCGGCTGGGATTTAAAGGGCTCTGGGCTGCCTGCAACCGCGGGGAGCGCAGAGCCCTCTGATTCCCGGCCGCGGCTGGGATTTAAAGGGCTCTGGGCAGCCCTGGCGGCGGCGGCGGCAGCGGCGGGGGGGCGCTCTAAGCAGGGGAGAAAAAACATTGGTGGGGCAGAGCCCCTGCTTGGGATTTATTCATGGGGCTAAAGCCCCAGAGCCCCATATAAGTCGGCGCCTATGTACACAGGGGCATTCACAGGAATAAAAATTTGGCTGCTTTTTGAGAGACACTTTCTGTGCCCCCTGTGGCCGAAGGAGTTGGCTGCTCCCTCCCTGCCGTCCCCACCCAACCACAGCTGGAGGAGCCGGCTCTCCACCCATCCACCTGGGGCCGGTGGAGCTCGCTCTCCCCCAGCAGCTGGAGGAACTGGATCTCCCCCCGTGGCCCCAGGTCCAGAGAAGCTGTCACCTCTCGCCCCAGCCTGGGACCGGAGGAATTTGATCTCCCTGCACCAGCCCTGGAGAAGTTCTGTGCCCCCATTGATTGGGGGTGTCCATGCCCCTGCTTGCCCCCTACTTGCGCGTGCCTCAGTGTCTACACTGCAACTTTGTAGACCTCAGCCCAAACTCCACGGGCCTGAGTCAGCTGATGTGGGCCAGCCACACCAACTGACTTTAATGCACTACTCACCATGCATAAATTAAAACACAAACACAAGTGTTTCCAGGAGCAGGGTCTTAATTAGCCATGTCAAATGCTCAGGTGCTAATATGAACTAGCTCAATGTTACTTCATTGCCACTTACCAGTTTCTTTTTGTTTAAAAAAAGATATTCTGTACTCTAAGTCTAGCCAATGAAAATTATTGACTACTTGGGAATTTCATGCAGGATATATACAGTGGTTGTGAACATTCTGTATGTTATTGTTATTACATATGTATATGTTATTGTGTCTACTCAATGAGGCTTCAGGACTTTGTGAATGTGTGTAATACATTGCACTGTGGTTCTAAGAGATTATAAGGATAGATATCTGGTACAATGATTTAACCTTTACTCTAAAAGATTTTGATTCACACTCCCTGAAACCATGGGCAAAGCATCCACTGATTTCAGCAGTGCAGGATCAGGCTCTATCGGTGAAATCCTGGTCCCATTAAAAGTGACTTTGATTTCAGTGCACCCAGGATTTCACCCTAAATGTTCAGTAATCTCCCAGCCAAGGATACTAGGTCCTCTTCTCCTCTCTGTTTTATTGTGCTTTGCATTGTTTTCTTAATATAGACATACTCTTTAAGTATGTCTAGACTCACAATCTGCAGTTTTGTGCCCATTCTAGAAATTTCACAAATAGAGTGCTGATGGCTAAGACATCCATATATTAGAATTTTCATGGAGCTTTCGAAAATGTAAGGAGTAGAACACAGAGACAAAATAACTGATCAAAAATCTTTCCTGGGTGAAGTGAGACCCTTGGAAGTAAAATCCATATTGTGTCTCTACTATAACAGGAAGAACAATTTAGCTTTACCTGAAATGATTGAGTAGCCCACACTATTTGTAATTTGTAATTTGTAAAAAAATTACATCTAAATTCTTCAAGGAGAACGTGTGTGCGTGTGAGTGTGAGCTAGTAAGACTTCTCAGCTAGATTACAACCACTACAGCTTTTGAGTATGTGGCTATAACAGAAGTAGAGCCAGACACAAATCTTTCATATGTGAAGGTATAACAAGTTTCCTCATTTTTGTAAATCAGACAGTGCAGGGCAGTAATCCTTCTTGTTACTTAAAACAAAACTTCACGTGCACTGTGGACTTCTCCTGTGGTCAGGACTGGCAGAAAACATGGAACAAGCTAATTAGGTTGTCAGCTGGAAGCATTTTAATCTCCTGATAAATATCAGCTATCAGTAAGGGTGAAATAAAACAGCATTTATGTGTAATGATTTTTGAGGGGTATATAATTAAATCTTGGTTGGGTTTTTTTTAGTGGTAAAATATTCAGGGAATTCAATCAATGTGTTACATATCTTTCAAAGTTTCTAGTGTTCTTTGTAAACTGCCTTCCTTACAGGGATGAATTACTGATCTATCATTCTGGGTTTGTTGGCCTCAGGTTCTTACAGTGTGGACAGACAAGGCATGTAATTTCATTCCTACTTTCTTCATACACTTTTCTTTGGCCTGTTGGCAAAAGCCCTTTGGTGCCAGGTCTCATATTCCAGCTGTTGTACATTTGTCTTACTATACTTTTGTCATCTCTTCAGTTTTTGGAACTAGGCTGTAGGCAGACAATATTTGTGGGAAAATCTGTGGAGTCTGGCTACACAGTCTGATAGGCTGTATGATATAGTATTTTGTTTCCTAATCTATTTTTGGTAAAGACCAAGAAAATATTTCAGTGTAATTGATATACATATGCATATATAATATGGATACATATGGACATAGCAGTACCATACACCAAGAAAGTGGAAGTACTTAACCTGCCATACTAGTCCGTCTGCAAAGTGTAGGTGCTTTCTGTGCTACTCTCACACATGCTGCCTTGCCTATACTGTAATAACATTCTTAGAACTACCTAGAATCATCCCTCCCTCCGCCCCATTATTTTAATGAAACCTGAAACCAGGCTGAAATGTCCTTGGCTTCAGATTTCATTACAAATCCAAAATCAGGTTCATGAGCCTTTTGTCAGTCCTAGGCTGAGTTTCATGAGAACCTAGGTGACTGTATGGCAGTATGTGGAAACAATGTGAATCTAGGTGTTTTCTCATTGGCTATGTTTGAGCATCTCTTTACATTTTGGGGTTTGTTCTGCATAGAATCATAGAACTGGAAGGGAGCTCGAGATGTCATCTAATCCAGTCCTTTGCACTCAAGGCATGACTAAGTATTATCTAGACCAACCCTGACAGGTGTTTGTCCAACCTGCTCCTAAAAATTCCCAATGATGGAGATTCCACAACCTCCCTAGGCAATTTATTCCAGTGCTTAACCACTCTGACAATTAGGAAGTTTTTCCTAATGTCCAACCTAAACTGTCCTTGCTGCAATTTAAGCCCATTGCTTCTTGTTCTATCCTCAGAGGTTAAGGAGAACAATTTTTCTCCCTCCTCCTTGTAACAACCTTTTATGTACTTGAAAACTGTTATCATGCCCCTTCTCAATCTTCTCTTCTCCAGACTAAACAAACCCAATTTTTTTCAATCTTCCCTCATGGGTCATGTTTTCTAGACCTTTAATCATTTTTGTTGCTCTTTTCTGGACTTTCTCCAATTTGTCCACATCTTTCCTGAAATATGGCGACCATAACTGGACACAATACTCCAGTTGAGGCCTAATCAGCGTGGAGTAGAGCAGAAGAATTACTTCTCGTGTCTTGCTAAGAACTCTCCTGCTAATACATCCCAGAATGATGTTTGCTTTTTTTGCAACTCTCCCCTTTCCCTTGTCTGTCCTTTGTCTGAATATTGACTTAGATTATAAATTCTTCCTACATATCAGTAAAGTGCTTAGCACACTTTGGGTACTAGGTTAATAATGAATAATAATAATTAACAATGTACATTTGTTTAAACTCCTGTGGTGTGTGAGAAATCCAAATCATGATAAGGTGCCCAGTCCCTTGGTTCAGATCCTTACCCAGACAAAACTTCACTTGCCTTATATATCTTAATGTATTACTTAAATTTTGCCTGGGTAAAGACAGACCAGGGAATGCAGAATTGGGCCCAAGAGCAACATACTAAAAATTTTTACTTTACTTTATTTTATTTTTGTAGAAAGAGAGAGAATAACAGCAGGTCGCTTTGGATAAATCAGCTAAAATAGCTGAACTTTGAGGTGCTTATCTAAACAGAACTGAACTGCCAAAGCTTTGAGGCTTGCCCATCACTAATGCTATATTAAAGTTTCTGGCGTCATTCCTCAGCTCCATATGAACTTTGCTTGGTGCATGGCCTGAGGTGGCAAAGCAAAGGTGACTTTATGCTACCTTTGAAACTCCTCTATTCAGTAGATTTGTCCAATCATAGGTATAAATTAAAGCTGCCTTTAGGCAGCTCTAAACTTCTCCCTGGCTGCATATGGCCCAAGGGAATATTCCAGCATCTGGGAATAGCTGGATTACAGATGCTACATGGGGATCTTTTGGTGATTTTAGGATAGTATCTGTGCCAGCTCTGCACCACATCTACTTTGAGGGGAAAGTTTTCTGGAAATGAGAGCATGGAATATTCATAAGGAAAGAAATCCAGAGTTAAAAATGTGGGAGTCTCAATCCAATCACATTTTTTAAAACTATCCAGGGTACTAAGATAGTTGGGGTACTACACGCACATACAAGCTGTACTAATGGTAGGAGGAGTGCTAGTGTAATAAGACCACCAGCTGTTAGCAGTTAAATGGTCTATATGAATGCTGCCACCATTGCTACCACCAGCTGAGCTAAACCAGGGGTCATGCAGTGGATAAAAATGCTGGTGGAGCACCAGTTAAAGAGGCATGTTCCAGAGTTGCTTAAAACTGTGACTTTTCCCAGACTATCAAAATTACAGACCTATCTGTGCTAACTTGTATTAGGCTGATCTACTGTGAAAATTTAACATTAATAGCCCTCAGACCTCCTCCTCTGGTGTCTATGGTGGGAGCAGTGCTATGAAATCAAGTTTAAGATACTGGATCAAATTTGGAAAAAGCCACAGACACTTGAAAATAATTAATTTCTTGTTTCCTATTGCCACTGTTTCAGAAGTTTGTTTCAATCGTGTTCTTCTTTGCAACTCAACTTCTTTCATTGTCTAGCCCTTTAGTAAAATCATAAAAATTCAGTCTTCATGCCATTGTGGTATATTGAAAACTGTGTAAAAATGATAAGCTATCACTTTAAGTCTCAAGGGGTTTCCTGGTCCTACATGCAGGCTAGGGGCTTTGTAGGGAAGTGTATTATCTGTGTCCTTAGCAGTTAGTTGGCAAAATGCCAGCATAGAATAAGGTGGAGTGAGTTGTGCCTCTCTGTCTGAGGAAGCAACCTGTTTTGTCTCTCTCTGTTCCTGGATTCTTAGGTGTGTTATTGTTCTGAATTCTAAAAAATAAAGTAGTGTTACATTGCATCATTCCAACAAGAGTATTGTATGTTTTTATCTAACTTATCTGTTTATGTCCTGTGAACTTAACAATTATGAAATCAAAGTATGTTTCTTTCTGTACAAAAGGGCATAGTAGAGCTTGCTCATTTTGTGGAGAGTTTTGATATCTATGTATGAAAAGGGATATTAAAGGATTATTATTGCTTGGGTTCAGATAGGGGTTTGGAATTTTCAGACAATGGATTGTTTGTGAACTGTTCACTACAGCTATCTGCTCTTTGTTGTTTGTGGTGTAAAACTGGTCACATGGTATTGGTTTTGTTCCCTGATTAGATAACTGAAACTTTTAAGAGGGGAGGTGCAAATAATAGATGACTAACCTGTGAATAATGAATAATAAATAACAAACAGCAAATAATGCCTGTCCAAATTCATGAAATGTTCTGATTTTTATTTTAGTATATGTATATGTGGCTCTCACTGTAGATATGCATTACATGTGCAAGAGACTGGATTATTTTGACTAGCAATATATGTCAGAGCCACTTGTGTACCCTGTTCCTCCTTGTGCTCCTATATGAGGGTATAAGGGATGGGATGGCCACTACCCTTTCTCAGTTTCTTCTTAGTGCCCATGCAGCTGGCAGGTGTCTGAACTTCTAGTTCTTAGCTCAGGCTAAACCTCTTCCAAATGTTCTGCAAATCTTCAGAACCACTTCTGATGTCCCATTTTGGCCACCAAGAGCTGATCACCAACTATCCGTAGCGAATTTTGTTGATCAGACCCTGCCATGTAACACATGAACGGACACCACTGTACAGGACTTCTGAAATGGTGGATTTGAAACCTGCAGGCTTCAAGACCTGTCCATTCTGCAATGGACTAATCCCCATAAAGGACAGGAACAGTAGATGTCTCTTCTGCCTATGGGAATCACACATCCCAGCCAGATGCTTGGTACACTTATTCTTCTCTGCAAGGATACACAAATTGTGAGATGTGAGGTTGAAACTCTGCCTTCTGAAACACTTCATTAAGATCAACTTAAGACTGCATATGAACATCCGGGAGGCAATCAGGCTAGCCTGTGTAGCATTCCTGACTGCTCTGCAGAGCTCCCTGCTGCAAATCAGGGAGGCAGACAGAACATCAGTAATGTACTACATAAACAAACAAGGACCCTGCCTTCTTTGTCAGGAAGTCATCAAGTTTTGAGTATGGGGGTGACTCCATTGGCTGTGCATCTTCCAGGGGTTAGCAATGATCTAGCAGACTTTCTATATGCGGAAATATGGTAACCAAACACAAGGGGTTGCAATAGAAATCCATTCTAAACCCAGTATTCCGCCAATGGGGCATTTCCACCAAAGATTTGTTTGCCACAGTGGACAACACCAAATGTCTGAATTTCTGCTCCACAGGAGGCATGAGCTCAGACTTGCTACTGGATGCCTTCCTCCTTTAATGGCTTTGGGGACTCCTATATGTTTTCTTGCAAATTCCCCTGACTCTCAGAATAATATAAAAAATCAATGAGGACAAGAGTTTGAACATCATGATAGCTCCATATCGGCTGAGACAGTTTTGGCCAGCGGACCTGTTACAGATGTCCAAGCAGTCTTCCATTGTGCCTTCCGGCCTTCCGAGATGTAATATTCCAGAACATACTGGACCTAGACTTACATTTGTTGTGCTTGATGGCTTGGCTGTTGACTAGCTGAGCAACATTGACAGAGGCTGCTTCCTGTAAGTTCAGGAAATTCTTATACAAAGCAGGAAGCCTTCCACCAGGAAGATGTACTCCTCCTTGAAATGGAAATGATTCTCCATATGGGTAACTCAGAATTATATTGACCCAGTAGAGGCCCCAATAACAAAGATGTTGGACTATCTGATGTTTCTGAAACATGTGGGGTTAGTATTTAACTCCCTTAAGTTTCACCTTACGGCAATATCTGTGTGTCACACTCTAGTACAGTCTTGCTGTCTTCTCACACCCCATGGTATAAAAATTCCTCAAGGGCCTTCTTCATACTTGCCCTCCAGTTAGGGATCAGATTTCCATGTGGAACTTCAACATCATCCTTCTAGAGTTTATGGAACCTCTCTTTGAACTGCATTCAGAGTGTTCAATATACTACGTTACCATCAAGATGACCACGAGAAAGACCATTACCTCAGCAGAGAGAGTCAACAAGCTCCAAGCTCTTCTGGTCAGGCTGTCTTACATATCCTTCCATAGGACAAGGTGTTGATGAAACCATACCCCAAATTCATCCATAAGTTGGTCTCTAAATTCCATCACCTTAGCAGTCTTCTTCCCAAAGCCACACTCTGCTGCATACTTTGGACCTCTCCAAAGCATTGCGGTATTACCTCAACAGGATCAAGTCTTTCAAACTCTCTCCCTGATTTTTGGTGGCCATATCTGACACATTGAAAGGCTAAGCTTAGGTCATTTCAGAGAATTTTGAAGTGAATCATGCAGTGAATTTCCATCTGCTCTCAGCTGGCTGGTGATATGCTCCCTCCCAAAGTCAGTGCACATACCACCAGAACACAAGCAACGTCTCCTGCTTGGTTTAGAAACATGCCAGTCTCCGACATCTGCAAGGCAGCTATTTGGAGCAACCCACTAACTTTGTTTAACATTATGCACTTGACCTGGCAGAGAGGTCACATACCAAGTTCAGGAAAGCAGTACTTGAATCTCCATTTAACTGATACAATGGAAACCCTTCTCTTTTACTAGCCAGGGAGGATACCGCTTTTAGTCATCTACAGTGTGATCCCACCAACACATACTTTGGCAAGTGTGGTTCTTGGAGATGGCGTAGTCGGTGGGACCCCATAACCTGCCCTCTGTTCCCATTTCTCAGAGTCCTCAGCAACACATGCTTTCATGTTCAAGGGAACTGAGGGAGGGTCATAGCTGCCCCCACCCTTTCTGCCCTTGTACGGGAGCATGAGGAGGCTCAGGGCACATGCGCAGTCAGTACAGACACTGCTAATACAAAAAAAAAATCCAGTCTCAGGTGCAGTGGAACCCACAATAACTATAACATCTCAAAGAACTACACTGATTGATGAGTAACTGTTCTATTCATATTTCCACTAATGCCTGCAATGTCCTCTGAATATTCAAGAATAATCAACAATAGGACCCCACAAACATCAACAAAATTGAATTCAAGACATTTATTTGTAAATCTGTTTATTACTTATTTGAACAGCTCTGTCTAAATCCAAAGTGAATTTGAAATGACTCATGATATGAATGAAGTCTCATTTATTGTTCCAAACTTAGCAATAAATTTTATATGACAATTATCTGCTTAAGGTTACAAACTTGATAGGTTTTCTTTGTCTGCACCTGCTATTGATGTTGGAGGAGGGGAAGTGGGAAGAATCTACTTTTTATTTGAATAGCAGTTACAGAGTTACATTTATTTTCTTATTTTCTTATTCTCTCTTCCTGTCTCTGAAAAAAAAAAATCTCAGGTTCATAGGCTTAATGCCTGAATGATCCACAAGGTTCCATTTCCTGTCCATTTCATTGCTCAGAGTAACAAAAGTCTTCTCTCTCTGTTCTTTGAAGTGGAAAAGCTGGGTAACTGTTCCCTTTAATTATAAAGAAAAACCCCATTGTTCCTACTTTATTACTTATGGCTAACCACATTATGAAAGACTTTGCTGTTGACTTAGGTTTCTGTTCTTTTCCCCTCTGGATTATATTGCAATGTATATACAAGGTATAGTATATTAAATGCAGTTACCAATCCAAACCAAATGTACTCTTTATGCATGTCACTTTGGGGATGTATGGCATATGCCACATACCAGGGAAAACGTTAATTTTTATATCCTTATGGTGCTTATACTAGCATAAGAACTGTTCATTCCATAGGTCAGTTACTATCAGTGTTAGCTGGGTTAGAATGGTGCCATAAGGCAACATTAAGGCATGATAACATTAGGGGATGGTTTTATGAGGCAGGAGGTGCAATTATCTCCTTTGTATCTCCCTAGGGCTGGAGTTATCTCTGACTCACTATTGTCTAGGATTGCTTCTTATTGATTTCGGTACATTATCGTCTTTGAGCTGCCCAGATGAACAGCAGACACTTGAGAAAGCTAAATAGAAGTCAGCCACAGAGTTCAGAGATTAATCTGTCCTTCTGGGGTGCTGAACAGCTAAGCATCCAGAGGTTTAACAATGCAGAACACCTGATTTCAGATTCAACCATTGAAAACGTACATTCGAGTTGTTGGATGTTGGAATAGTGTTAAATCAATTTAATCTAAACCAGATTTGTTTATGGCTTCCACAGTGTAAAGGGCACTGCATTAATCTTGCACCAGAGTTGCCTTGCAAAATGCATTTGTGTGATATGAAAAACTTGACTATGAAGGAAGGGTGCAGCTCTTTGAAGTAGTAAGCCACTACTTAAAAATAAATATATTTTGCAGTTGGAGCAGGAGTCTAAATACAGCAGTATTTGAACAAAACATTTCTCTTTCACCTCTTTTTTAACATGGTCATCAGTGGATATTTATTTGTTAACTCTATAGCATTCTGAGAGTTGTCATTTGTCAGAGCTGTCGTTTCTCAGCTGTCCTCAGTTGACAAATGGATGAAGAATTTGGTGTGCTCCCAGTCAGTTGAAAAAAGTAACTAACAGGCTGCTATGGCATTTCCCCCAATGTTAATTCATCATTATCACCTGAAGTGCATTATTTTGAAGACTGGAGAAGGTCCATATTTCAATTTAAATGATGCTGAACAGGTATAAGCTTGACATTTCTGTTCCCGCTAAGGCTTAAAGAGCTGACAACATTTTAAATTTCTGAGACTTTTTTTTCATCCTCAAGGAGTTCAGTTCAATGGTCTTTCAGTGGCATACCTCTATGCCAAACCACAGACGGTTATAGTTAAAATTACACAGAAATTCCTTCATTTTATAGGACTTCACATCACATCTGCTTAAGATGGAAAATCCTCTCTCTTCTTTTTTGGCTGTTGGTTTTCTTTTTCTTTTCTCTAACAGTTAAAATCTGCACGACATGAAAGAGAAGCTTGGTGTTGATAGATAATAAGACTCTTGTTCTATTTGGCCTGGTAGTGCAAGTGTTGTGACTATTCTCTTCTACAAAGACCTTTTGGAGGTGTAACTGATGAATTTTTCAGATTTACTGCTGAATAAGTTCTATCATTCTTGACTGTATTCTTACCAAAATTAAGCACAGATGGAAGGACTGAAAAATTGTTTGGGATCAACAGTTTAGAGACATGACCTATCTTACCAGAAGATTTTCATTCCTTCCTCTCTTTTTCCCCTATGTACACGCACAAACAAATGTATGCCATGCGTAATACAGTTGCGAAAGGTTGAGAATATCAGGTTCAATCAGGCCTCAAGAATCCACAGATGGTTTAAATAAAAATGTTACCTTGATAGGAATAATGAGCTGTTTTAAGGAAAATTTTAGACTATTTCATTTGAACAGGAAAATATATCTTTTATGTGTATTACTTCCAAACAGCATCTTCAGCACAAAACCTTTCACATATATCATCCAGAAAAGAGGGTTGAGGTTTTCTCACTCCACTAGCTGGTGTAAATAATCCTGTTGGAAAAATGCCCATTATTACAGGGATGGGTCCTTTACAAATGTCTAGTGGCCTGTTTCTACTCTTGGAAGGCTAGTTTATGGTATAGCATGTGTAGGGGGTGGTGCAGAGATGCTCTGGCCTAGGACCGTACTCCAAGTAGGCATAATCTGTCCTTAGGCTAATCAATGCATGTGGGCAAAGTGTACATTTGGTTGGTTCCCCTCAAAGCACTAGTCTGGATCCATGATATAGCAAGAGGGTGCAGATATGGGGAAATGCTATTGTGGGAAACCCTTGAGTGGCTGTGTGTAGAAGGAAGGTCACTTTTACAGCTCCCCCAACCCCCTATGGCCCTGGAAGAGCTATCACAGTCTGGCCCGTAACATTTTGTTGGATGTGGCTGTTTCAGGGTTTAACTTTGAAGATTTCTCCACCCTGCATTGTTTGCCATTCTCCAGAGAATCAAGCCCATGCAGAGAGGTTTTGCATAGTTAACCATTAAACACCACCTGAAGCATATATCACTTCATGCACTGCTTTGAATTTATTTCCTTTTATTTTATGGAAATGTTTCCGTTTTTAAAAATTGTTTCCTTTAGTGACATGCTTTTCTTGGGATTATTATATGGGAAATTATGCCATTGGATTGCAGTTATTCCAGAAGTTAATGAGCTGTGTAATCAAATCACAGGCTATAAATAAAAGGAGTTTTAATGTTTATAAATGCTTCCATGAGTCTGTATTATAGAATGTCCAATTTGTGCATGCATCTTGCCAGTTCAAAATAATCTAATTTACATATTTTGTTTAAAAGGTTTGCCCACCAAAAGAACCTCATTATGGCACAACATCTTGCTCTCCTGTGGGTTGATAGGATTTTTTTAACATGCTGTATTATTATCACGTGAGCACACTGATCTTTGAAAGTGTTCTTAGATGGAAGTGATGAAAATACCCAAGATTTAACCTTTATAAATTGAAAGCCTTTCAGAATACTTGTAAATAGGCAAAAGTATCAGCTTTAAAACCTGGAATTTTATACAACTACTTTAAAAGTTTGTGATATGTATTCTGCTTTCTCATGTGAGTTGTAGAAAGTCACCAACCCTATTTCTATCAGTCACTGTTTTTCTGTCTGTCTAGACATTTATACAGCATTCCTCACTGCAACAGCTGAGCATTATTCTCTCAGACCTCTATATTTATTCTGATATTTCATAAATGCATTGTGGTTAATGAACATATATAATGGAAGATAAGAGAATTTTCCCACTAAAGATTCAGCTAAATGTTAAGGGCCAGATGCTCTATACCAGAGCTGGTATAAATTGGTCTTTTGTGCACTTATTTCAATAGTACTACACTGATTTATATCAGCTGAATATCTGCCATTAAATATTTAAGACCAGTTATTTTTTTTAATGTACATGGTCACATGGTGTGCCTTTGAAAGGAAAAGCAGCAAATAGAAGAAAGTGTGTGTGATGTTTTACTCCATATTCTTTATGAAAATATGCTTATGATATGAACATGACATAACTGAGATGTACTTTATGCAAAGTGGGTCTTGTAAGGTATCATTGGAAAGGTTATAATTTATTGAACATGATTATCCAATTTGTATGCCTGTGTCATTTCTATATCTGAGGTTAGGAATATTGACTATGTATCTGTATTTCAACTCTGCTGCTTTGGGTGACACCCACTGCTAACACTTCAGGTACAACAATGGAAAAATCAGACAAGGCAGATGGCCCATCAGCGAGGACAATGTACTGTGAAAAGGCTTGGCCTTCCTGCTGACACTCCATACTCCATACTGACTCATGGATGCTGTGATACTACAGAGTCACGTGGTCTTGTCACCTGATACTAAACATTACCTGGGACTACTTTTAACTTTCCACTGGAAGGGAAGGGGGGTCAAGTTTGGGAAACAAAGGATTCCTGCCTTATGCAAATCCTATTAAACGGCAGGGAGGAAGGCAAACGGGACTCCTCCTCTCCATGGCATGTCTGCCCAAGAAGAAAGACTGCTCAAGACACCTGAAGTGAAGGCAGGGGGGAGTTCAGACTGAGATGGGTCCAGTCTGAAAAGAAATATAACTGGAACTCTGAACCACAGAAATTTTGCAACCTGCCTAAAATATTATTTAGGGTAAGAAATTACCATATATACTCCTTCATTAGCCTGTTCATTTATAAGCCGACCCCCAAAGATGGTTAGGTAAAAATAGCAAAAACTGTATGGCCCTTTCATAAGCCAACCCTATATTTCAGGAGTTGGCAAACTTTGGCTCCTGGCCCTTTAGGGTAAGCTGCTAGCGGGCCTGGATGTTTTTTTTACCTGGAGTGTTCACAGGCATGGAGCCCCTCAGCTTCCAGTGTCCGCGGTTCACTGTTCCCAGCTAATTGAAGCTTCTGGGAACGGCGAACCATGGCCACAGGGAGCTGAGGGGCTCCATGCCTGCCGGCACTCCAGGTAAGCAAAATGACAGTGTATTAGATATTCAATTCAATGATTCCATAGAGTTTAGAATCATCATATTTTGGTGTAGACCCATTTATAAGCTGACCCCCGCTCTTTGAAGCGTCACTTTTTTACCAAAAATATTCAGCCTATGAACGAGTATATACGGTACATTTTGTTTCTTAAGTATATTGAGCTTAGCTCATGTATTTTGCTTTATTTAGTCAGTAATCTGCTTTGTTCTGTCTGTTATCTCTTATATTCACTTACAATTCACCTTTTTTAGTTAATAAACTTATTTCTTGTTTATAATATAACCCAGTTTATGTAATTTCTAACTGTGGAGGGGCGGGGAGAGAAGTTGTGCATATCTCTCTCCACATTGAGGGAGGAGGTGAATTTCATAAAACCTTTGGGTTTGTACCCCTTAAAGGGAGTGGGCACCAGGGTGTTGGGGTAAGTTCCTAAGGCTAAATCTGTCCAGAGCAGATCTCTGTCTCTCTGTGCAGCTGGGTGTGGCCCTGCCTGTGTGCTTGGTTGTGGGCCTAACCCAGGAAGGCCAGGTAAAGGGGACCCAGGCTGGCAGAACAGGCTGACTCAGTTGCATCCCAGCACATCAGGTGACACCCCAAAGGGCCCAAACCCACCACATTGTGCAGAAAACCTCATGGAGTTTCGAAAGAAATGTGAAGGTGAAGTATGGAGCCTTGCAGAAGTAGTAGGTGGCTTGGTCTTGGAATCTTATGGATCCCTCAGATCCGTAGGGAACGTGGTCTTCTATGAGGTGATCTGACTCCTCTATGCCAATCCCTGGGTCTTGTAGATTCCTAGCAGCATAGCTAGCTCACCCTCACCTCACCTGAAACCTGTTTCCTCTTACTAGTGGCAGAAGATGCATGTAGGAGGTGATGCTGGTCTGACTGACATTAACTCCTAGGTCATTTGCCAAGTGAAAATCTGCTGAGTCCCCAAGAGAGCATAGCAGATTGAGCAAGTATTCCCTGCCTTTGGTAAAAATGTTGTGTAATATTAGAACTGTGGCCTTCTGGGTACAGGGGAAGCCTCCATGGAAAAATAATTTCAGTTCTTCTCCTCTTTATGCCTGACCCTCTCACACATCTTACTTCTGTCCATCGCTCAGAACTGAGGGAAACACAGGGCCCTTGAACAATAGTAACTCTGGAAACAACAGGCAAATGTAACCCCCCAAAATGGGAAGGGGGGGCTATCTTGGTTTGCACTTCAGAGTATTCTCATAACGGGCTGCTATTAATAATACACAACAGTCTCCACTTCCTTTCTTATACCACATACATCATATTCTATAGAGGATTTCAAGACTTGGATCTGCCATGCAGATCTCAGAAACAGCCCATACATGACAAAATCTGAGTAAACTGAATAGCTGAAAATGCAAGTGTTTTGTAAAATCTGCTACAGAGCCAGGTGCTACTGCTATAAGAACAGCATTTAGTAGCTCTCCAGAGAAAAACAGTCATATTGGGCCAGGGTGGTTTTCACTACTCAGCTTTCCTCCTGTGATATTGTTATACATGAAGAATATTTAAACAGGGGTTATTGCAACTGGCAAATCATTTGCTTTAAAATGAAATGTATAACAAGGGAACTAAGGAAAGACTAAAAACATAATCTATAATCTAAAGCATCTGACATGTTTTCTGTACAGAAGTTTGGTATTACCCAGGCGTAGACTCAAAGAGCTGCCTCCACAAATCAAAAACATTTATTAGACTAAAAATAGTTTAAATTATAAATATTTTTGTTTTTCTAGCCAGATCAGAACTTTTACTTTGATTATTCCAGATTTCACACCACTTAGAAATCCTTCCATAATATAAATAACTTCTGACCTTGAAATGATTTAACTTTGCTTCAGTGAAGATTATAGTTATTTTTAATATGCTATCTTATTTGCTTCATTCCAAAACTGTAGGAATCATGATTTGTAGTAGAATACAAACATAAAGCATAAAATAAGAGAGAATTCATACAATTCATACAATTAAGGTGAAATATGTTCCCTAGTCCTCCCAATATTTTTTAAATTTAAGGTGTGAGTTTATTAAAACCAGCCAGATAAGGCTTGGCAGAATACAATTGTTATTGTTTTCATAATTTTGATGGATAATATCTATGTATATTTTAAGGATTTTTCTCAATTTTTATTGATTTAAATTTTCACAGTGTCAGGAAATTATGGGAGTATCAGACAAAATTATTTAATCTTATAAATTCTCAAGCATCTTTTTTCTTATTTTTCCCTATTTGTAAATTTTGGTTATTATTGATAGGAATTTTTTTTTGTTGGCTCATGTGTACGGTGAAATTAATGTTTATCGACATTTAGTGATAAAAGTCTAATCCTTCCAAGCCTATTCATAAGTGAGGGTGTGTGTTTGTGGTGAGAGTCAGCATACTTGGAACATATCTCCAGCTTGTCCACTGCCTGACTTTGGGAAGGTCATTTAACCAGAGTTCTTCTATCTGACCATATGAAGATATAGACCTCTCTTTAAGTGAACATCAGGATTCATCAACCCATATGGTAGAAAACAATCTAATTGAAGCCAAAGGCAATATTTCCCTTTGGGAACAATAATTCCTAATTTATTCCAATAAGTTGATCCAAACAGGAACACTTTAACTCTGATCCTTGGGTCTGGCTGTGCTTTGCTCAGTGGAGGACCCTAATGACAGAAAAGCTCACCATACATGACCTTTGTTGTCCCTGATCCCTGGGGGTGCTGGTGGCTGGTTAGGCATAACTTATACCAGCATATAATGACCCCCAAGGAGCATCCACAATTTAAAAAGTTGGACACGATCAATATGGGTTTGTCATTTGTAAGAGGAAAATGTTAGATTTTTTCAGATTGTCATTAGCTGAAAATCTTCCCGGGCTGTATAATTGATATTCATACAATACAAATTCATTTGTGTGTCTAAAAAAACAATGAGGAGTCTGGCGGCACCTTAAAGACTAACAGATTTATTTGGGCATAAACTTTCATGGGTAAAAAACCCACTTCTTCAGATGTATGTTACCATTCCTGATGTCTGATTTGTGTCAGCCCCCCAACCTGAAGCAAATACTCACCAGCAACTATACACCACACCACAGAAACACTAACCCAGGAACCAATCCCTGTAACAACCCCGTTGCCTTCTCTGTCCCCATATCCACTCTAGTGACACCATCATAGGACCCAACCACACCAGCCATACCATCAGAGGCTCATTCACTTGCACATCTACTAATGTGATATATGCCATCATGTGCCAGCAATGCCATTCTGCCATGTATATTGGCCAAACCGGACAGTCTCTACATAAAAGAATAAATGGACGCAAATCAGACGTCAGGAATGGTAACATACAAAAGCCAGTAGGAGAACACTTCAATCTTCCTGGACATTCAATAACAGATTTAAAAGTAGCCATCCTTCAACAAAAAAAACTTCAAAAACAGACTTCAACGAGAAACTCCTGAGCTACAATTCATTTGCAAACTTAACACCATCAATTTGGGCTTGAATAGGCACTGGGAGTGGCTGGCTCACTACAAAAGCAATTTTCCCTCCTCATCAATTATTGGGAGTGGACCACATCCACCCTGACTAAATTGGCCTTCAACATTGGTTCTCCACTTGCAAGGTAACTCTCTTCTCTTCATTTGCCAATATATATTTATGCCTGTATCTGTATTTTCACTCTATGCACCTGAAGAAGTGGGTTTTTTACCCACGAAAGCTTATGCTCAGACAAATTTTTTAGGCTTTAAGGTGCTACCGGACTCCTCGTTGTTTTTGTGGATACAGACAAACAAGGCTACAAACTCTGATATTTATGCTTCTGTTCATTTGCTACATCTAGGCTCCAGTTCTCCTCAGAGTAGATTTGAAGAATGGGAGGATTTACTGAGCCAGAGTGAATGCTGAAGAGAACTCAGTACCTGAGAGTATTGAAAGATACCTCAGTATTATGTTCAACCTGTAAACAAAGAATAGTTAGAACACCAATTAGCCTTATCACTTTAAAATCTATTTGCTCTGGATTTGAGATGCTGCAGGAGACTTCCTTTCTGATGCTATGTCAAACAGACTTTGACACAGTGTCAGGAATATATCAAAGGGAAAGGTTTTTAAAAGTCTGTGTTCTTGTATATAATTATTCCAAGTTCTGTGTCAGTTCATCTCTCAGCAGATTGGCAGGAACTGTGGAGATAGTGGCATTGTGCTCTGAATTCTCTCCAGTGACTCACCTCTAGCTGATGTACTCTGATGGGAGCCATAGCTAACTCTCAGTTGAAAGCTCCAGTGATCATATCATGGGGCCTTTTATAAGAGAAAAAGTGGAGTACCAAATGATCTCCACAAACTTTTAAGGGTCTTGTTTGCCAGAATTTGAATCTTTGGTAAAAAAACACATTGCAGGAAAAGTGTTTGTTGTAATTCTTAAATGAGAAGTTGATAAGTTCATGTTTTTTACCCCCAAAAGCTTATGCCCAAATAAATCTGTTAGTCTTTAAAGTGCCACCGGACTCCTTGTTGTTTTTATAAGCTGATCTGATTTCCTTAATTGTTCTTCAGGGTACACAGGTTAGAAAAAGGAAGATTTCTCTTTGTCATGAAGCATAACATGTGACTTCACTCTATTTCCAAGATATTTAATGTACCATAATCATTCACATGCTTTTGATGATAAATTATTTTAAAATTAACCTAAAAATTAAGCCAGCTAACTGCTATCTAAAAAGGCCAAGCTCAACTAAGTTTTATTCATTCATAACAAGAACACTTAAAGCATCTCTGAAACCACAGAAACCACAGGGAAATAGGTTACTCCTATAAGACACAGGATAAGGGAGTGGAATTTGCACTCATGTTCCTTTAATAACTGATGACCTTACAGTTCAGCATATTGACCCTTGTTGCAAGATAAGGATTATGTGATAAGTACAGCATGACCCTTGCAGCCACAGGACCTAAGAGTGTTAATAGGAATTGCATGAAATTTGTCTACATTGCATATTTTGGAAAATCTACTACTGAGCGCTAGCACTAGAGCACACACAGGATATTCTAAGATATGGAGTGATGTGCATGTCTCCAACTCAGATTGATACTAACGTTTCAAATTCAGATGGGTATTTCCAAGCATAGGATTCACATTTTCTAGGACAAACAGTGGAAAAAGAATGTTAACAATTTAATGTGCAAGCAAGCTTGTTTTTAACAATGCATTTATTTTTAGCTTTGTTAAAATGTAACTAAAGCAGGACTAATTTCTACTGTTAGATGCTGGCCACCCCAGAGTATTCCTTCCCAAAACATTGTTCAAATTACTATCATGTGTTTTATAACAAAAATGCAAATACAACCCCAACCATAGCTGAATGGTGCTACTATACTGATCTGGTCATCTATGTTTGTGGCTATGGTGTTTAATATATATTAAGCCAAATTCATGCTTAATGTTAACTCCATTTACTAGTTAGTGTATCAGAGTCTACAAATAATTAAACCCAGCTTTAAAATTGGCTGAAAATGTGAGTGGCCATGAAGCTTTCTTCTGATTAAGGGATTTTAAATACTGTGTTTTCTTTCAGGAGACAAATGGGGAAACTTTTGCCCTTTTTTTAATTTACGGTTTTTAACTTTGTTTTCTATTTTTGTTTGTTCAGAATAGGTATTCAATTCTAAGTAATGCTGTAACTTTATATAGTACAGTTTTATTACTGCAGCTAAGTTTCCCTTGCCCAGTAATAAGTGGACAGGTGGTTAACCACCATTTTATGAGCAGCTAAACCAGTTAGCACATCACCACTACTTTCGCATTAGCACTAACACTGGGATTCATTACATGGTTCAGTGGCACAGAGACTTAATGCATTATTTCCCAGCAGTGTTCACGTCAGGCTGAATTCTGCCCTGACTTACATTCTGTGTGGCCCCAATAAAGTCAGTGGTGTTGCAAGAGGTGTAAATCAGCACAAAAGGTTGTCCCTTCAGCTTTAGAGTACATACATCTATGATCTCTTTTAAAAGGAGAATGTAATGCTTTTGAAAAGTGCTGAATTAACAGCACTGGTGACTGAAGTGCTCCATTTACCATATCAGCAGAACAGTTGCAGAATGGAGAATTGAAGTGAATATGTCCCCACGTTGGTCTACCAGTGTGCCCCAACCCAAGATGGACTTAGGAGAGGGCATCTGTGTCTACAGGCTCATCCAGCCTGTGGCCTCTTTGCTGAAGTTGCAAACAATTAGTGCTAATTATGATGGTGGTGTTAGTGATGTGGACATGAGACTACTCAACACAAAAACAGTGAACAACCCTCAGATTACATGGCTTGTGGCTAAGGAGGTGGGCGGGATTCAAACCAACAACCTAGAGATAAAAGGGTCTTTTCCCTACTAGCAACCTCCCTGAGCCAACCAGTTCACCCTAACCAATATCTTCTTCATATTCTCCTGGTGTCACCAAACATGTTGTATATGGGGATTTCCCCCACTTCATCAAGGCTTTTTTTCCTCTCATTACCTTCTTTTGATGCTATTTTCCCCCTAATCTTCCACCATTTCCATCTCACTGTGTGAAGAAAAAATTGACTCATTTTACCATTTGTGTCCATCTATATGGGGCTGTGCTGCGGTTACAAATCCTACACTGGGCAACAAGGGGTTAAGGGATTATTTTGGTCTCAGCCAGCCCCACCGCACCCCACCTGCAGCAAATGCTCCATCTGCTGGAGGAATTAAAAGACAGGGACTCAGCTCATTTAGGTGGCAGAGCTGGAGGTGAGCAGATCTGCAGCTAAAGTTGCCAACTCTCCAGGATTGGCCTGGTGTCTCCCCAGAATTGGCATTGATCCCCCGGTGACTATTGAAAGCAATCCAGGAGATTTTAATAGGATATTTTAAGAAAATGACCTCACGTCATGTTGAGGGGAAAAAAAAATCTCCCGGAATAGTTTCAGTCAGAGTTGGCAACCCGACCTGCAGCCCCAGCAGCACAGCGGGAAGCCTAAAGGCTCTGACACAGCTGCCCGAAGGGGCCCTCCCTGAAGGAAGGGAAGATCCATCCCAGAGACAATCAGAAAGGGAAGTATCCTATGGATATTGGTAACTCCCTTTTACTATTTTGGTTTGGATTTCCCCATCAGAGGAAAGCCTTGGACCAGAGGTGCCAAGTTTCTAATCTGCTGGAGGGTGCTCTGCCCAGGCCCTGCCCCCACTCCTCCCCTTCCCCCAAGCCCCACCCTGCTTCTTCCTGCTTTTTCCCACCCCGCCTCTTCTCCCCCTTGCCCCTTCCCTGCCCAGTTCTGCCTCCTCCCCCGAGCACGCTATGCCCTCACTCCCCCACCCAGCACCTCCAGATGCCGCAAAACAGCTGATCTGCAGCAGGCAGTAGGCGCTGGGAGGGAGGGGGAAGTGTTGATTGGCGGGGCTGCTGGTGGGAGGGAGGTGCTGGGGAGAGGGAAAAGGAGAGGGACTTCCATTTTCCTGTGGATGCTCCAGCCCCCAGAGTACCCACAGAGTCAGTGCCTATGCCTTGGACTAAAACAGAGGCAGGTAAACTTTTTGGCCTGAGGGCCGCATCAGGTTTCGTAAATTGAATGGAGGGCTGGTTATGGGAGGGGGTCGTGGCCAGCCCCCACCTCCTATCTTCTCCCCGGGGACTCCTGCCCCATCCAATCCCCCCGTTCCGTGATGGCCCCTCTGGGATCCCTGCCCCATCCACACACACCCACTCCCTGTCCCTGACTGCCCCTGGACCTCCTGCCCCTGACTGCCCCCAGCCGCCCCACCCAACCCCCCCTGTCCTGACTGCCCCCCCAGGACTCCTGCCCCCATTCAACCCCATTCCCCCTGACCACTCTGACCCCATCCACACCCCTGACCCCTGATCACCACCCCGCACTCCACTGCCCTCTATCCAACCCCCCCTGCTCCCTGCCCCCTTACCACGCTGCCTGGAGCACCAGTGGCTGGCAGTGCTACAGCCGCACTGCCTGGCTGGAGCTGGGCCACACCGCTGCCATCACCACACAGCACAGAGCACTAGGTCAGGCTGGGCTCTGCAGCTGCACTGCCCCAGGAGCTCACAGCCCCACCGGCCAGAGCATTGTGCCGCTGGTGGGGCGAATGAGCTGAGGCTGCAGGGGAGGGGAGACAGCAGGGGAGGGGCTGGGGGTAGCCTCCTGGGCCAGGAGCTCAGGGCCCGGGCAGGATGGTCCCGGGGGCCGGATGTGGCCCATGGGCTGTAGTTTGCCCACCTCTGGACTAAGATGATCCCACGGTGGGAAGGGGGACAAGAGGAAGAGGCCTAAAGAGGGCAGCCTTAAGCAGCCTTGGTTGCCAGACTACGGGTAGCCCAAAAGGCCTTGGGTCAGAGCCCAGCGGAGTAGGAGGGCCCAGGCTCCCCTCCCCATAACCCCCTTGGCAGTCAGGGGTTGCAGCCATGACCACTAGGCCACGCTCCCCAACCAGACCCTGAGTGAGGACCATTACAGGGGCAAAGATAAATGGTCAGATCTAAGGTCACCGTTGGAATCTGGAGCCATGAACTGGCTTTTTAAAAAACATGATATTTACACATTTCTGCAGGAAACAGTCATACTGAAATATGTGGAGATTTTTTTCCCATGGTATTTTCACCTCTAAGTGCTCTTAAAATAAGAAAACAGCATTACCATTTTGAAAGCGTTTACTATTGTCAGTTCTGTTCCCTATCTGTATAAAAGGGAATTCTGTTAGACATGGTATAATCTCTCAAACTAGTCCAGCTTTCTTCAGGGAGCCCGTTGTAATGGGCAATAGTATAAGAAAATTGTATAAGAAATCCTCACACGATTTTTAGTTTGCTTTCTCCAGCAAAAATGTTTGAAATTCATATTATATCTCTTGCGGATACTTATTAGGCATGAACCTGCAAACCTCCTGAAGTTTCTTCCTTCTTACCATCAAACTGTGACAACACTGCAATCTGGTCCTGCTTCATCCACTGACTTCAATGGGAACTGGATCAAGCCCTGAACAAAAGTTGAGTAGCTGTAATACTGCCATGTGGACTCTCATGATGTCTCCCACCACCTCATTCATTTGGAAAACTGGCTGCAGCCCAATGGTCAAAACTTTGGGGGGAAAATTTAAAGAAGGCCTTCAAGGAAGGAAAAAAACTACTGTTTTCGACATGAAAATATATGTATTAATGTTTGATTTCTTGCTGCTTAAATATACTTTTTGGACTTCATTTAGCCTGGGTTTAACTGCTGCCTGTTTACATAGGCTACTGACTGTTTACATTAGGTCAATATACAAGACTGGCTGTTTATACCAAACCAGCAACAAATTCCACAGCATGCTCTGTGTTTGACACACATTTCTCCTAGGTTTCTTTTCCTATGTACGGAGCTGAACAGAAACAAAAATTAAATGGTAGAAATAAGCTAACAAGCAACAAATCTTTTTATGCATGGGATACTGCTTTTTGCACAAGAAATCTCCAGCCAACATAACTTCGTCACCCTCAAAACTACACAGAACAATCTATTGTATTAACAGCCTAAAATAGCGCATGAATGATAAATATTCTCAAACAACGAAGGAGAATAGGATTGATTCAACTTGGCAGTTGCCTCCATCCACCTGGGGCAACAAGCACTTGATTTTCACTGGTGTGGAATACAGCTTTTTCTGGTTTTCAGCTGGAGTTGTGGGTACAGCACATCTGAAAATCAGGACTTAGATATTTCAAGTTTAGCACCCAAAAAATGGAGACTCCTATGTTTAGTGAACTCATTAAATCATTTTGGGCCTTAAAGACTTTCTCAAGGTCACAGCTGGAATTAGGAGTTGGGGGTTGTTGGCTCTCAGCTCTTGGTATACCGTGCTGCCTCCCTATGCATACATCTGATTATTAAAACCATATATGAAATATATTTCTTCTTTACTTACCTGCCATGACCTGAGTTCAGAGTGCTATGCTCCCTCTGCACTGTTTGATGATTTTACTGACACGTGCAGCACTTTAAGAAACACAGCAGCCTGCAGTGGTTTAGGTTTTTGTATCTAACTGCAAGAGAAACACAAACCTCTCAGTACTTGAATACAGGTCCTGAGGAGGTAAAAAGCCACTCTTTTCACCTGTGAAATGCACTTGTAATTTTTAAGTCTTCAGGTGTGTGCTGCTAGGGCTGTAATGTCTTTCATAGCTTAATTTACTTTTTTTTAATTTAAAAAGCATTTTCATTTATTGTCTGATTTACTAAGGCCTTAAAGCTGCCATTGCAGTGCTCCCGGTAGTTGCACTCTAACATGTGTGCAGATGGAGGTTATGCAAGGTTGGAGGTATGATTAAACATCAAGTATAATCCTCATGGAGTGGCAGTAAATCTCTGTATGTTCCATCTCCTACAAGTGCGCGGAGTTAAAAAAAAACAATGGTTTGCAAATGTGCATCTCTGAGGACATGTGAGCTGATGCACGTTACTTTTTTGGGGTGTTCAGCATCCACTGCAGGTTTCCTTCTCATGCCTTGTTGATGCTACCAGGCAGGAGTAACTTGGCAGCTGCGCAGCATTGTTCCCATTAATATAGGATACGGTTCCTGTGAACTCCTTGTCAAACTTGTGCTTTTCTATTCAACGTTCCACACCTCTACTGCTAAGCTTTTGTCTAGGTAGCTCCCCATGCTCGCTCTCAGACCAAGAGGTGACCTACCACCTAACTGAATGAATTGACTCCACTGTGTCTTTCTTTATACCTAAGACTGAACAACAAAGTCATTGCTATTAATGAAAGGTTAATTATCCCACATTTCCCCTGGGGTAACAATACCAGGAGTGATTTTAATGTTGAATTAAAGGTTTAATTGGGCTGGATATTTCTGGGTGAAACTCACTACTACACCCTATAATTAAGAAACTGGGTCATTCTGAACCTGGTTTGACAGGTCAACCTGTAAATTAGAGATTTTTCTAACTGTCTTTGGGCCATTCTTCTTGGGGCTGCAACTCATAGTATGAAATCCCTCTGTATCTTATACCTTTGAAATCTTCCAGTTGAAAGATGAAAGAAAATTATTCATGGTGTAGACAGCATAGGACGCATTTCTGACAATTATACAACAGAAAAATGTTTCCAGGGACTAAAGCTCTCACAGAAATAGACTCTTATATTTTGGCAGCATTAAGTGAACCTTTTCACATGTTAATAAATAAATTAAATAATGTTTAGCTTTTTTTCTGCTTTAGATTCTCTTCCCACTGAATTCTTAGCAACGGTCCTGTTCCCATGGTAGTCAATGGCAAAACTCTCATCGACTTCAACAGAAATAGGATCAGGCCCCTAGGTGTATAAAACAGGGTAGCGGCAGTGTCTCATGGGTGATCAGTAGGCAGTGAACACTCAGTGGAAGATTCTGTAAATGAAAAGGACCACGTTGAGCCTCTTTGAAAGCTAATACATTTCTAATATTTCTTTATAGACAAACAGCGTGCACACAATTCAAGAGCTGCCTTAGGCTTGATCCTTGTAGGTAGTTGGTGAATGCCTGCAAGTCATTGGGAACCATGGGCATTCAGCATTTATACTGCACTATGCTGTTTTTCCAATGAGTTAAAACTTTATGATCAAAGCAGAGGACATATGCAATAAAATATTCCAATATGTTGCTGTCTGGAATTTCTAACATGCACACATGTAACCCAATGGCCATGTATCATGTAACACATATACATACACATGAAGGATGAAGTGTAAAATCCATTACGGCTCCACTACAGACAACTCTACCCAGATCTGTTACTTTTCTCAGTGTTTATATACCATTGTGTTGAGCATCATAGAAGTAACCTATAACAGAGAGAATAAAAAATCTCATTCTAATATTAAGACATCTAGCTTCAGACCTGGGGACTTAAAATTCCACTTATCCTTCAAGGGACTTCCTGCCCTAAAGGTTGCAATCCACTGAATGGCATTGATTTCTTATTATGAAAAAGACTCTCTCTTCTTGCAGAATAGGTAGAATCTGAAGGTTCCAGGACCATACCTACAAATCGGATAGTTAGATCTCTAAATGCCAGCCACAACACCCGCTGTTTGGCTTGGACCATCTTAAAGATTAAGTTGACGGGCCTTTAAAATACATATCCAGAGGAATAATAAATGTTTACTGCAGTTGAAATTCTGTAATACTTTCAAAGTTAGATAGCAATGCGTGGAATGTGGAGCACACTGGATGACATTTTCAAATGGGAGCTAAAGTTGGGCTCCGAAGACCTTATTTATATGCTTAAGTGTGTGATTCTCATAAGTGCTAAATAACGTAGTAGCCCAAGTCCCAGTGCAGACAATGTGACCTGTGCTCCCACGTCCCTTAGGCATTTTTAAAAATCTCACCTTCAAGCATCTAAATATGCATTTAAGAGCCAAACCTATTTTTGAAAAATTTAGCCAGTGTCTTTTTCTACACTTTATTTTTGTTACTGCTTTTTCCTGCTTTAACTTTGTTGTGAAGTTTTCAGAAGGCAGCTAAAAATGAATATTTGGTATTGGTATTTATTTCCATTTACCCTCTCCTTTAAGCTCTGATCATGCTATGTGTTGCACATCTGCAGATCCTTTAATCAAGTCAATGGGGCTCCACGGTTGCTGACAACTGTCTGCATGCATTGCAGAATTCAGGACATAGGATCAAATTCTGTTCTGTGAGATCAGTGTAACTGTCCTGTACTTTCAACTGCTGTAAACATTTGGAGTAACTCCAGCAACTCAGGATTTATACCAGCATAATTGAAAGCAGAATTTGGCCCTTAGCAATACTGTTTCAAAGGGTTCCCTTCCTGCATGTTTAATGAAACAGACAAGAATTCCAATGGCAACTTTAGTACCATTCATCAGCAAAGCCATAGTACAGCTTGGTTTGTATTCTGTGCCACTGATTAACTACCATTAAATTAACTGTTAAATATAATCAGATATAAACATTCCTTTGTGGTTAAGCTGTTTTATTTTCCTTTTTACAATTCCATTGGCAATTGTAAAAAGGAAATACACATGTCGGCAAGAGACAGAGCATCAGGAATTTCATGTTACCGCAGCTAAATTATGTTTGTGGTTCCAGAAACAATTCTGGTGCTACCATACTCATAAACTCCTACCTTGTAGGGAAAAGCTGCAACTTCTACCCAAAAGTACCCTGAGTCTAACAACTGAGTATGACATACAATAGTGTCTGTATTTAAACATAGACTGTTGATGTTACAGAAATATGCATCATCAAACACACAGAATCTACTGAGGACCACTGTGCCAGAATGACCACAGCTGATGGTGTCCAGGCATTGTGTAGTGAAGTTCCCAGATCTGGTTCAATCCTGCGAATCCTTGAATCTCTCTGGCTTAGGGCCCTCCACAGGCAGTGCCAGGTAGGGTCAGGGCATGCACTCCTTCACATGTCAATGGAGAGTTTGAGAGCACATTGTGCTAGGGTGTTTTTCTTCATCCTGGCGATGTGGCCAAAAAGCATGCTACTCTGCTTTTGAATATAATGAGCAATTGAAGACAGGCCAGATCTCTGCATGATTATTATAGAACAAAGTCAAACCACTTTATGCTCAGGATTTAGCTCTGACAGTGCATATGAATGTCTCTAGCTACTCCAAGTCTGCTATAATTTATGATGAGATAACTGCCTCTGTGGATGAGAGGAAAGCAGTGGACGTGTTATTCCTTGACTTTAGCAAAGCTTTCAATATGGTCTCCCACAGTATTCTTGCCAGCAAGTTAAAGAAGTATGGGCTGGATGAATAGATTATAAGGTGAATAGAAAGCTGGCTAGATCGTCAGGCTCAATGGGTAAAGATCAACGGCTCCATGTCTAGTTGGCAGCTGGTATCAAGTGGAGCGGCCCAAGGGTCGGTCCTGGGGCCGTTTTTGTTCAATATCTTCATTAATGATCTGGAGGATGGTGTGAGTTGCGCCCTCAGCAAGTTTGCAGATGACGCTAAACTGGGACAGGTGGTAGATACACTAGAAGGTAGGGAGAGGATACAGAAGGACCTAGACTAATTAGAGGATTGGGCCAAAAGAAATCTGATGAGGTTCAACAAGGACAAGTGCAGAGTCCTGCCCTTAGGATGGAAGAATCCCATGCACTGCTACAAACTAGCAGTCTGGCTAGGCAGCTGTTCTGCAGAAAAGGACCTAGGGGTTACAGTGGAGAGAAGCTGAATATGAGTCAACAGTGTGCCCTTGTTGCCAAGAAGGCTAACAGCATTTTGGGCTGTATAAGTAGGAGCATTGCCAGCAGATCGAGGGACGTGATTATTCCCCTCTATTCGGCATTGGTGAGGCCTCATCTGGAGTACTGTGTCCAGTTTTGGGCCCCACACTACAAGAAGGATGTGGAAAAATTGGAAAGAATCCAGCAGAGGGCAACAAAAATGATTAGGGGGCTGGAGCACATGACTTATGAGAAGAGGCTGAGGGAACTGGGATTATTTAGTCTGCAAAAGAGAAGAATGAGGGGGGATTTGATAGCTGCTTTCAACTACCTGAAAGGGGGTTCCAAAGAGGATGGGTCTAGACTGTTCTCAGTGGTAGCAGATGACAGAACAAGGAGTAATGGTCTCAAGTTGCAGTGGGGGAGGTTTAGGTTGGCTATTAGGAAAAACTTTTTCATTAGGAGGGTGGTGAAGCACTGGAATGGGTTACCTAGGGATGTGGTGCAGTCTCCTTCCTTAGAGGTTTTTAACATCAGGCTTGACAAAGCCCTGGCTGTGATGATTTAGTTGGGGATTGGTCCTGCTTTGAGCAGGGGGTTGGACTAGATGACCTCCTGAGGTCCCTTCCAATCCTGATATTCTATGATTCTATGATTCTGTAAGGGTCCAAGTTTCTGGCCTTTATAGCAATAAAGGTAGAATGCCGGTTTGATAGATCCTGAACCTTGTCTCAGCACAAAGACATTTTGCATCCATAAGTGACACATGGACTTCATGCAGGAGGTGCTAAGACAGGGACGCCAGAACAGTGGTGGGGGAAGCCAGGCCAGAAGCTGAAGCCCAGCCCGGGGAGCCTTGGGAGCTGTGGATCCTCCACCTGGCCCATGTCCCCACCCCCTGGGCCTCCTGCCCAGGGTAGGTGGAGGGTCCGTGGCTCCCCACAGCTGCCCAGGTGGCTCTTACCATGGACGTGCTGTGGCTCTTTGGTCTTGGAGGCCCCACCTGCAGGCCAGGCTGGAAGCCAAAGCTGGGCCATGGTAAGAGCCGAGCGGGCAGCTGTGGGGAGCTGCGGACCCTTCACCTGCCCTGGGCATGAGGGCCCAGGGGCAGGGACATGGGCCAGGGACTTCTCTTGGGCCTCTCACCCCGGCCAGGTGGAGGTGCCTGGGCTCTCTGGCCTGGCTCCAGCTTCTGGCTTGGCCAGGGGGCAGGGCCTCAGGGGGAGGAGGGGCAGGTGCAAGGCCACAGAGGTGGCAGGTCGACAGAGCTGGTGGGGCCTCATGCCCCCCCACACACTTAGAGGAAGAATCCATCACTGCTGTGGTAAGACCTATTAATTGAAGATCATCTGGTTTGCTGTGACCTTTTGAACTCTGCTTGCAGCCTAGGTAGATGTACTCATCAACACTGTCTACAGTATTCAACCCCGCTTGCACCATGGGTTCTGGTGGTCCAACTCTGAGGGTCTTGGTCTTCTGCCATGAGATTTTCAACCCCATAGTGCAGGTGGCATCTTGGAGTCCTTGGAGAGTGGGGCTGAAGTTCCCTGACTTCTCCACAAGCAGGGCAGTGTCATCGGAGTAGTCTTGGTTGGTGAACACATCTTGACCAACCTTTGATTCAGATGTATAGAGTGGTAAGTGCTAATATCCAGCCAGTAGCTCAACAGAATAGTGTTGGGATGAGACGGCATCCCTGTTGCACACCTGAGGCTGGGTAGAAATGCAGCAAAATCTGTGAACTGACATGCACTCTTGCACGAGTTCTAGTGTGAAGATTGTGCATCTGATTAAGCAGAACATCTGGGACACCAATTCCTTTCAATGTGAGCCAAAGTGCTGACCTGGCAACCAAATCAAAAACTGCTTTTGACATTGTGTGCTTTTGAGGGCTTGTCTGTTATAGGCTCCTGGTTTAAGTGCCTAAACAACCATCAGTGGACCTGGATTTCAAACAATGAAATGCCATGAAGGAAGTTGACCACATCCTTGGCAGAAATCACTCTGTAGTGAAATCTCACCAGGTCTTCTGTGGTGCAGAAGAACTAGCAAACTCAGACCACAGACTCATTGTTGCACTGCTCTCACTGCACTTTTCAACTCCTTACAAGCCAGCTGCAGACCAACAGTACAACGTCCATTGTCTATCTGAGAATCCTGTTGAAGCTGTGAAATACACACAGGCCTTTGAGTATCACGTATGTAACCTCGGTGCCCTCTTGGACAACATGGAGATTGCCTGGAGTGGAATAGCTAATGCCATATTACATGCCACTGCTGGAACAATCGGCTTTAGACAGTCATGCAAGAAATCTTGGCTTTCTGAAGGTTTTTAATATATTAGTGAAGAAGGCAGAAATACACACGCATGAAAATGTCCAAGAACTTAAATGGCTGAAAGGACATGGTGAAATGTGACTCTGAGATTTACACCAACTCCCAGGCTGACGAAGCAGAGGATGGCCTAAAGTACAACAATCTGTGTTCTGCCCACAGAGCCATCACACAGCTGGCTGGCAGCCATAAACACCTTCTAACATCCCCATCATGAAACCAAATGGCTCTTCCTGATCGTCAGTGGACGAGGTCCTGGACAGATGGAAAACACATCATGGAAATGTGCTTACACATGCACCTGCTGATGACTGTCTAGAGCTATGTGACTTGGCAAACTGCGTGGCTGCAGACCCAGAGGTGAACACTGATCCTCCATCACTCCAGAAAGCATGAAAGGCCATCTAAAAGTTATGGAATGAATGTGCTGCTGGACCTGATGGTATTCCACTTGAGCTGCTCAAAGGTACCGTGGAACCAATGAACATCAGCCTGCATCAACTGTTCAAGTTGCCTCACCAGAGCCTTCCCTTTCACTCAGAGATACGGAGAGTAAACAGACCTTGCAGCACACTGTGAAGGTTAGTAAACTAGGATTATTTACAGATAGAAAACATTTTGGACAAGACTTTTAAAATTTTGTGCCCACAGTTATTTATGATGCAATTTGGTTTCTTTAGATGCCTAATTGCACTTGGAAATCCTGTATTTTGACAGGTACATGATCTAAATTGCACCCACAAATAATCATGATGTAAATTTTCACCAACAATGATGTATGCCAGTAAAAAGGCACAAAAATGAGGTCCAGTTAAACCCAGTCTTAAAATTTGGTCTTTTCTCTCTAAAATATAGGACATGCAAAATAAGCCACTGTATTTCTGTTATTCTTGTCTAAAAGGCTAAAAAAACAAAATTATATGAACTATAAAATTTCTATAATGTCAGCTGTAAAAACCAAACATTTTTCAAACTAAGTTCAAATGACTTTCTGGAATTCTTCACCACATAGTGGGTGTGAGAGAATTCAGTTTAACAGTGTGTGGTGTCTTGTATTACACTTGATCTGACAAATATACAATACAAATGGCTTGGCTTTCAAAAACTTAATAGGAGGCCTCTCTCTAAACATATTCTCTCCCCCTGTGTCCATGAGAAAGAGATTAATTTATGTGGCTGCACTTAATATTTTCTTCAAAGGTGTAAACCTGTAGAAACTGGATTAGTATGTTGACTCCATCAATTAACGTTAATCTAATATCCTGCCTATTTAAATTAGTGTAAACATTAGTGTATAGGGTTAAGGGAAGGGATTTAAATGGAAAAGGATTTATTTAAGGATTAGGCTAGTAGCTAAATTAGAATTAAATCCAGGAAGTAAACATCCAAGCAAAGCAAGTTGCGGGAAACAAGAGACCGCTGCTGAGATCAGCAGTTCAAAATAATCATGTGCCATCACAGCTCTAAAAAGGAGAAAAAAGCAAGTTATTACTGTAGAAGTAACATTCTGGGCCTATTCCTGCTCCTATTGAAGTGTATGGGGAAACTCTCAATTGGCTTCAATGAGAGCAAAAGTTAGCCCGCTATCATTTTCAATACCAGTGATTCACTTGACTGTAATAGATCATTGAAATCATGTAATGAGGACTTTTAAAACATGGCCAAAAAGATACATCCACAGAAGCATCTAAAGGGATAGCAACATTTGCAAGGAAATGATCTTCTGAGCAGATTTGATTCAACATTTAATTAAAGGTAATTTTAACCTTATGACACCAGAACAGCAATGAAAATAGCTATTGATTTCACTCCCTATTACTGTACTGTGGGCCAAATTTACCTCTGATTTACATGGGTGGAACTCCATTCAGAATTGAACTTACTTGTGCAAAGTGGCCTAGGCAATGATTTTTAATTAGGTCACAAAATATAGGAAAACGTCCTCTCAGTTAGGTCCCTCTAGAACACACAGACCCACCTGAACACAGCACCTGCCTCTCTTCTCAAGTCAACTACATTCCTTTCCCTCTTTCCCACTGCCAGAGGGATAGGTGGCAGAAGCAGCCTGGGCAGTATCTTTTCTGTGCAGCTCACAAAATTCCTAAGTCTCCTTAGCTTCTCAGAGCTGTTTGTGTGAAATACAAAGGGATATATAGAACCTGATGCAGTGAAAGGGTTAAGGTAGAATTTTATGTGCCACTCCAAAGTCTTCCTACATGTCTAACAAGCATTTTTAAAATGTATTGATAAATTTAGGAATTAAGAATGATTAAATAAAAATAGTAAATGAATGTCCTCCACCTTCCTCCTCCTCAGATTCCTTTATTCAAATTTTTATTTTGCTGTTTGTGGTATCTATTTTCTCAAACCTCTTTTGTGTCTGTTTTCCCTCAGTCTAATAACTCTCCCTCTACCCACTTTTCCCTTCCTCTCTTTCATCTCCTGAGACTGTTCTCTTCCTTCCTTCCTTCCTTCCTTCCTTCCTTCATTGTCTCCCTCCCTTTACTTACTAAGGCCAGGTCTACACTACAAACTTCTATTGGTATAACTATATCACTCAAGGGCGAGAAAAATCCACATGCCTGAGTGACACAGTTATACTGACCTAATTCCTGGCATAGACAGTGCTACATTGACAGGAGGGCTTCTCCCATTGACATAGCTACTGCCTCTCATGGAGGTGGATTAACTATGCTGATGGGAGAAGCTCTCCAGTTATTGTTGTAGCACAGAGGTGGGCAACATTTTGCTGATGTTCACCATCTGCAGGCACAGCCCCCCCCTCAGCTCCCAGTGGCCATGGTTTGCTGTTCCTGGCCAATGGGAGCTGCGGAAAGCGGCAGGCCACAGGGAAGTGCTGCCCGCCACTTCCCGCAGCTCCCATTGGCCGGGAACGGTGAACCATGGCCACTGGGAGCTATGGGGGGGCTGCGCCTGGGGATGGTCAATGTCAGCAAAATGTCTCACGGCCCGCAATCAGATTGCCCTGATGGGCTGGCCGCAGCTTGCCCACCTGTTGTAGCATCTTCACTGAAGCGTTACAGTGGCACAGCTGCCCCCGTGCAGCTGCACTGCAGCATTTTAAGTGTAGACCTGCCCTAATTCCCATCCTCTTATACTCAGTGCCCCTTTTCCCCAGCTCTCTCCCTCTCTCTCATGCGCATGCACACATACCCCTCCCCCTACACTCAGATTTATTTGTTTCTGTGCCACTGTGAACAATGTATAAAGATAATTTAGAAGCTTCTTTCCCCCATATAAACACACACTAACTATACACTAGAAGAATCATTTCACCCCCACTGAAATGCCACCTTTGTACCAGAGTGTGACAGCTGCTTTGGAATTCACCGCCAAATAACACAACTGAACATGAAGAATACTGTGTCTGGTTACAGTAGGCACAGTATCATTAACTAAATTGAAATTTTGTACAGGTCACCCTTGCTCTTTCAAGAAATGCCGTAGTACCTTTGTTGACCACAGGTGGTTGAGACCTACGATTTGAATCTCATCTAAAAGGTGGCATTTCTAGTAACATAATACCAGCAGCTCCATGTTGGGGCATTGTCAGAGCTACTGGAGACCTATAAATGTAAAATAATCTCAGCTCATTAAGATATCTGCTTTCTTGCAGAGCTTCCCTTGATAAACCAAAGTAAAATGGTGTAAACCCACCTAGATTTAAAAGCTTGTCTCTGATTGTTCCTAAAGTTATTCAGTGTCCCCACCCGTTTTCTTGACAGCAATCCAGGCTCCTCTTTGGGGTCTGTGAAAACCATGGCCCTTGACATGTGAGAGGACCTCAGATCAGTCTGTGGCTGTGCAAACAGTGCTGCCCAGACTGCAGCTGATGGCATCAGGATCTGTGCAAGTAAGCTGCCTGAGAACAGGGACTCAGATCATTTTCATTATACACATTTTATGTAACAGGAACTTGAGTATATATCCCAAAAAATCATCTCACTAACCCTCCTTAAAATCCAAAAGTCATCCCTGTTCTTAGTGGTTTCATAATGGTGGAGAGAAGCTGATGATATTTTCCTGGAGTGAAAAGTTGCTTTGCACTGAGGCTTGCCTGAAAATGCTAAGTCTGGCTGTGGGCATTAATTTAGGAATAACTCAGAAATGTGTCACCTACTGAATCCCCACTATGAGTTCTTAGATTTTCATTGGTGGTCTTCTGTCCAAGTACTGCTGAGGTCCAAATGTGCTGAACTTGTGACAAATATCTGACAAATTTGTAGCCCAGGGTAGTATGGCTGCAGGCCATATTGGATGGGTAATTTACAAATTAGATATGGGATTATGCAGTCTATGAATGCAGCTTTAACAGCACTTTTCTTAAACCCCAATGGACTATGCAACTATCAGCTTCCTTCCTTTTTTGCCAGTACTTCGTGGCAAAGAAATTTGCCCCTCACTGCAGTGCCACCAAACAGAATGCTAGTCTAGCATTAAATTATACTTCACCTATCAAGGACCACTATTGAATTGCAGTAAAAGCATTATGAAAAATCTGAACTGAAGGAAGGCTTGAAGAATTGGGTGGATGGTTGAAAAGTAGTTGGCTTGTTATCAAGGTACAGTTGAAACCATGCTTGGCTTAATTTAGTCTAGCTGAACACACAGATTTTCTCAGACGTGTGGATAACTCAGTTTTTAATCATTTTGGCAGTTCCTCTACACAGCAGAGCCCCAAAAGACTGAAACAATCCAACCACTTTCTTGCAAAGAAAATTGTCTGAATTTCAGTCACACAGAGCTTTCACACAAGCTGTTGTCTTGTAAAGGCAGGCGCTTCCATATTTCATCTTTCTGAGTAAAGCAGCACATTAACAAGCACATTGTTGGCAAAAGGTTTTGGAATCAACAATTACTGAAATGCGTGTGCTGTGTTCTAACAGCATAATAGGCATTAATTGGCACCCTCGTGGGCAGTTCTAGCAGAGAGACCAAAGACTGAGTGGGCGCAATGGTCCCTCCAGGACATAGTGGGCTGTGTTAGGGGAAGATAGCAGAAGCACTGCTCATCTTTGGTAGCTAGGAGACTTTAACAGAAAAAATAATTAACTTTAAAATGTGCTATTTTTTTCTAAAAAAAAAAACCCAACAACAGGTCCTCCCCTGTGTACATAGTCTGTGGTAAATCTTGATTGCTCCATTCTGTGCAGAACAAGTACTGGCAGATGTAAATACAACCCAGTGTTCTTTCTGCTTCCCTTTTTTGGAAAATGTGCAATGATAGACGTAGCTGCATACAAGTCCAACAAAAGAGGTTGCTAAGATTTTCCCCCTAGGTAATTCAAGTTTTCCACCTGCCTGACACATGTTCAAGCCTCACTTGTAATTGAAATGAGTTGAGTCCTTCAGATTATCTTTAATGGACTGCTGACCTGAGACTGGTTCTGGCCTTGAGGGGACTGCTGTATACCCAGAATAACACCACTTGTTGTTGTGTTATATTGGTGGAAGGGAGTTCAGAATTCAGTCCCAGATTCTTAAAAATCCTATTCTCTTCAGAGGCTAACTAATATGGACCTGGACCCATAAGGTGCTGAGCATCCTCAACTCCAATAGAGTTTAATATAAGTCAGTGGGCATTAAGAGCACTTGGGACCAGGCACATGAGCTAAAGGGATAGGTTGTGCCACCCTGACTCTCATTGTATACTGCCTTACTCCAGAAGTAGTGCCCTTGGGGTGGTTTCTGATCCTCTTACTTGTTCTAAGCAGAATCTTATTCTTCTGGCAGATTCTAAATGGGCCTTAGAATAGCTGTCTCTTTATAGTGCCAGAGTGGTGTAAAGGGGCTTCAGTTAAATGTGAAACAGATTCAATGCGAGTGAAAATAGTGGAATCTGTGCCTGAATTACCTTAGTGAAGCGTCAGGACGTAGTTTTACCAACTGGGTGGGTTCTTCCATTCTACTTCTGAACTCTCTGACTTTGTGGCCTTTAGTGGAGAGGCTCAGGATTTATAGCAGTGTACAAGCTGGCAGGATTTGGCCCATTGTGCGTTTAAATGAGAAGTAAAAGGAGAAGAGCAGAGGCAGGGAGAGAACAGTCATATTGAAACACCCTTAAAACATTGTCTGACTCACACCACTGCAAATCTGGGGGATTCAGGGTTGGATTACCAAAAGAGATGCACCCATTGGGCCCTTTGGTGAATTTGGGCCTAGATGGATAGACAGGCTTCTGTTCTGACAGGGGTTTCATGAGCTTGCACATTTGTGGGCTTGTACTTTTGTAAATCTGATGTCCACAAGGAATTTTTTCAAAATGCCTAAGAGACTTAGGAACCTCAGGCCCATTGACTTGACTAAGTCACTTACATGCTTTTTAAAATGTATCACACTATAACAGAGGTCCTGATCCAAAGCCTATTGAAATCAGTGGGACTCTTTCCATTGATTTCAGTGTTGTTTTTTTATTAGACCCTCAGCCAGGATCACTGTGGGGAAAGCTCTTTCACTGTGGTGCCCTTGCGTCCTTCACATTAATTCTGTATATAACGATCAGTTTTGAGAAGCAGTTTCCTCCTCATATTTAAATAAATTAAAGTGCACAGCTTCTGAGTTTCCCATCAAAGCTCCACGTCAGCTGGCCACATTTGCTGAAAAGCCAGCACATCAAACCTATATTTGAAGCAGTGCAGAATATCAATATAGAAAACCAAAGATGTGTCAGTTCTCCTTGCTCATGTTATGGGCTATAGAGTTTCACAGGCTAGAATATTGGTAAATATTTATTTTTAATTACTTGGTTCTTTTTTACAAAACCAAATGCAGCCAAGAAAACTACACTGTAATTTAATGGGTTTTAACATGCCACACTAAACTGCCCTCTTAAACATAATGAATTAAGTGAAGTCATCCAGTTTAAGACTCTCTTAAAGAAGTAATTTAATTTAAACATGGTTACGTATTCCTAGCTTCAGTGTCTGAAAACATTTATAGTGCCAGTAACTGTTCCATCGCCCTAGGTTATGCTGCAGACTGAAAGACAATCACAAACTAAGCTCGGTAAAGTGTGCTGTGGTTTGGTGTAACTGATAGATGAAATTGCCAGTGTGATGGCCTCAGGCAAGAAACACAGGCTGGTTGGACTAGAGTCTCATTTTAGACAAAAGTGTTGGTTAAAACAAGGACAGGAAAATAAATAAGGCACTAGTTGCTCAGCTGTGTTTTTTTAGAACACTATGCAGGAAAAAACAGCCCCCACAGTAGCTCTTCCGGCATCTTCCCTCTTGGAATTGGCCATCTACTGCTGCTTCAATGCTTCGAAGCCGCGGGACCAGCAGACCCTATGCAGGCAAGCCGCTGAAGGCAGCCTGCCTGCTGCCCTCATGGCGACCAGCAGAGTGCCCCCCGCGGCCTGGAGCCGCCCCTGCATATGCTGGGCTTCTTGTGTGGATTGATACTGTACGTCAATAAATAAATATAATCCATGTATCATCACAACATTGCCACACTTTAGCTGTGCACCTTGATAGACAGTTGTAAAAAAGTCACCTTGTAACCTTGATCGATTGGTTCATCAGCCCTCACAGAGAAAGTGCCGATTGCAACACATCATTCATGTTGTTCTAGCCAGTCCTTCAGCCACCCACTAGCCAGGCTGTCAGTGGAATTGAGCACCTGACTGGCATAGCGCACCGCAGTCCACAACCCCTGAGTGATCCGCCAGCCTCATCTTACCAAGTAGCTGGGATTACAGGCATGCACCACTGTGTCCGTGCAAAAAAGTACTCTTGCTAATTGTGTAGAAATGTGTGCTTAGACAACAGTCAAGGGGACTGATATTCATTTTACTCACACTGGTGCAACTCTGTTAACTTCAGCAGGGATTTATGATGGAGTAATGCAGATCAGAATGTATCCCAGTGGAAGTACAGTAGGCATGTATCTGACCCATTCTGTTTTTTTAAATGCTTTTATAATTCAGGCTAGTATATTTTTTCCAATAATCAGAACATCACTTGAGGCCAGATTTCTTCACATGCATTCACTCTGCCAGTAGTCCCATACATTTCAATGCGACTACTTGATGAGTAACATACTAAACATTTGTGTAGGTGACAAAATCTGGCCCTGGGTATTTTAAAACCCTTAATAAAAGATTTACAGAATGACTAAGGACCTCTAGCTCTTCAGGGCAGAGACTGTCTCTTTTCTGTGTCCGTACAACACAATGGCACCCTTTGGGTGCTAGCATCATGTAAGGGCCAGGCTGCAAATCATTTACTTCCACTGAAGTCCTAGTAACTTCTGGCCCTTAACTAATCATGGGATTTAAGTCTTGCTGTCCTGAAACAAAAATCCCCTTTCAATAGCAATGGTAGAACTTTGTAGAAAATGTCTGATACATGTGAGATTTCTTCTCCTTTATGATAAGCAGCATATGCTCTTAGGAGAGAGTTTGGGATAGGATTAAAATAGAACAGAGAGTAATGGAGAAAATATTCTCAGTTAGGATTATATTTAAACCTTTCAACATGACTGATAATATTTCCTTTTTTCTTTTTAGTATAAACTTGACTCATCTGTTGAAGGGGGAGTACAGAGATTATTTCTTGTCAGAATCTAACAAAAATAGTATGGTCAATCTAATTCAAATCATGCTGGAGAAAAACCTTAAACATCATAAGCCTGCTCTCCTCTTACATGCACTTGTGCACATCGGAAGTAATTTGGTTGTAAGAGTAGTTCAGAAGAGACAAAATCAGGCTCATTTGGGCCTGGTTCTGCATGGATGTGAAGAAGACTAATGCACACTGCTTCCAGAAGCTTTGACTGGGGAGGTGCACCTCCATTTTGTCCCCTCATCTTGCCTCTGTTGAAAAGCAAAAATGGGAACCTCATGGGTCTGCAGCAGTACATTGTATACTTTAAAATGCCACAGATTCTAGTAATATTTCTCTCATGATAAAACTAGGATAAAGCCAATAAAGAATCGTCAGATCTTTAAAAAGAGGGACTGGATCAGGGCAGAGTTTCGAAGGCAACATATGAGATGGAAGAAGGAGTTTAAGGGCCCTTCTTTAGAAATAACACTGGTCTACAATTTTTGAGACGTCGTCTGCTTCAGAGATAAAATGTGCTATTAATTATGTATTTTTATATGCTGAATTCAAATATGACAATTAAAACAACTGATTGGCTACTGTTTCTAAGATATTAAAGTTTTTACATTTTATGTCTATGTATATTGTGTAGATAGTAGAGTTTTAATCATAAATTGTAAACCTAGGTCTTTTCATGTGTTTATGGTTGCTTTACATGATAATATTTCACCTATCCTGTTTATGTAACACTTTAAAAATCAGCAAAAGGGTTATCTAACTAAAATTTATTATGAAACAAAAGGCAAAAAACTATTATGTACATAGTTTAGTCCTATTCAGTGTCTACTCGGCGCTTTTTGGCTTGTCTCTTGTATTCATTAAATGGAGCATCTCTTGTCACTGTCCAGCAATAGTCTGCAAGCATTGATGGGCTCCATTTGCCCTGATAGCATTTCTCCATTGTTGCAATGTCCTGGTGAAATCGCTCGCCGTGCTCGTCACTCACTGCTCCGCAGTTCGGTGGAAAAAAATCTAGGTGAGAGTGCAAAAAATGTATCTTTAGTGACATGTTGCAACCAAGGCTTTTGTATGCCTTGAGGAGGTTTTCCACCAACAACCTGTAGTTGTCTGCCTTGTTGTTTCCGAGAAAATTTATTGCCACTAACTGGAAGGCTTTCCATGCCGTCTTTTCCTTGCCACGCAGTGCATGGTCAAATGCATCATCTCGAAGAAGTTCACGAATCTGAGGACCAACAAAGACACCTTCCTTTATCTTAGCTTCACTTAACCTTGGAAATTTTCCACGGAAGTACTTGAAAGCTGCTTGTGTTTTGTCAATAGCCTTGACAAAGTTCTTCATCAGACCCAGCTTGATGTGTAAGGGTGGTAACAAAATCTTCCTTGATTCAACAAGTGGTGGATGCTGAACACTTTTCCTCCCAGGCTCCAATGACTGTCGGAGTGGCCAATCTTTCTTGATGTAGTGGGAATCTCTTGCACAACTATCCCATTTGCAGAGAAAACAGCAGTACTTTGCATATCCAGTCTGCAGACCAAGCAAGAGAGCAACAACCTTCAAATCGCCCCAAAGCTGCCACTGATGTTGGGCATAGTTTATGCACCTCAATAGTTGTTTCATGTTGTCATAGGTTTCCTTCATATGGACTGCATGACCAACTGGAATTGATGGCAAAACATTGCCATTATGCAGTAAAACAGCTTTAAGACTCGTCTTCGATGAATCAATGAACAGTCTCCACTCATCTGGATCGGGAACGATGTTGAGGGCTGCCATTACACCATCGACGTTGTTGCAGGCTACAAGATCACCTTCCATGAAGAAGAATGGGACAAGATCCTTTTGACGGTCACGGAACATGGAAACCCTAACATCACCTGCCAGGAGATTCCACTGCTGTAGTCTGGAGCCCAACAGCTCTGCCTTACTCTTGGGTAGTTCCAAATCCCTGACAAGGTCATTCAGTTCACCTTGTGTTATGAGGTGTGGTTCAGAGGAGGAGGATGGGAGAATATGTGGGTCCTGTGACATTGATGGTTCAGGACCAGAAGTTTCATCATCTTCCTCTTCCTCGTCTGACTCAAGTGAGAATGATTCTGGTGCATCAGGAACCGGCAGTCCTTCTCCGTGGGGTACTGGGCGTATAGCTGATGGAATGTTTGGATAATGCACAGTCCACTTTTTCTTCTTTGACACACCTTTCCCAACTGGAGGCACCATGCAGAAGTAACAATTGCTGGTATGATCTGTTGGCTCTCTCCAAATCATTGGCACTGCAAAAGGCATAGATTTCCTTTTCCTGTTCAACCACTGGCGAAGATTTGTTGCACAAGTGTTGCAGCATATGTGTGGGGCCCACCTCTTGTCCTGATGTCCAATTTTGCAGCCAAAATAAAGGGGATAGGCTTTCTTAACCATAGTGGTTATACTGCGCTTTTGTGATGCAAAAGTCACTTCACCACAAACATAGCAGAAGTTATCTGCACTGTTCACACAAGTACGAGGCATCTCTGCTCACTTTGGCTAAACAGAAATGTGTCCCTTTGCAAAATCAAACACTGACAAATAAGAGAGCACAACACTGTATGATTTCTAGAGCTGATATAGGGCAATTTGTTCAGCAGAGTGATGTAAGCTTCATTATGATTGCATCATCCATGACTTCTAGGAATAACATGATGCAATTCATATCATGTATGATGCAATACCAGCTTCAGATTGCATCATTCATTGTTTTGCCTAAAAAGCAAGTACTGTCCACACCCAGTCATAGATTTAGTCATAGATCCAGTCAAAGATGTATTTTAATCATTTCTGGTTTAAATTGAGATACCTTCCCTTTATAACTCACTTATCCTCCACTATTCCCAAGTCAAGGGTTATATATACTGACCCAATAGCATAACTTGAAAACTAGAGCCAATCAACAATTTTAAGCATCATTTTTGTTCTCAGTGACCCAGAATTAGTAAAGTTTGACTACATTTATTTCAGAAGCATTTTGGCTATAGAGCAGTGTAATCTGACTCAGCTGAACCTGCCCTGCTTGGCTATCTGTTCTGTTCTCTGGCTGTAAGATATTATTAACCCTCATTGTCTTTGGTGGGAGTTACATATATTCAGCAGTGGAAGAACAGGGGCCTTGAAAGTCTATAATGTCTCAGTTTATTCAAATTCTCCTTAAAGGCATCCAACAGAATGTTCTTTCCCTTGCTCTCTTTCCTGTTGCAGTTCTTCTCCTTGTGTAAATTGCCGATTTAAGATCCCACTGTATCTCCAGCAGCATGACATAAGTCAACCATATTCCTCTTATGTAGTCGGTTTTCCAGGTCAGTGCGGAGTCCAAAGTCTGGTTAATTTCTGGCAAATCAGAAGAAGATATCGAATCATCTCAATCACTTTCATGGCTCATGTGCCATCTCTTTGGCTTAAACCTGATTAAATGTGCTACAAAGGGAATTTCAAACTGGAAAACAAAGTGTTGGGGGGGGAGATTAATTTGTTTTAGAGGCTCACTCTCCTGTATAGCAAATGTTCACTTTACAAAACTGGCATTCCCTTGATAGCCTTGTAGGCATTCTCAGCAAAGAAGCCAGGGGATTCAATGAGCCTGGAGAAACAATACTTCCTTCACAGCTAGAAATGGGCCCTCTGGATCAGGACTCAGACATATTTGTGGGGCATTTTATCTGTGTGTGTGTGTGTGTGTGTGCGTGCGCCTGAAGTTTTCACTGCTGCTACTGTCTGTGCTGTATTTGCTCTGCAGCTATACAAAGGAGTTTGCTGTATGGTGCTGTCAATCAACTTCCGGTAGAACTAATTTTGCTGAAACTTGCTCTCAGTAAACAATCTGGAAATAGAACCATTAATTTTAATGTAGTAAATGTATGTATTCATTAAATTATATTGTTTCATATGGATTCACAAGGGACCTACGTGAGGCAATTTCAGATCACTGGAAATTTGCAAGAGTCTAGAAGTTACAGTTCATATCTGAATAGCTAAAATGTGTATTTAGGGCCTAATCCTGCATGCATTGAAGTCAAAGGCAAAGTTCCTGCTTTATGTAGTTCAGTCAGGAGCTGATTTTGTCCTTGTGGAGGAATCACAACTCCTGTGCCCCACAGTATACATCCAGTCTCTATACTGTACTTAGTTCTGTATTACTGGTCCTACATTGGTGACATTCTTTTCCTTGCGCCAATGTGGCCAACTATGCAATATGTGCTGCATTATCTGAGGCAGGATGGGATCCTTTCTAGTCCATTTTCTTATCTGGGAAGCCTTTATTGAAGTCTGGTCTAAGTGTTCTGTGAGTAGCACAATTTCTCCTCGTGGTTTCATAGAACCAACTGGTTCTAGTAATGGTAACTGAATGAGAGCATCACCATAGGCATGCTGATGTCTGGCCTTATAAACTATTTTATCCTCATAAGTGGCTAAAGTTGTAGGCAGGCCCATGCCATATTTGGCACCCCCTTATTTTCACTGAAGCGTTCCACCAGTGGTTTGTGATCTGTCAAAATGGTAAAAGACTTTCCATGTAGATATTGGGGGAATTATTTTATAGTGAGGCTTTGTTTCTCCAACTGAGAGTAACCTGTTCAGTTTTATTTAGGGTCCTGGAGACATATCCAATTAGGCTTTCTCCAATATCTCTCATGTTATGGGACAAAATTGGCCTCACCCCATATGATGAAGTATTGCAGGACAGATTAATTCTTTGCCCAGGTCAAAATGAAGATGGTAGCTCTGAAGATTTGAGTAGCTTTTTAGATTCCTGGACTGCTTTCTTTTGTTTCTTTTCCCAATGCCAAGGGGTCTCCTTCCCCAAATAGTGATTTCAAGGTTCTAAAAGGGTGGAAACTCCTTCTTGGCCTATCCTGTAGCCCAGGTGTGAAGGAAACATTGTTTCTCCATCTTCATTGAATCCCCTAGGCCAAGTAGCTGAAGCCTCTATATCTACTTCCATGTGTACCAACTAATTGTTTAACTCTACTGTTATTTTGTAAGGTCCCACTTTCTTCCCTGGTATACAATAAATAGTGTGTACCTCCTTCTCTGTGTCTTTCCTTCCTTCCTTCCTCTTCAGGAAAAAGTCCCTCTGCTTCTCCCTTTTTTCTCTGTGATTATGAAGTTTAACTGCTTAGATTTGATGTGCTGGTTGTTAGTTCCCTCTACATTTCCTGGCTAAGTGTCCAACCTTGAGGCATTTATAACATTGGGCTATTTTATATTTACAAATGGAGGCCAAATGAGCTCCTCCATAGCAGAATCCGGCACCCGTTTTTGTTGGCTTTGCATTTTGTGTACAGAATCAGTTTGGTTGTCCTTGTATTCTAAATGCAAATCTTGTAAATTTTTCACTGCTACTTTCATAGTGGTTGCTAATTCTACTTCTTTGGGCCTGGGCAAGTTCCCTTCTGCCTTTGAATTTTTTCATCATTGATACCACAAATAAATCTGTCTCGCAGCATCTTCTCCAAGACATTCCCAAATGAACGCTGTTCAATTAGCTTTCTATGCTCAGCCACATGCACATCCACCTTGCCTCCTCATCCAGTTATGAATGAAAACATTCCGCAATAATGCTGGGCTTTGGAGTAGAATGCTCAGTTAATATCCTTTGCAGTTCCTTCTAAACGTTTCTCTCCTGGTTTCTGAGGTTGTTAACGAACTCCTTAAGAGGAAGTAGGTTTGACTCCCACAGACAGAGAAATATTGCTGTCTACTTTTCCTCATCTCTAATCTCATTTGTCCAGAAAGTAGTGGCCCAAACTTTCAATACATTGCTGCCAATCCTCATTTTCTGCATTAAACGCTTCAATTTTCCATTCTCTGTTTTCTCCTCGTTGACAGTTTTGTATAGGGACCTCCAGATGATATGATAACACACTGTCTACTTACAGCTACTGCAGGCTAAATAACATGTTGCTTTATTGTTGGAACTACATACTCAAAATGGTGGGGCAAGTTTTGCAAACCCCACCAACTAATGGGAAGTAAGTAAAGTCAAACTGTGAAACATGGCTCCAGTCCATAATACTCTGAGTCACTCAGTTAACCTCTTAATAACCCCTTTCCTACAGCATCACACTTCAAGTACAAGTTAAGGTGAGAAATTTAACTGTAAACCTGAATGTATCGGTTTGAGTCATACACAATATTTTCACAGTATTTGAGTTTATACTTGGTGTTTTTATGTTTCTATTTAAAAGAAAGGAAATTCCTGATAGCAGGAACAATAATCTATGTTCTGTGGTGAAAAATCTTTAGGAAATTGGAAGCAAGTAGATCATAACACAGGCATTTAGGAGTCTGACAAGCACTGGGTGGGTGACGTTAGAGAGATTTTAATGAGAGTTGCAGGTGATCAGCACTTTTTAGGATCAGGTTCTTTCCCCTATGTTGGCACAGTGACAAAGATGGGTGTTTCTTGTAACACAACCATGTAATATTTATTTAACTGGATTTAAATAAAAACCAAAAAGGTGTCTATTCAAGGCTCTAGGTACTGTTAATACCACAGTCAGATCTCAGCAGCATTAAAATAATCAATCCAATAGGAACCCAGCCAGCCCCCTACTAAAACTCCTTCCCAATCCTTCAGCGTAATAAGGGGCCATTTTCTACATTTGCTTAACAGATGGGTTCTTTGGGTTTGTTGCCCCCCTGCTGCAGAAACAAAGTAACACCAATATATTTTGTTGTAATTTCATTTTACAAAATGTAATTCTCCAAATGGAAACCTCCTCAGGGGCAAATTTGTACATGAGGACTTTGGATCCCAAAGGCAACCCTTACGCAAACAGCCTGTCACTTAAATAAGACTAATCACATGTGTAAGGGAGTAACAGAAAGTATGAGCTCCCCTTACACCCCCGTGGGCTACTGTCTTGGTTCAAGCACACAGGAGTACGCAGGTACTTCTTGCTGGTTTATTTTGCCCCGTCCTAGGCAGGTTGGTGGGGAATGGATAGAGCCTTGGCATTTCTATGCCTAGCAAGTACAGCTGAGTAGATATAGGCCAGTGACACATTTTTCCTCCCCACCCCACTGCCATTCTGAAGCAAGGAGGAGGAACTGTGATTCAGAAGTGTCCAGGGATGAAAGTAATTTAAAGGACTTACCAGTACTCTGGAGTCCTGAGCAGGGAGCATGTCTCAAGCAGAAGAGGCAGGGCCTTTAAATTCCTCAGACCCTTTAAATCACCCCGGAGCTCCCAGCTGCAGAGGCAGCTGGGAGCCCCAAGGCTCAGGGGTGATTTAAAGGGCCCGGGGCTCCTGCCACTACCACAGCAAAGCTCCGGGCCCTTTAAATCACCGCCGGAGCCCTGCCGCCACTACCCCATGGCTGTGGCAGTGGGGGTCAGGAGGCCATTTATGGGGCCCAGGGCTCTGGCCCCTGCAGGGAGTCCCGGGCCCTTTAAATCACAAGCCAGTGTGGTCCGGCACGGCGTACTGGCTCTTGATGGTATGCCGTACTGGGCCGTACCGGCTTACTTTCACCTCTGGAAGTGTCTCTCCATCACAATGTCTCTTGGGGGCTACTCCTGGGGAAGTGCAGCTTAAACACCATCCCTAGCTCAAGGCTGGGCCTAAAGTCACAATCTAGCCCTAGAAGAATACATAAATTAAAGCTTCTTGTTTGCTTCTTAAATTCCCTTTACCGTCATTAGTAAATTGGGTCAATGTATGGTCCCATGAATAAATGTGCAAATAAGACTGACTGTTTTCATTTCAAATGGATCATTATTAAGGCTTCAAGCTGTCAATGAGACCAGCATAGGGAAACTTTATTATTAGCATTGAAAGGCTTCTGTGAATGTGTGAGCAGAATGGCTCATACCAGGGGATCAGTAATATGCTCCCAGTTGGCTTTTAATTCAGTTTAGCAAATCTGTAAGTGCTGAATGAAAAAGCAAGCTATAGAACCCGCAGCATATTTGTAAACTACAGCTGGCTGGAACAGTTAATGCCTGGGGGGCCACATTTTTAAGTTCAAAGACAAACATTTATTTTTAATAGAGCAAATTAGTTGCACAGCCAATTTGTTTTCGTGTACAGCTGCATATTCGGACTTTTAACTGAAATGCATCAAAAGAAAATAACTTCCATTGACATTATGCAGTTTCCTAGAGAGTCAAATGCCTCTTAGTAAACATCAGCCCTCTGGGTCTGATCAAGGACACAGAGGTCAAAATTTTTACAAGTTAATATTTTCCAAGCCACACTAAAGACTTCCTATTGCCTACCCAGGGTAAATTGTTTACAGCCTGCTCAGAAAAGGAGCTCCTGTTCCTTGCCTCTCGACTGATAAAAAAAAATTCTCCCCAGAAACTTCCTCTGATGAATTTGTCCATAATACACTGTATTTTATTGTCTCTGGTCCTGAGTGCATACAGGGATGATCTCTGGTGAAGAAGTAGACAATAAATAATGTTTTTATAACATAGCACAGAGTACAGGCCTGCATATTGGACTTTATTAAGAAGGGATTGCGTGGGGTTTTGTTGTTGTTGAAGCTGATCAACGTGGTGAAGGAGACTTTCCTGATGCTGCTCCTAAGCTAACGCACCAATGGGCACAACTGTGAGGTAGAGTTTACATGCAATTTCAGATATTTTGCTTTGAACTGGTTTGATTTTGCTTCTTTTAATCAGTGGTTTTGTTTTTGTTTCTGGATTTTTTTTCAAAGTAAACTTTTAATAAATGGGGAAAAAACTATGCTTCACAATGTGGTACTGAGAACCATGTGTTCCGTGGTACAGAAAGATATGTAATGATTCTTATCTTCGTGAGACCATGAAAAAATAGTTCTTTGTCCTCAACCTCATTAAAAAGTTATTTAACAAAGAACTTGAAACCATTATCAATATTTACAAAAGAAATGCTTGAGAGTGGAGTTATGTATTTTGAAATTCACAGAAGGCTCAGTGCATTGAAGCAACAATATACGTGATAGGAAGTATAGTTGACATTTTCCAAATATAGAAAACAGATGATGGAAGGTTTAATTTCTGTGAATTGGAGCAGTAGCAGTCTAGTAACCTCATGGGAATGTTTTCAGCTCAGCAGGGTGCTCAAAGAACAGAAAATTTCAAGCACTTGTGGAAAATTGGTTGAAACCTACATGATTTTTCTAAAATTTAAATATGACTCTGCTGTAAGAGTGAGACTAATTTTGGAACTGAAGAACTTTGGAAGTAAAAAGAATTTCCTGAATTCCACCACGTTTTTTTAAACTCTCTGGATAAAACAGGCCAAGCTATTAAAATATATTTGGTGAATAATAAAGCACTTTATTAAACAATAGTTAAGACAGTCGGCTCTTTTATCTTAATGCTTGCTGTTGTGTATATTAGCTGATGCTACTATAGTTCAGCGATAAATTGTAGTAAAAAAGACGATGTCATGTGGGTACTGCCACAATGCCAAGAGTACAAGGGTAACCTGAACTGCATCAAAAAAGGACTAATAGAACTAATTTGAGAAAGGGAATGAAAGAAAGGGCCTAATTCTAGTCTCCTTTACATCGACATGACTCAAGAGTAACTCCACTGAAGCCAATGGATTTATACCCAAGTAAAATCATTGTAAGTGAAATCAGAATCAGTCCCAGAGACTTTAAAGCCTGAATCAAATAACAAACAACTCCTCCTATTTCTCAGGCCTGAGGTATGATCTGTATACAAAAATGTACATTCATTTTCATATGCATTTATTACAATGGAGTGTGTAAGTTGGGCATCTGTGTATCCATGTGAATATTTAAACATCAAACAGCCATTTGTACACACAAATGCCTGATTTGTGAATGCAGTTTTGGTGAGTGTGCATCCAAATGTAGGCATGAAAATGCAAATGTCTTTTTCTGTGCAGATCTTGAGTCTTTCTAAAAATAACTGGCTATAAAGGGCAGTAGTTTGTTTATATACTTTCTAACATGCTTGCCACATTTTCTCATCATGAGTGTACTTTACCACTTCAGGTTTCTTACAACATTAGAACAGTTCTTTATTGTTTAATAAGCCAAAGGGAGCTATAATGTGGATTTTTTAAATCGCTATCCTGAGCATTTATGTCTACACTCTAGCAGGCTTTAAAATGGTCAGATTAGGAGCACCGCTGGGTTGTGGGAGACAGAAATGGGGTCAGGAGCGGGACATAGCTCCAGGAACCAATAGTGCTATACTGGAGGAGCAAAGCCAATGAAGACACTCGTTTTCTCCGAGTACTGTAGCGGGTTGCTAGAGGTACTGACTGGGTGGCATATTCACTTGGTATTTTGGAGCTGATTTTGAAGCTCTTGTAGGATGATTTCTAACCCAGGGATTCTCAACCTTTTTTTTTCTGAGTCCCCCGCCCCCTCCCCGACACACACACATGCTATAAAAACTTCACAGCCCACCTGTGCCACAACTACTGTTTTTCTGCATATAAAAGCCAGGGCCTGCATTAGGGGGTAGCAAGCGGGGCAACTGCACAGGGCCCCACACCACAGGGGGCCCTGCAAAGCTAAGCTGCTCAGGCTTCAGCTTTAGCCCCAGGTGACGGGGCTCAGGGCAGTGTGGCTTCGGCGTTCAGCCCTCAGCCCCAGTGAGTCTAACGCCAGCCCTGCTTGGAGGACCCCCTGAAACCTGCTCACGGCCCCCCAGGAGGCCTTGGCCCCCTGGTTGAGAGCTACTGTTCTAACCCATCCATCTGGAAAATACCTGCATACTGCGGGGCGGGGCGGGGCGGGGCGGGGGCGGGGGCGGGGGTGGGGGGGGGTCCTAATACATTTGTAACCAAAGTGTTTGCTTTTATTTGATTTTGTATGTGAGTTTGGGTTGTTGGGTTTTTTACATTTTTCACAGGCTTTTTTTATTGGCTCCAGGAAATAAATCAAATGTGTTCTCTGTTCAGAGGAGAGGAGCCATGAAACAGCTTATAGGGATTTGAAGGTATCTGTCTATCTAAGACACTTCTATAGCTTCCATTACCAGGACAATGGAGTGCCTCGCAACAATTAATGCAATTATCCTCACAACATCCCTATGAATTAGATAGCAAAAAGGCAGGAAGTCCCCAGTCCTCTGTTGTGCCCAGTCTCTGCCAGCTGGTAGCAGTTTGCAGTCCACCCAGTGCAGAATGCTCCTGCCATGCTCCCTCCCCATGGTCTACGCCACTGGGAATCCTCAGGAATGGAGATGCATGGGCTGTGAGGAGGCAAGCAGCACTGGGTGACAGTTAACAAAAAGGCAACCACTTAAGTTCAGGGCAGTAAGGCATCTAGAGTGATCAAGCAGTGAGAGGAGGCAGCATTGCTTCCTGGTGCATTGGGGGGATGAGGGAGCAAGAGTGGAGCCACTTCCAGGGAAGACCCAAGTTGCTGCCTCTGTGTCCATGAAAGCTGAATATCAGGGTAGAGTATAAACCACCAGATGTAGTGGTTTGTTCTGTCTTACCTAAGCACTGCAAGTTTCCCTACGCCAGCACATGCGCTACCCACCACCTTCTTTTGATACCTCCTGGCCACTTGCAAAGGTTTGTCTTTTGATGGCACCTAAAGAGGAAAGTGTCTCAAAAATAGAAACTCGAACAGTGTAGAAGAATACCCATTTAAAAGCATCAATCTTAAGCTGGCTGGTGTCTCTATGTGTTTCACATCATCAGTGCTCATTATGCTTATGCTAGACAAGGGTTTCTCAACCCATGGGTCGGGACCCAAAGTTGGGTCATCAGAATGTTTTGAAGGGTCACGTGGCAGCTCGTGTGGCTCCTGTCCCACGGGCCTAGCTGGGCTCACCTCCCTGCTCCAGGCACTGCAACCTCTGGGGTCCCAGCACCATCATGACGATGGGAATCTGGGTAGGCCAAATTTGAGTGAGTGGCACTGCAACTCCATGAGCCAGGTTGCAACTCCACTCACACAAATTTGGTTCAGTCAGAGCAGGCAGGGTCAACCCTGAGCGACACTGCAACCCCAGAGGTTGCAAAGCCTGGAGGGGAGAGCCAAGCCCCGCCAGCCCCACAGCACTGGAGCTACAGGAACTGCCATTGTGGGGTGAGTGCTGGGCAGGACCCAACCCCTCCAAGTGGGCAGGACCCAACTGAAACCACCCCAGGGCCTCCATGCTCAGACTATTTACTGGGTCGTGACAGGCCATAAACATTTACAAATGGCTCCTGAGCCCAAAAAGTTTGCGAAACCCTGCATGAGATCATCACAGCTTGGACATGGAAATGAGTCTGCGGTTGTCTGAATAGTGTAATTTCCCATTATATCTCCACAATAGGGCTCAGTGGCCTGTGGTAGATAACTATGTGCTACCCCCACGAACATTCTATAGATGCTCAATCGCCTTCTCAATGGTTCCTTCCTTATTGGATGTCAGGAGGCAGAAATAGTTGAGCATCAGGGCCCATGTGACAAAACAAAGGCACATTAGTTTAAAACTTTTAATACTGGGCCAGATCCTCAGAAAGTGTAAATTGCACAGCTCCATAATGAAGCCAATTTACACCAGCTGGATCTGGACCACTGCCTTTAAAGTACAACTCTCGTTATTAGTCTGCATGGACTTTCTAGAATTTCTTTATTTCAAAACGTGTTGCTAGTGAAATAGCTACAAGATCCATCGTAGAGCAGGTGAAAAGTCAAATGCTTACAGGAGGGAATAAGAAGAGGCAGGGTGGTCCAATGGCTAGAGCACTGACCTAGCAGACAGGACACCTAGGTTGTTTTCCTGACTCTGCTGTGTGACCTCAGACAAGTCCTTTCACCACTTTGTCTCTGTTTCCCCTCTCAGTCCTTGTCTGTCTTGTCTACTTAAACTGTGAGCCCTTCGGGGCAGGGACTGTCGCAGATGCTCTGTTTGCACAGCACCTCATACAACGAGGCCCTGACACTGGCTGGGGCCTCTGGTTGCTCATGCAAAGTAATAAAAATAATAATAGAGATGAAAGAGGATGATTTTTCAAGTGATTTTTGTTGTTTTAGAATAATTTACAAGCCAGGTCAAGCCAGTTTTTCCTCTGTCTTTCTGAGTTGCTTTTGTTTTCAAGAATAGTATCCTTGGAAATGACCCATTGGTTAAAAATGTAATCATAAATCTCTGTGGAAAACAACAGTTCAAATGGCCAGGGATATTGTTGCCTTCATTTGTCCATTTGAGTGAGGGAGTGAGGGAAGGGAAAGTGCGGGACAGAGAGCATCAGCAGTAATAAGATTACTGAATTAAACAGTCCCTTTAAAAACTATTGTCCTAGATTATCAAGCCAAAACCCAATAATACTTCAATTGCTGAACTATATATTTTTTTGTATCTCTCACAAATCTACAGTATACAAAGAGCATTAGTGCATATGAAAGTTTATGACTATACCACTCACAGCTATCAGGATTGTTCTTATGTTCTTATACAGCTGTGTCTAGAGGCCCCAGCCTGGTAGGCTCTGTTGCGCGAGGTGTCATACAGACATAGAGTAAAAGTCCCTGTCTCAAAGAGCCTAGTTTAAGCAATATGGCAGACTGCTCCCAAATCATTCCCAGAAGCCCAAATACATGCATTTTGAGATACTCATGAAACATGAGACTGGATGGCAGGAGATGATCACTCAATAATTGCCCAGTTCTGTTCATTCCCCCTGAAGCATCTGTCACCTCCCACTATTGGAAGACAGGCTACTGTGCTAGATGGATCATTGATCTGCCCCAGTATGGCCATTCTTATATTCATATGCTTTAGGGGCCTTGGCATGGTGGAGAGGGAGAAGCTCCCATGGAAACACACTGCTGCTTATAAAGAAAACTGCTGGGAGATTTCATGATGACTGTTTCCACAAACTGTCAGAGGAGCATGCCAGGTAGGTGTCCATCCCTATTCACATGCCATGGGAAACACTGCTGCATCTGGGCAGGCAGGGGCTGGGAAGAATGATTTAGAGGCAGTGAAGGTATGTCTGAATATCCTGCTTGAAAGCCATGTGATCTGGCAGATCCCTCTGGTCCGTGCTTATGTCAGAACATGCTCAGTTCCTCTTATCAGGGCTGCTCAGATTGGGCGGGGGAGCAGGCGGAGATGAGCCATTTGCCCTGGACCCCTCATTTGAGAGAGCCCTCAAACCGAGTGACATTGCGACCTGGCACATGGGGTCTCAAGTTTGGCCCAGCCACTCCTCCGTCATGATGGAGAGGCAGCCAGGCCAAATTTGAGTGAGTGGTGTAGTGATCCCATCCACCAGATCACACAATGCCTGGAATGGGGAGACAGGCTTCCTCTGTGGGACAGAAGACACCACTGTGGCAATGCCTGGGGGGGGGGGGTGCAAGAAGGGTCACATGCCCCTCCCTAGACATGGGGGGAGCACACATTCAGCAGGGAACCGCAGCAGCGAAAGGAGCAGAACATGGGGCGGGCATGGTTGTACTGCCCCCAGCCCTTCCATGCAGCTGTGTCTCCTGGGGTCTGTATAGTCCTACCGGAGGACATGGCTGGGGGCGGTACTGGTACAGCGGCGCCGGACAACAGGGCTGGAGGCTGTACAGCCGTGCCAGAGGAAATGCCGGCATGGGGCCACCCTCCTTTCACCTGAAATCAGTACCCAGCACAGCGGGAGGACATAGGGCTCCCCACTAGGTAATGTGGGATGAGGAGGGGATGGGGAGAGCACAGGGGCCCAGGCTGGCGGCAGGGCAGGGAGGAGTCATGTGGGGGGGGGGTGTCACGTGGGGAGGTCACATGCCCCCCTCTAGCTGGTGCCCCCCTTGTATCCCTCACATGAGTCACACATTTCAGATTTTGCCCCAAACCTCCAAAAATCTCTCTGTGGCCCGACTTCTTATGTTTCTCTGCCAATCCTCTAATGCCAGTGGAACAATACAGTAGCTCTTCAAAGACTGTTTGCATTTTTTGCTGCCTTCATATTTTTGCATATGGTCCCATCATTTTATTAAAATCCTATTGAAGTACCTCAGAAACCTGCTCTTGACCTAACACATCATTTTTTTATTGACATCAAATTTTGCCACTTCACTGTTCACCCTGTCTTCTATGTTAATAATAAAGTATTAAACAATATTGGTCCTAGTTCTGATCTCTAGGGCACCACACCATTAATCTCTTTCAAGGCTTAGAATTGGCCATTTATTCCATGGCCATTTATAACTAGATTTTAATCCATGACAGGACTTTACCTCTCACTCTGTGGTTACCAAGTTTCCTTAATAGCCTCTTGTAAGAGAGTTTATCAAAAGGCTTTCGAATGTCTAAATAAATTATATCCTTTGGTTCTCCTTTACCCACTATTTTATTAACTCTTAGAATTGTAAAGGGTTAGACAGGCAAGATTTATTCTTATAGCAGCTATGTTGCTTTGTCCCGATCAGTTACTTTTCTGGGCGTTTTATATTTCTTTCTAAATTGTAAACACCTCACAGCAGCAACTGTCTGTATTTTGTGTCTTGGACCCATACCAAGTATACTGTCAATGTTTAACTAATAACAACAGTTTATGTAATATATTAGTGACTTTATCAACTACCTTCTTGTAATGAAGTAAAGTTTATTAGTCTATAATTCCCAGGGGGATGCAGGCACTCTTTCTCTGTCTAGGTACTTATAGGACCTCTATCACTGTAATACCTGAGTCCCTCACAAACGTTAATGCATTTATCCTCACAACAGCTCTGTGAGACAGGGAAGCATTTACATCATTTTACAAACGGGGAACCGAGACACAGAGAATTCCTCCTTAGAACAGTATGGAAATATAGATATGCTGTAATCCACCAACCACTTAACCCACTCCCCAGATAAGAACTGTGTGCATAGCAAGAGAAGAATCATCACAATTCCTAAAGTGAACATAAGTGACGGCTCCCAAATCTCTTTCCTCCAAACCCTTTTGATCTAAAATTGAATTTTCTGTTGGAAAAGTCCTGAAGGGTACCTCCAGAACAGGCAGAGTCCAAGCCTTCCTTTTTTGCAACTTTCTTTGCCAGCGGGATTCTGCTGGCTCGGCTAGTGACCATTTATTTTGGATTCTCAGCACATTTCCAGCCTTTCATGATGCATTTTTTGCTCTAGCCAGAACTAATAAAATTGGCTTCCTCTGAGCTTGTTTCAAATATACAGTACATGAGAGCAGGTTTACTGAGAAAGTGGCCAAATAAAATCATGTCTAACGTGACTGTGTAAGGCACTGTATAATTTACTTCAGACTGTCCCATAAGTTAAAGCCCAGAAAATAGTGCAGAAAGACTGTATAAAAAGTATCTGAATATACCCACCTCAGCTCTATGCTTGATCCCTCCTAATAGCCTGAGAAAAAGAAGAGATGTTGCATGCCTGAAGGCTGTCAAATCTGGGCTCTGGCAACAAAGGAATGGGAGAGCATTCCAACACTGAGGACTCTCACAGAGAAGGTTGCAGGCTCTTGGAGACAGATTTCCAAAAGTGTACAGCCCCCACAAGTGAGGATGGATTTCAAAAAAGCTCAACTCCCATTCAGACACCAGAATACGTGTTTAGATATTCAAACGATACACCTAAAAGTGTCACCTTGGGAGCTGTTGGCTGCTGAGGGCTTTTAAAATCCCCCTCTTACTCAAGTACCTCAGTGGGAGCTGAGCTCTTTTGAAACTATGTCCCCATTTGTGGGTGCTGACGGGGCTCTTGAAAATCAGGCCCCAAACTTTTTTGAAAATCTGGAATTTGGTCATCTGGAGCTTGATTCAAAGTCCAATGGCAAAGGATCCTTCCTTCCTAAATTCCTAACTGCCTTTTTGTGAGTGTGTTTGTATGTGTGTGTTAAACTTCGTTAAAAACGGCTAGCTACTGAGAAATGTTAGCTTCGCAAAGGAATTCTTAATTCACTATACAGTCCACTATGAAGCTTATCATGATGTACCATAGTTCATTCCACAAATGTTCATGTTGTGAACACAGCCCAAAAGTTAGCACAAGTGTAGGACAGAAAACGTTTATGCAAACATTTGGGTCTAGCAGATCAGAAGGCATCTCAACTTTTATTTCCCATTCCCAGTCACTGGAACTCAAATTTTTTCTTAGGCTCAGCCCTCCAAGACTGCTATGGTTCCTGGAGCAATGAAGTGATTTCCCCAAGGAGCAGTCAATACATTGCCACAATCTTAATCTTATTTAGCATGGTAGCATGGTTTTAATTTTTCTGTGTTTGATCCCACAGCCTTAGGAATATTGATAGAAATAGGAACTGTTAAGATCAAATAAAGAGCAGTCTTCTGTAAATAAAAGAATAAACTGCAGCTTTTAGCCTTTTTTGCAATGTACAAACTTTTCCAACTGTGCTGTAGAGATAAAAGGCTAGCATGTGAGCAGAACTGTTAGCAAATGCCCGAGCCTGTGATGCCTTCCGCATTCACTATTGCAAAAGTTTTGGTTATAGAGAACAGATAAAATCTATTCAGAATTTTCTTGGTGGGGAAAAATAATCTGCCTCAGAACATAAAAAATGTTTTGTCTGCCTAGTTTTAAGGCAGATTTATGAATTTCTGTTTCACCTAAATCAAACCCTTCCCCCTTGACTTCCACTGAGCCCTGAAGTGTTAAGAAGTATGTTTGCTGTCCCCTGCAGCTCATTGTTGACTTTAGTCGGTAGCTTTGTTTATAAATCCTTGTTGATTTTTCTCCCTGCATAGTTTAATTAGGTAGACTACAGACAGCTGGTCTCAGCATACTCTTGATGCCTAGATTGTGTTTTTAACAACACTCCCAGTTTATGTAGCATAGGTACTATGCAATAATCAGTGACAGGCCCAGAATGGGCTGTAATTAGAAACATCGAATAAGTTTTCTGCCTTTTGAAATCTGTCTCTTAACATCAAAGTGTTCCACACAAGTCCTCTTCCAGAGTCTGCTTCCATATCTAAATGAGTGATGTATTTCATGGTGTCTGTCGGGAATGATATAATGAAGAAAACTGGCTTTGAGAGAGGCCTGATTTAAAAAACAGCTGGCCCACTTGAATGTGTTTGAAAGCATCTGTTTGCAGTTGTATTTTTTCCTGTAAACTTCATAAACAAGGCCGAAGCTAATGTCAGATATTATACTTAACATGCATGCACCAACAACCCAGTGTCAGACCCAAACAAATTATGTGCTTGCAAAGTTGTCTGCAACAATACACCCAGGAAAGCAAGGCAATAAACTCATTTTGCAGGGGCGCTGTTATCAGTGTTTCACTATGCTTACTATTCAAAGGTATTAATGTTCCCTGCTTTAAACAAGTTCTCCCAGCATAATTAAACCTTTGAGGCAGAATATGAGCGGTGATGTAAACTTAAAGGACTGATCACAAATTCACATCCAGGAAAGCAAAAGCACTGAGGGTGAGAAAATGACTCAGGGGTGGGGTGCTGAGACAAAGTCTAAATGTGTGTGTGTGTGTGTGTGTGTGTGTGTTTAGGGAGGCAAGAAGGACGAGAATCTGGATACTCCCTATCCCCCTCTTTCTGGCTGCTATCCGGCGAAATTGTTTAAATCAGCCTTAATAATGAGAAGCAGTCAAAAGTTCATTTTTGCTCCCAGCAGGAGGCCCTTGCAGAAGACCAGGCAGGACCAACCCTTCTCCCATACAGGCAGATTTACATTCCTCCCCCCAAACCACCCACAGGTAATATTGTAATGCAAAGTACCTGGCTAAACAAGCTTCCCTTCCCCTCCCTTTCAATGAGGCAGTGTTTGGCCTATTATCTGATAGGAATCTTCCAGAGGGAGGGGGATGGATTGTGAGCTCTCAGGGGCTTTCCGTTGCTTGTCTGTGAAGTTCGATAATCCCGCGCTAAATGGTTTGTGCGCTTCAAACGTGAGGCTGGTAAATAGTTGTTAGGTGTCTGCAAAGAACGCGAGCGATCCGGGGAAAGCTCTAAATTAGAACCCTGGAGAAGACAGGGCTTCTAAGACAACCCTCGGGGCTGCTGGCGGGGTGAGGAGGTGGAGAACCGTGAAGTAACCTGGCCCACTGATTCCATAGTGCAGTTTGAAGAGATTGGCCGATGTACTGTAATCAAAGCGAACTGCCCGGGAAAGGCATTGGACTGAACAAGCAGTGTCGGTGTTTCTCTCCCTCAGATCAGAACACTTAAATCCATTCCCAAGCATTTGGGGGTGAATTAAGACTGTAGCAGTGACTCTTGACAGGAACAAAAATAAAACTGCATCCCAGAGCTAGAGAAGTAAGGATTTTAAAAGATCAGCTTCCCGAGTCTGAGAGCATTTCCATCCTAGGGGAAGGTACCGCCTCAGTCGTAGCAAGCAATGGGGCTGGATCCTTTCTATAGTGAAGTCGAAATAGCTATGCACTTCAGTGGGAGGATGATCTGCTCCAATAGGTTTGCCTTAGTAGTTCAGTGTTTTCTCCTGTAAAAGAGATTAATCTGTAACGTTAAAATCCCGGGAAAACAAAGTAAGAATTTAGCCCTGCCCTCCTAAACCTCACTATTTTCACCGGACAGAGTCTGTCGAGGCCCTTGAATGTTACTGGGCAAATTATGAACCCAAATAAAACTGAGATGGTACAATTAGCTTATACAGGGTTTCCTTCTGCTCTTCCTTTCTCCACTTTCATAAACGCTCCAACTTTACTCATGTACTTACATCTTTGGAATAAATGGGAAACATTGGTTAAAATCAAACATATCAGAAAACCACATAAAAATAGATATTTAAAGTATTTCTAGACGAATGGGAATTATTTCCCCATACAGCTCTGGGAGAGTCTTTTATTTCTGCTGTAGAGTGGGTCAGAGACTTGAAGTGTGGCGGGAGATCTTTGATTGGTGATTGCTCAGTGGTTACCTGATCCGGAATGTAGATAGGGCTAGGTTCGCGCACGAGTCTCGTTTGTATTATACATTGCAATAAATTAGCCCCCAGATCGAGCATTGTATAGCATCGGAGGCAGGTGTGGCTGACGGATCAGAGTGGGAAGGCCCTGCATTAACTCAGGTACAATATATTTAGTTGTATGCGAGTTTCAGATGCCTAGTATTGTAATGTAATGTAATAAAAAGGAATGGATCCAAAGGTGCTGGTCGCCCGCGCATCCCATTGAAATCAACGGGAGCGACAGGCGTTCAGCGCCTTTGAAAATAGGCCAAGTCGTTATTATCAGAGTTATGTTGCCAGACATTATCACGGGCCAAATTCTGCCCCCACTTACATGACTGGGAGCAGGCTGTGGTATCACTAAGGAGAGAATTCTGTCCGGGATGACAATCGGATAAGAATGGAAAGAATAAGAAATGAGATGCATCACGCACCGTTGGGGTGTTTTATGTCTTGTTACTTGCTATCCAGCTACACAAAGCTTCACCCCGCTGTTGTGTCCGGCAATAAGCTTGCCGCTGACTGAGGGTGTGTTGCTGGTTGAGCATTCAGTTGCAAGGAACAGTAGGTGGCGCTTAGCTGATACAGTATTTTTCTCTGTCTTCTGCATGCGATCTCCTCCCAGTCTCCTTACACAGCTCAGTTCTGCTCACATACAAAGGCTGCAATGGCCACAAAGCTAACGGGACAGTATGGCATGAGAACACCGCGAGGCGTTCAGGAAATGTGCTGCAGGCTGCTTAATGGCTTCTTAGGACCACACCTATTTCAGACAAGGTCTCTTTACTGGTAATTTATTGTCCTCATTCTGAGGCTCTCATCATGTTTGACATTAACTCTTCCATTTGCTCTTGGTATTATGTTTCAAGCCTGACTGTACAGCCACTATTAAAATATGCCAAAATTAGGCCTCATTAAAAGCCATTTGATCTGCTGGCTGCTTCTCATAAACTTGTAATTCACCCTCAGGGCAGTTTTATTACAAGTGACTGACGGTTCTTAGTTAAACCAGTGATTGAAAAGATTACACTGTAAACGTAAACTGAATCTTTTAAACTCTCCCGCTTATCTTGACTATATAGGCCTCTTATTAATGTATCATGTCTCTTGAAAACAGTATTCCTTATGAGTCAGCATGCAATCACAGACTCAGTGTCACGTGTAAGACATGCAACAAAAATGGACAAACAACAGACTTTGGATTTTGATTAATTACAAGCCAAAGTATATTGCTTTACTTTCTACTATCACCGAAAATAAATGCTTTCAAGCATCGGGCACACGCGCCTGTGAGGGTAAACGGAATGTTTGTAGCCGATGTGTATTACCTAAATGACTCGTGCTTTAAATGATCCCCTTTCTTTATGGGAAATGGTTCTTCTTTTTGCGTCCCGGTGAACTTTAGCTCGCAGTGTCCCTCTAGCTCTTTATGGCTTTTCTTTTGTTGATGTGCTTTTCTTTGTGACGTTTCTTGGGCCGATTGTATTTGTTAATTAGTTGCTAACAGCATCGTAATGTGGGCTTGATGGATAACCATGTCATTAGCACTCACCCCTGCAATTCACATCTCCAGCAGGGCAGGGGCTACCCCATGTTGAGACCATGATTTGTAAATCTAGTCTAGAGTGACACAGCTAACCTATCTCCTCCGTTGCTTTCAGTTTTCATCTCGAAATCACAGCCCGCTGTTCTTATATTATCAGTAAACTTATGATAAGCCGCAGTTTGATCCTGCTAGAGGACACAAGGCCATTACTACTTCCTGGGTAATGTTGTACCATCTTATTGCGTTGAGAGAGAAAATATATACACCACCTCACGCAGACATAATTAATTAGATGTTATTTATCTTAATCGGCTTGTTTTATTTGTAAGGTAACCAACTGCAAGAAAATATGTGGAAAATTCATCGACAAAATCTTCCCTTTGTGTGCTTCTGTATTCGTGTGCTTGCTGCTTTCAGAGCTCTCCAGCACTGGCTTCTCAGCCGTAAAACGCTTTCCAACGTGTGACTGGTGTGATGCCAGTACAGCCCGCGCTGTCAAACTGGGAGAATGGGAACGAGTGATCTTGAACAAATCACTGTGGGTGAGATTTTAAACGCCTCGCTCAAACATAAACACACACCGGGGGTGGGGGTAGAGGGAGTGTGAGATAAGCCTTCATCACTAGAGGGGGAGATTTTACTAATGAATCCCCAAATGAAGGCGCCTCCCTCCCACAGAAGCAAGTAGCCGCTGGCAGTTCTGGACCCGCTAAACCTGCCTCCTCTAACTCCGAGGCTCCTGCCAGAAAAGTGACTTCACTAATGCTGTCCCTACCCGGGCGGGTGGGCGTGTGTCGGGCGCTGCCGGCCGGCCGGCCCAGCCCGCTCCCCCCTCACACCGTTATCAGCTCGGTGGGCCCCGCCTCTTGCCTGGCGGTGCACGGGAGCTGCGGCTGAGCCTGGGAGTTGTAGTCCTGACTTCCCGGCTATCGCCCGGCGGTGGGGAGCGTCAGCCGAGAGACTACGTTTCCCAGGGCCCCCTGCTGCTCCGCCGGTCCACGGGCAGGGCTGGACTGTCAATCAGGGGACGTCAGCGAGCGGAGAGCGCTCAGGGTTATTACCCCCCACACCCACCCCTCGCCTCCGGGTCCGGCTGACAATCCGCGCTCCGGCCGCTCATGAGCAGGGAGGCAAGTGTCAGGCTGATGCGCCTGAGCGGGGCGAGGGCCGGCGGGGCCACGTGAAGAGGCTGCGGTGCCGGGGAGCCTTTTCCGCCCAAACCTGAGCCCCGGGGCAGAGGGGAGAGGCTGCGGCGCTGCGATGAGGCGCGGAAAGGTCGCGGTGGCCGCCGGCTGCTGCCTCTCCTTCTTCCTGGGCACTTTGCTGAACGTGTTCTTCATCCCGGGCTTTGATCCTCACCACCAGCAGCAGCCGCCGCCGCCGCGGCGCGGGGTCCCCCCGGCGTTTGCGGGCTCGCCTTTGTACCGGCCGGGGGGGCACCGCGAGAGCCCGCGCTCGGAGCTAGCCCGGCAGATCAGGGAGCGCTACGAGGAGCTGCTCCGCTACCAGAAGCACCAGGCGCCCGCGGCTGCTGCCCGGCGGCTGGTGAGACCGCTGGAGCGGCGGCTGATGGACCTTGCCCAGCCGCGGACCTCCTCGGAGCAGACTCTTCGGCTGGAGAAGGGGAAAGCGCCGCAGGCTGACAGCCGCGGGGGCCCCTATCCCGAAGCCAAAGTAGACCTGGCTCTGAGCCCCCCTCTGCTGGGGTGTCGAGACATCCACAATGTCACCAGCCTGCACTACTTGGGCTCCGGCTACACCAAAGCTGTCTACAAGGTCGTCCTGAACCGCACGCTGGCCGTGGCGCTGAAATCGGTGGATTTTGGGGGGCACGACATCGAGAACTGCGTGAAGCAATACGCGGCGTTAGACGCTTGCTACCGGCTCGCCTCCTACAAAATCATCAAGGAGATGATCCTCCTGCAAAGGCTGCAGCACGCCAACATCCTCCAGGTAAGCCCAGGGGGCTGGGGCGCTCGGGGGCTGGTGCCACGGGGGAGGCTCGGGCTCTTTGAAGGGAATTACAGGTAGCTTTTGCAGATCGGATGGACGTGGCACGGTAGACAGTGGTCATCTTTAGGTAGGGTTTCTTTCAAAATGCCTGGGCTTGTACCAGACAGCGAGTGAAAACCAGCCGACGTGTACAGATAGGATGTGGAAAAATGTGTCAAGGGTTTATTTCTCACCACAGGCAACCTGTTGGCGCTCTTCACACCAAGGGAATAAAAGTATGTAGTAACCGCAGAAAGGAGTGTATATAGGGTGGAGCTGATTGCATTTGTGATCTGTATGAAAGAACTAGAAAGCTTTGATCTTGATATACCTAGAACACTGCGGTTCCTGGCCTTGCGTCCCGAGTGATTATAGTACAGCGAATAAATAGTATTTGACTATCACTAATGTCAGCCCAATGGGTCGAAAAATGTCATCTTGCGATAACAAGCCTCCCTCGAAATACAAATGTAACATTCTTTGGACAAGTATAGTTATAACATCCTTTTAGACTAATGTTTATCGAGTCAAATACGTCACTTCAGTTAATGTTTTCTAAAGATTTGTAGATATTAGTTCATCACCATTCAAATTTCATATATACAAAATCCCTTCTGATGTATCATCTATACAGATCTATAGTTTCTGCTCTTTTCTAACAACTCTTTACTTATAATACGGAGAAGATAGGAAAGCTTTATACACAAACACGCTCAACAGACATACATGTACAACTAAAGATATTGACATCCTCTCTGAAGTGATTCATTCTGCCAGATTTACCCTGGCCAGTGGCCTGTATACCAAAGCAGTGAGGAAAGATTAGGAATATTATACATTTTCATGCTGCTAATTGGTGCAGAAGTAATGTCATTATGGGAGAAGGCGTATAGCTGCGCCTGGCCTAGCAGCCTTTTCTGAGTGTTCTTTCACCTAAGAAAAAATAAAATTGTGATGTTGGAAAGCGAAGGAAACTCCCTCAAAATATGTACAATAAAATGCTATCCAAACAAACGACAACTCCCCTTCCCCCCGAATATTATGGGAACGGAAATGTGATTGTTCCTCACCTGGCACTGTGGTCGTTATTTAGGGTTATTGTGCATTTTATCGTGTGAATCTTAAATACACAGAATCCTGGCAAATGGAAGATTAGAAGGAGTATGAACTGTAACAGGGCTCAGTATTATTCTTACTGTACACTGACATTACTCCACCTGCCAGAAATGTTGCATCGTGCGACTATTACACCTCCACATTAATTTCAACGTGCCCATTTGGATTGAAATTGTGTGGAACGTTGATGGAAAAATAAAACAATATTAGAACGTACATTCCCCATAGCTACTTTTAAAAAGAAATCAAATAGGCAGTTTTTGATTTCTTCGTTAGCAAAAGGTACCAATTTCCCCATAAGAACTAAAGGTCGAAATGAACAGAACGGTCAATTTTCATACACTGGAAGTCTAGGAAAGGCCAGATGCCAGTTTAATATCGCCTCTTCCCCATGAGTACATGCGAAAATTAGGTTTGGGAAGTCAATTTCTTTCTTGCTTTCCTGGGATAAAACTGGAGAAAACATTTTTTGTAGCTCTAGAATAAAAAATCAACAACCAACTAAATAAAGCGTTTGCTAACGATTGCGTCCATGCTGCCCGGTATAACTACTGTATAACACATAATGAAAACAACATCTCACACGCTACACTACAACTTCTGTTAGAGGTTTTCAGTTACTCCATATGATGTAATACATCCTCCTAGGAAGAAATTCAAACTAATCACTGTAGTGCAGACTAGGATATCGATAATAGCTTGACAGTAGGAAATAAACTCAATTTTTAAACATTGGTTTTCCAGATTTTTTTCTTATTCCGTAGAAAGCAATCCAGTGTTTCTACAACTTAGCAAAACTGATGATTTATATTAAACATGTTAGAATTGCAGTTTCTCTGGTTTCCTCGGTGGGTTTTAATGATCGTGCTGTATTCCTTTCACATGTTATTCAAATAGATACTTTCATGGTATGCAGAGAATGATTTGGAAATAATTAGTCATCTTCACAAAATGGAAACCAAACTTCTGTCGTGCATTATCTATGCAACGAGCAACAACAACAAACTGCCGTGTTTACACATGTGTAGACACTAGGGTTCCTTTAAACTGGGATAGGCATTATGGAACATCTTATTGAAAAATCTGCTCACGATCAGTGATTGCTTTTTGTACCAAAGACTAGAAGAAGCGCTGTCAGTTAATTCCTGTGTTTGCTGAAGGCTGGTGGATCTTATACTAGGTAAATGAAGTCAATCTTCTTCATGTCACATTTTCCTTGTGAGCAGTCACGTCATGTAGAAACTGAACGAGAACAAACACATGAATAGACGCTTCTAAAAACGCCAATTAGAAATACACGCCCAGCCTCTGCGCTGGGAGAATGTTCCGACGAGCAAAAATCCCCTGTGTTAATTATGTTTTCATAAATGACATGCCATCTAATTACAACATAGATTAAATTTAAATCAGAAACATGTTTTCCGTTTGGCTCAGATTCTTTCTTTATTATTTTGGCTGCCCGCTGTCTCCTCAGACACTAGCAGAATTTCCTTTTCACTTGGCTACTCTGATCAGATTGCAAATGCGCTAGAAAAAAGAGCTGCGAAGCCACATACATCGCTGCCTTTTTGTTTACCCTTTTCCATTCATTGCGTGTAGCGCGGGGCGAGGTCACTGCCGTGAGTGAACACTAATGGTTGATAAGACCTTACCTTGCAAGGCGACTATAAAAACCCGACAGACTTTATCTAGTCACAGCTGGGCAGACGTATGGTCCAGGAATAGATCTGTAATGTCATCCTGGGGGTCATCGGGGCACATACATGGGGAACAGTGAGCGTTTTCAAAGCCAGCCTGCTGTTTTTTGTTATGTCTATTCTAAAATCCCCGATAGGGCATGATCCTGCAGCTGCTGACGTCAGTGACAAAATTAATGCAGGATTAGGCCTATAACGCTTATCTGGGTTTAGAAATCACTATCTATAAGTTTCTGCCGGAGACAGAGGGAAGAAACTGAAAAGCTATCATACTTTCCCCAATCTATTCTGGTTTTTGACATAAGCATCAATTTTAATTGGAGGAAAAGAGTGTAAAGGACCCAAACCATTTAACTGATGTCAAATTCACTATAACACAGCTGTGTATGTCCTAATAAGAAAACCTTTTTCTTAGCTCATTCTCATCGGGGTTCTTCATCCACTGTAGAAACACAACTCAGAGTCCTCAGTTTGTCCTCAAAAGCCTTTCAGTTTCTGCCTGCATGCAACGTATCCATCAATCACTGAGTTACTTCCCTAGCAAAATGGACAGTCCATTTCTGCGTTAGAGAGACAAGGTGGGTGAGGCGATATCTTTTACTGGACCAGCTTCTGCTGGTGAGAAAGAGACGCTTTGACACCCACCTTGTCTCTCTAATAGCCCGGGAGCTACAGGGCTAAAACAACATTGCTGCATACAGTTAATACTGCGTTGCTACTTGCCACTGCTACTTCAGTAGCTCTTAATTGAGCAAAATACAAGACTTCTGCCTGCTGCTGGGCTTAGTTTTAAAAAGAATTTCCAGCTTCAACATCACTCTCACTTAGTCGAAAGAGGTGTGGAGACCAGCTGAAATGACTATCCCGCCACCCCCGCCAGCAGCAGCTTACAGTCCCTCTCGGGTAAGGAACTTTTAGCGATCTCAGACATGGGAAAAATCAAATGTGCTGAAAAAAATGTCTAATACGCCAAGCCACGGCTTAGCCTGGCGATTGGGTTAGCCGCTCCTGGCGACTCAGATAGGCTCACGCTGGGTTTTCAATAGCAATGTGTTTACTGCGGAGTTTGACATCACTGTAAACCAGCCATAAAATATTGCACTTTTGTTTCTCAGACTTCCCCTTCCAATTATCCCCCCAGCACACAGTGAACACTTAACACCCCTAAGCCAGCTGCGACCAATTATTAGCACGACTCGGGGCTGGAGCTGCTCAGTGCTGAGCTGCTTCAAATCCAGTTGACTCGCTCAGCCTTCTAAAACAGCGTCCCCAAATAGCGGTACTTTAGTATGAAAACAGAAGCCACCCTCCCGCTAACTGCAGCTGGTGATGGCGGTACGGGGGGCTTTTAGAAGGGGCGAGGGAGAAGAGAGATCTCCCCTTCTTCCATAGAGTCAAACGCGGACAGATAAATACCCGCCCCTACTCACAGAGATGCATAAGGCTGTGTGCAATGTTATTGCTGCTAGGTGGCTTTCCCTGCACTGTACCCTTAGCGATCTGGCGCGGCAGCACAGCCCCTCATACAGGCCTGAGTGGGGGCATATCTAGGGTGAATATGTTTGAGTCTTTCTCGGGGGAAACCCGGCGTTTCTTTCCTGGAGGTTCAGTCCCAGGAAAGGGGATTTCCCTGTAAATCTCTCGCAGCTGACAGTCTGACGTGTCCTTTGTAAGATAACAGACTTGTTCTTGACTGTCTCGGCAGTTCCCATTCTAGCCTGTGTCTTGTCAAAACCAGCTTTGGTCCCGTCCCCTTTGAGGCATCCTTTTAGAATACCTGCTTAGGGCACAACAGGGCTCGCAGCCCTGGCCTCGCACCACATATTGACACGTTCATCATGCATGGAGCCTGTTCGGGCCAGGCGCCAGATGTGGCACATCCAGCTATCAAACGACATGCTGAGAACCCGGACGAGGGAGTGTGGGTTAGTGTTAGATACAGGGGTTAGCTGGTGTTAATGCAAAGAAAACAGGAGGTGCCTGTCGCTTTAAAGAGTTTGTATTGACCGTCTCTGAGTCAGGCTTGGTTTGTCCGAGGGGGCATTGCCTCGGGATCTGGGCAGAGGCGCGGATTCAAAGGGCAAGGCTGGGAACTTGTCAATTACACACACACACTGCTCTAGATCGCTTCCTATACACATTCCTGCCGCACACCAGCCATTGTGATAGGCAGGTGCAGATGAAAATGGAACCGTATTTGGTTTGGAGAGGGAGAGGAGGGCTAGTTCATTAAAGTTGATTTAATAATGAGGGGCATTGGGGAAGAGAGGGATTTGGGTCACTGATTTATTGTCACACAGGATTTAGCAGCCTACTAATTGCTTTGCACTCGCTCTCTATCAAGTGCTGTGGCGGGTCTCCTCTTCCTTTCCCTCTCCGCGGTGGATTCTTTTCTTAGAAAGTTAAAATATTTATTTCTGAATCCAGCTTTCCCGGGCAGCCGGGTTAGTTTACTCTAATTCCTCCCTCCAGTCTGTCTGTATCTAGGGAAGAAAAGCAAATCAACTACCATTTGCTGTTAATTTCAGACAATGAATACGATTGGAAAGACCCTGGCAATGTTTGATTTACTGTAATAATATAATTACAGCCCTGTAGATCTGAATTAAGGGTGCTGCCATTCATGGGTATAAACAATCTTTTGACGGGTTCTCCCCTTACATTGCTGAAGACGAATGGAAAGGAGTGAAGGTTTGAAACTGACATACGTTTTGTGAAGCCGCAAGATTATCTTTGTAGGTTTTTAGTATCTTTATAATCACTCATAGCGCAATTCAGTGTGTTCTACTGAAAAAGTCTCCACGTCAACCAAAACAAATATTTTTTTTAAATAAAATAAAGAATAAAAATAAGTAATGCTGAGTTCATTTAGAAACAGTGGCAATGGGGTGGGGAGGAACAGTCTTGAATAGCAGCTGACAGCAGACCAGAGGCTTGTTGAGGAAGACCACCCCCCTTTTTTCGTTTGTTTGTCAGATTAGTGGTTAAAGCAAATACACTTTAAAAATCATGGTCCAGATTATGATTTTATCCCATTTTAAATCTGGAGTAATCCAATTGTTTTTAGGGGAATTATTTTGGATTTACATATGTGTAAGTGGCCTTGATTACACTCTGAAGATGTATCATGTTAGAAAACATGGTATTAAAAGATTTTGCCTTTGGGGTGGACAAATCCAGCGGTGTTTGAAAACATTTTAAGTGGTCCTGGCATGGGCTATTACAACCAGCTAACACAGTTTTAAACATTATTTGTTCTTCTTTTAAATAGGATGTAAAGTCATGTTACCATCATGTTAGTTAACATGTTTTCTAACATGCTGCTTTTCCTCAGCATAGATAAATCCAGTTAGTGAGTTCAAAAGCAGGACCCTTATTTTTACTTTGAGAATTAAAATGTTGAGGTCTTAATATAAAATCTGGTAACTTTATATGGAAGAAAATAATTTCTCCAAGTGGCAAATTAATTAAACTGCATTTCTAGCTTAAATGAGTTGACATGAATCATCTCTGGACTCTTCAGGTCACGTTATATCAGGTTGCTTCATTCAGAGTCCACACTAATCTTTAATTAACGGAACTGGCATACAACATGGGGCTAGGGGTGAACTCTAGTTGGGTGGGGAGGGTCAGATGCTCAGGAAATTCTTTGTTGTTTCAAGAAAGTGGGGTCCAGTGGAATCAGGAGCTCAAATCATGAAAAGCTTTTGTGCTGGTAATGGTGGAGAATACTCAGTGATGAACTGAAGAGCTTTTTATTTTTATTGAAAAATTTGAGCAAACTTCTGAGTAGACTGTGGTGTAGTGTCATCAACGAAGAGCCAAGGCAAGATGGTAGCTGATCACATGGGGAAATTGTCTTTATGAAATTTGGATTGGGAGAGGAGTGTAGAAATTTCCCTTGGAATTGAACCTTCAAAACAGAGCCCCTAATTAGAGAGAATTAACCCACTGGAATGAGAGCTTGGGATCTTATTAAGTGCTTGATCTGCATCCATAGATAAAGGGTACAATATAGCTCCAGGGGCCTATGTACACTGGGAAATTTTCTAACTGCTGTTAACCTGTTTTTATTAGAGCATTTTTAAAGACATTTTAAACTGCCTGAAACCAAGTGCACACCAGGACTTAGATAGTTTTAAAATGAGTTTAGCTGAACAAGTTTTAAAACTGCTCAGAAATTTTTCCCAGGGTAGACAGGTACTTGGGGTAACATTTTCAAAAGCATCTAAGTGACTTAGGAGCATAAATCCCCAAAAGTGATGCAGGAACATAGAAGCCTAAGTCCCAATTACCTTCTGTGTCAGGTTGGCTCCTCAGGATTAGTTCACAAAGGGACATAGACATGGCAACACCTAACTTCTAGGCACCTAGCTGCCTAGTGGAATTCACAGCCCCAAGTTAGGAGCCCAGGCTGTGAATTCCACTGAGAAGGGGAGATGCCTGAGAAGGGGAGACTTGGCGTCTGTTTATGCTAGCCAGTAGGAAATACCGAGGAGAGGGGTGGGGTCTGAGCCCTGTGTCTAGTTCCACTCTGGATTCAGAGCAGTTAACCCTTTCCTGGAACGAGGTTCCTAAGCCACCTCAGCTCTTTCTCAAAAAGAGAGAGAGAGAGCGAGACCCATCACATTCTAGCCTATAGCTAGGTGGTTAGGGGGTGCTCACCTGGGCTGTGGGAGACCAAACCCCTATTCTGCCTGGTTTGGGGCAGGTCTCCCCTATCTCTGCCTTGACCATCAGGCTATTGGGCATGCTGAAGTGGGGCTCTCTCAATCTCTTCTGGTGAAGCTGTTCCATTTTGTATAACAAAGGAAATATTTATTGGAGCAGGGACCTACATCCCAGGCAAGTGCCCTAACCACGGGGCTATGAAGTCAGTCTCTCTTGAGCCCAGTTAATATATATTTATTTAATACACAGGGGAACAGCTTCAGCAGGACAGGTTGAGAGCACTGTCACCCTAGAATACCCAATAGCCTCATGGTTAAGGCACTTCTCTGGGAAAGCTGGGTTTAAGTCCCTGCTCCATATCAGGCAGAATGAGGGTTTGAAAACAGGTCTCCCATAGCCTGCATGAGAGCTCTACCCACTGGGCTGTCAGGTATTCTGGGATATTCCTGCCCACGTCAGAAAAGTCTAGATCTGGTTGTCTTTTGTGCAGGTAAGACATGCTCTGACAATACCTACCAGGTTTGGCCCTGGAGGAATGCCAAGTTGGAGAATCCCACCCGGGGGGAGCATGAACTAGGGCACTGAGCAGCTTGGTGGTGTTAGACTTAGGTGGTTTTGCACCTGCTCACCAACAGCAGTTGAGGTGCCTAGGGAATTTAGGGGTGAGGTGGCGTCTGAGTGGGGGTTTTGAGGTTCTCATTGGTGCCTATATTTTGTATTTAAGACTCTGAAGTGGGAGTTAGCATTAGATCCACAGGGAGATGTAGTGACATAAGCACTTTTGAAAATGTTACCCTAGGTGTAATGTGGGGTGACAGCACCGGATCTCTCTGTAGGGTGAGGAGGAAAACAGCAAACAGTGCCACCTGTTGATGGAGACAGCTTGCTGCAGCTCCAGTATGCCTCCACAGCCCTGGGGAGCTCAGGGTGGGAATGGAGAAGGCCAGGGAGAGCAGACAGATGCGGCTTGGCGAGGAAAGATGAATTACACAAAGTACTTCTTTATTGCAAGAGTGCTTCCCAACAGGCCCAGATGTTATCCTGCACTTTTAAGAGTGAAGAAAGGATCTGTTAACAAGAACTCCAGTGCTGCTGGAAGCACAGAGCTGATACAATTGCAAACCAGCCATAACTATTCATGTCATTATTAGACAAGCCATATGCCTCAACTCTAAAGTGTCCAAATAATATTTTCTCCCATTGAATAGCATGGGACTGTAGAGGGGATTCAACTTACATAGCTGTTGGCAGGAAGGGATTTCCACGAGGCATAAACCATAGAATTAGTTAAAGAGCTACACCCTCATTACTCACTTGCAAATACATCCTTCATAAAACTAATCCCATTAATTTGTCGAATGATTTCTCTGATTGTTCCTCTGTGTTATGTGCCATGTAAATTACCCCAAAAGACTCTGTTTTGAATTTCTGGCTCCTTTATGGGAGCTGATGATTTGCAACCTCATCAGCTTTCCCTGCCTAGGATCCTGGCAGTCTCCTCTCTGTGCAGCACTGAACAGAGACCAATGGCACCATTTCACCTTTTTGCAAAAATCACCTTTGCTACTTGAACTTTTCAGAGACACACTGCACGTATAAAGCTGTTCACGTTGGTGGGTATCCTGCCCAGGACACTGTTTCAATAAAATATAACATTTTGTATAATGAGGATTCCAAGGGCAATTCTGCTTTATTACTTACCATTGGGCTAATTTGTAAGGTAGGTAAGTACTAGTGTCCTACTTCTTTTATTAGATAGCAAGACTGAGCGAGGTTACATAGATAGTCCAGGGCCACACATCGAGTCTGCCACAGCTGGGGCTAGACACAGGATTTCCTGGCTTCTAAGGTCCCATGTAGTCATGTTGTCTCTTTAGATCTGCATCCTGCCCTTGATCAGTGGGTGTGTCTACATTAAGTTGAGGAAAACTTGTCTCTTTCATACTTCCTGTCACGGTTCGATAAAGGGTTTGGCCCTCCTACACTAGCAATTATTAAAATCCTTCTGCACCAGTTCAGAAGGAACACTTCCTGACAGCTGTTGCAAACAAACAATTCCGTTCCCTAGCTTCAATGGCACTTGATTGCACAAAACGGTTTGTAGCATCACCCATCCTTGCAATGGTTTAACCCACCCACAAGTGCTATTTTGACAGAAATTGTTTTGATGCATCCACGCACACCACACACACTGTAGTTGTAACAGCTGTAGTTCTAAGATGCCTGTAGGGCCTAGTCCATAATACCCACTGCTGCTGAAGGGAGGGGGTGGCTTTAGAGTAATTTCTGCATTACTACTTTGTGGGAGGGCGTGGGGATTAGCCAAACCAGTATGATGCCACCCATGTGGCAGCCTTGTCCACAATAGGGAAAGACTGTTGTGGGGCACACACTTGAGGAGCATTTGAGGAGACAAGGTGTCGTTCATACATTGTATGTACCAACCAGTGATGGTTTTAATACCTTTTCACTTAGGTCCAGATTGTTAAAGGCATTTTTGTACCTAAAGATGCAAATAGCCCTCCAGTGAAGTGTCTCAGTGCCTAATTCTCTTTTGAATTCTCCTCTTCCATGATGCCTACAAAAAAAACTGAACAGGAGTTAGGCTGCTGAGACCACAGCCTCCATCTGTCAATCTATATCCCTCTGTTGTCTCTTACTTACTTCGATTGTAAGCTTTTGGGGCAGGGACTGTGTATGGTGCGTAGCGCAATGGGGTCCTGGTCCATCACTGGCACTCCTACGCACTATGGCAATACAACTAATCAATAATAATAAAGGAGCAAACTGTTGTCTTTTCTCCAGTCTCAGCCTGGCCACTCAAGCTAGGCAAAAAGAACTGCCCGTGGAGTATTTGTGGACCTAGGCCTGGAAGGCTTTATATTGTTTCTGGCTAAACTCAGAATGATCTATGATAGGAAGAGCTGCTTATTCTGGGACTTTGCAGCTGCAGACCGACTCTGAGTTAGACAAAGCTCTCTCGAGGGAAGTAAGCCCAGCAGTGAAGAAGACTGAGACACTTAACTCAGTAGAATTATACGGAAGGGATCAGTTTTAATATGGACGGGTCTCATGAACATTTCAACAGCATTGTCTTGCTTGCTGCTTCAGAACAGAAAACATACAGAGATTAGTAATTTAAATAGTTGCATAATTTAGAGTCAAACTTCCACACAACCCTACTGAAGGGGATGCACTCCTCACAGATGGAAGTCAGGGTAGATAGTCATCCCTATTATTTAAGATATGGCTTCAAATTCTGCACTCAGTTATACCTGTCCATTCCCATTGAGATCATGGTTAGATTAGTAGTCTCATTGACTTTAAGTGAGATATTGGCAAGAGCCTGCATGAGTAAGTGTTTTCCTGGGCTGGACCCAAGGGTTGTGCAATGCAGTGTAAATTTACAGTGCTATAAAGAATTTTTTATAATAGAACTATTTCATTTGGGAGTTTAATTATAATGAAAATGAGGAGAGAGAAAAGGGAAGAGAACTTTTGTAAGCCTTATGTTTACTGCCAAAATATGTGCCTTACAGATTTTGTGAGTATAATATATACATAGACATGTGAATTTCATTTTTGTTCCGCTTTCTTTTGAAGCTATTAATATGGATGGCAGCTATGATGACATTTGTGTAACCTTTAGCTCTTCTAGTGTGCCGCACTATTAATAATAGCAAAGTTATTAATAAAAAACCCTCCTAAAGATAGTTGTGAGTAGTTAGTTTAATATTTAAATTATCCACTGCTTGCTTACAATTTCCATCTCTAGCCTGAGGCAACAGGAAGAAATTTTGCCTCTTGTCTTTGACAGTCAGCTTTGGTCCCAATCCTACAAGAAGCTGAATGCATCCTGAATGGTGCTGAGTGACCTCTGCTCCCTGCAATTCCTCTGTATATTACATTTACCTAGGAAGATTAAAATTAATTAAATAACCTAATCATTTGCCATATAAAAGCACTCACCATGTTTACAGATGCTTTTGGATTGAGGAGGGGTGGCAAAAATATTTATAATATACTCCGTAAAGTTAGAACATTTAAAATGTGAGAGGAAAAAACAGATTTTAGGCCAAAGAGGAAATCCTAGAGTATTTATTGCTAAGTAACAGCTATGCATCATGGTTGTTCTTGTATATCCCTCCAAGAGGGACTGGCCTGTTGCCATGGCAACAGAGGGCATGGCCCAGGTGTCAGGTGCATGTAAAAGTTTACCCTGATTTTGTCTTCCTTTGGTCTGATGCCATTGGAATGTCAAAGCACTCTACATTCGGTTCCACTAGGCGCTTGATCCAGTGTTCAGCAATGTCAGTGGGTGTCTTTCTATTGAGTGCAATGAGTGTTGATGCAGGCTCTAGCTTACTACTAGACTGGCCTTGCCATGTCCAGTTCTGGACTAATCTCCAGTTTGGCTAGGTGTGCACATGTATCTTTGAAAATAAATACCATCCAATGGGCACAGTGCCCACGAGCTCCAGTGGGCACACGAACAAGAAAATTGTTGTCAGTTCATGGCCAAACTCTGCTCTTACAATGGAATAAATCTACAGTAACTCCAGTGAAATCACTGAGGTGTGAGTGAGAAGAGAATCAGAACTAATGCTGTTACTTTAGCAGTTACAACTCTCACAATTTCATCAAAGGTGATTATTCCTTTTTTCCCAGAAAGTTTGAGCTCTTGGAGTCATGTGATGATATGAACAATCGCAGCTTTCATTACAAAAAACAAGTACATTTATAGCCCTCCTGGTTACAGAGGAAAGCTAATGAAGGGAATCCTCAGGGCTCCAAAACTAGAATGCAAACACATTTTATCATTTTTTTTTAATATCTCATGATTTTGGGGCCAGTATTCTGTTTTTGGGGGTCAGACTTCTGATCGTTCAATGCTTCAGGCTGGCAATCTTGCTTTAGGCTTACACCAGCGATACAAAATAAAGCCAGATTATGTTCTAAGATTTTCAGTTGTACCATTCCTGTCTGAGCAAATTGTATACATGAAAAGTAACACTTTTGCTAAGGCTTTCTCTTGACTTTTTCTTCTTCTTTTTTTTTTTTTAATCCAGCTTTGGTGACTACACTAATGCGTGAGGGCCTGTTGTTTGCATATACTTACCCACTGATGACAGCTTAATAAGCTCCTTTATTTTGTGTTTTTATTCAGTAAGCTTGTCAGCTTTTGTGTGCGGTCTGACCTCTGCTCCCCACCACCCCCTTTCTTGTCTGAAAGGGGCACCTCTGTCTCTATAATTTGTAATAAAAGGCAATTCTAAAGGGATGTGAACTGACTGGCAGTACAGACATGAAATCTTACAAAATAATATAACTTTCTCAGGGGCTGACCCTGTATTCTTTAGGCATCTAAAACTCCTGCTGAAGTCAGTGGGAGATTTAGGTGCATAAGGAATACAATCTTTGATTGAGAAAATCTAAACAGTTAGTGAAGGACTCAGTAAACACACCTGCTCTACAGGGATTATTGTGCACAATGTGACAACAGTTCAAAATTTCATATCTGGCTTATATTTTCCTAAGGAAACAGAAAAGCATCCTAAGCTAGTAACTGTTTATAGATTCTATACAAAATTATGTATTTGTAGTATTTCAATGTAATGACTTGACATATCAGACAATATTCATTGGATAATATTTCTTTCCATACATTTAACTGAAACTACGCCATATGGGGGTATGAAACAATAATATATTTGGAAAATCTAATATGTAACTAGATGATAGGGATAAAATGCTATCCCCACAAAGAGAATTTCATTTGCTGAAGTTCCTGATTCACTCTGCTTGCTCTACTTTCATATCTTTCCCATTTGGATAATCTTTTGTCTCCAGTTTCATTCAAATTGTCTGTGTGGTTATTTTTCCAAATGCAGGTGGTCAATCCAAATATGTATGTATACAAATTAATTACTTAATTATTGGTAGTGAAAATGACATTGTCCTATTTGGGACCTTTACAAACTAGATTGGAGAAAAACCAAGAAAGTATACTTTGGGAAACAACCTTGCATTGACAGGAAGAAGGGATGATCTAATGAGCTAAATTTTTAAGGGAAAATACACATACATCTGTCTTCTGTGTGGTCATGCACATATAAATGGCCATTTTGGATACCTAATTATTTGTTTGCATCAGGACGTAGCTACTTTTTAAATTTTCAGTCACCACAATTGTACTCCCAAATGTGGCTGTGTATTGCATTTGCATTTTTGTATTGGACCTCAGGTCTTCATTTAAAATATATTGAAATGTAGCCCAATATCTCCTTTCCATCTATGATTTCCATGCTCCAATGATTCTATATAACAAAACAGCAATTCCATAGCTAGAAATGTTTTACGTAAGTAATAGTGATAAAGAAGATCTTAAGCCAAATGACCTATTTCTTTAGTTAGAATTATGTGTGATGAAGAAAAAGATCAAATAATTTTTAATGTATTTAACTATGGACTTAGTTAAATTAAATGGACTTATGGAAGAAAATTTCCCATTGCGATTTGAAGAGAGAATTTCTTGTGGAAGGAAAATTGGATTTTGCCCTTTAAGCTTTCATAGCGACTTGAAGCAACTAATTATGCTCCAGAACAGCAGAGTCTGTACTAAATATAAACATCAGTCAGCAACGATTTTTGCAGGAGTGCAATTGGATTCTAAATGGAGATAATTCAATGCAGTGCCACCCAACCCCCCGAGAACAAACCTGTTACATTATTATGACAATTGGAACCCATATTTTGAGATTTAACACTTGCAGAAGTATTCTGAATTTATTTTTATTAAATATATATTTTGATTAAAATAAATCCAGAATCCTTTAATATGCATTTACATATGCTATAAAGATACTTTGTCTTAATTAAAATTACTTTGTTTTTATTGCACTCTTTCAGAGGGCTTGAATGGCTAATGAAGACTGATGTCCTTGTCATTCATTATTGCTCTAAATTGACATTTATTGTAGAATTGACATTTTTCATTAAATTTGTCTTCTAAATCTCACTTCTGATTTATTAGTTTTTTCAACTTAACAATACAATTTTATAAATCCCCTGTGTGATTCTATAGAACTAGACTTTAGAAGGATATAGACCCTCTTATTAGGCTCTGACACCAGAAATTAACGTATATAAAATTCACAGGCAAGACCAGTAGCATTCTATCAAAGATGCATATTCTATAAAATATTTTAATTCTCTTTATATTTGTGTTCTTTTTGGTTTGTAATGGTAATAATTGTGCTGATGTATTCTTCTAAGATAGTTTGTGTCATGCTAAGTTTTTACTACTATCAGAAACATGCTTCCATAAAAAATTGTGTCACAGATATTAAGGGACAATCCCTGTATCTGGTCCATGAAGGCCTAGGTTAATGTGTATTATTAAAACTATGGCGTATCCCTATTTCAATCCCATGTGTCTATAGTGCAGAAATACCTGCCACAAGTACATCTCTCATGCCAAAATATCTGTTGTATGTTTTTTTAAATAAACTATTCTAGATTCCATTTTGTTTGATGTACATGTTTTACCAGTTGTTTTGAAGTACAATGCTATTCTTTCACTGAAAGGAGTAATTGCTTACTTCACTTACATTTTTGGAATATTTTTTCTTCCTTTAAACATGGACAATGATAGAGCTAAGGGAATGATTCATCACAAATAATTTGCTTACTGAATTTAACCTCCTTTTTGGCTTGTTAAATGTTTGTGAGCATATTGCACAAATTTGCTTGCTATTCAGAGTAGTGAGTGAATTTGTTTGCAATGTTTTTTCCATTGTTAGTTGATTGAGATCATTTAACTGCTCTGGCTATTCAAATGTTGCTTAGTCGTGATCGATCACATAACACACAAGGTATTGTTTCTGAACCCAGAATGGCTGAGCGTAGTTCTTATAGGATCTGATTCAAAGCACACTGATGTCAATACAAAGACTCCCATTGACTTCAATGAGTTTTGGATGATGTCCATAATCAGGAGACGAATAGGTTTGAAGAAGCCATGGTGTTTTTGAGCCTTTTAGGGATGGAGAGGAGATGAGTAGGCTCAGGGGATTTTTAACCTTTTACGTCATGCCAGCTCTTCTACCATAAGATTTATTTGGTTGGGGGTAGAGTGTAAAATTGTCCCTGCTGCAGAGACTGTAATCAGATCTTTGTTCAGCTCATTTAACTGCCTCTCTGCCAAGGCTTTGGCAAGGAGTTTCTAAAAGTCTGTCTCCTGGCTGTGTAAAACAGTCCCCATCCCATCTGAAATAAGTCACTTTAAGCACAGGCTTAAAATGTTGTTACTGTGAAAGTGTCTGTGCAAGTAAAAACTGATCACTCAAGTGACTTTTGGAAAGTAAACACAAAAGGGGCTGGAACTGCATTCATTTTAAAATATTTTGCAGTATTTACCCCTCTCTAACATTATTGCACATGTAACTTCAACAAGTACTATTAGAAGCATTTTCTGCATTGGAAAGGATATGCCTTGGCATTTGCAATGGCTTTTTAAAGTTCATTATAAAGATATAGGTGAACCCTCTGTGGCATTTAAATACAAATAGACACTCAGTGCGCTAGCAATAGTACTGCAAAAAAATCTTGAACTTTAAATGAGATATTCTAATGCTTATTTTTAAGCACAGAATTATTATGATTATGCCAGATAACGCATATACTAAAATGAATTCCCTCTGGTAAGTCTCCATATCTACACATGCACATATTTTTCCGTATAAGTTTCTTGATAAGGGTCTTGATTATAAAAGCCTACCCAGAAGGATAAGCAAATACTGCATACCCAGCCACCCATGTGTGGCCTGCAGAGTCTGCACTGGGCAACTTAAGAGTTTCAATAATGGGCTTCAACAGGACATCTCCTCAGATGGAAGTATACAAAGCTGCAACATGGGGTCTTAAGGGCAGAGTCCTAAAACATATAGGATCCAAAGGTCCAAGGAGGATGCAGGAGACTGTTTCCTACATCCATGGAGAAAAGAAGAGCATGCCAAGAAGTATTATACTAATCTCTCTCCCTTTGTGTACTTTTTTCAGCTCTATGGCTACTGTTATCAGGATAGCAATGACATCCCAGACACGCTGACTGCCATCACTGAGCTAGGCTCACCACTGGAGATTATTCAGCTTTTACAGACCTCTTGGGAGGACAGATTTCGAGTAAGTACAACAACCAGGGTATCTAAAGGACTTTTAAGTAGGATGTGAACACACAACTCCAAGCATGTAAGAGGGAAAAAAAAAAAAGAGAGTTACATAGTTTACAGCTTTGTTCACATTTATTAAACAACTGCTTTGCTTGGGAATGTTAAGTCTTAGTTTGTCTGCAAGACATAACACTCCCATTTTTCAGTTTTTAAGACACTGCACTATTATGTGTGTTGATGGTATCTAATTATAGGATGTTCTGTGCTATTCACATTATATCTTCAAAGGTTTCATACTTGTTAAAAACTCAGAGCTTGGCATTTTTGGCTTGTACATTATGCTCTACAACTGGAATTCAAACAATAGAAGGATGTGACATCTCTATCTTGATCATTATCACAAGCTGATTTTATAATTGTTTCCTACTGTTTCCTGTTATGTTGCCTTTTACTAGGGGAGAGTAAAGGGTAAAGCAAAGTTTATCAATGTACATAGATCCTAAAACAGAGTTTGCCCAGTGAAGCCCACATTGACAATTTAACAGAAACACTTAATTTGTATGCAACGGAACCCAGACTGTAGAGGTACTTTCATCATGATAGGGTATGCTGAGCTGTAGTTTCGGTGGGATGTACCTCACTATTAAAGATTAGGGCAGTTACAGGCTTCATTTAGAGCTCTGTGAACTGCATTTGGCCCATGAATTGAACTTCCACTATGTTGTTCTAAAAGAAACAAACTCCTAATGATGACTCAATCAGAGTTTTTTCGTTTGTAATGGCCAGTGAAGTGTACTGCTGTCTCCCTCACACCTCACCCATGCAGGGGCGGCTCCAGACCCCAGCACGCCAAGCGTGGGGCGGTGGAGCCGCGGGACCAGCGGACTCTCCGCAGGCACGTCTGTGGGAGGTCCACCGGAGCTGCGGGACCAGCGACCGGCAGAGCGCCCCCCGCGGCATGCCGCCGTGCTTGGGGTGGCGAAATCACTAGAGCCGCCCCTGCACCCATGCAACCGCAAATTATGGCACTGTGATGTAAATTGCAAAAGAGGCAGTAGATTATTGGCTTGACCATACTACATAGGATGTGGGTGGAAATTCTCTTTAGAATGGGTATCCCTTAGAGGGAGATGAAGGAGAAATACCTTGGCAATGCTGGTTTGATTCATAGAGATGTAATTATAAATAGAATGTTCCTGGAACTGCTGTAATGAAGCCTTAGGCAATGTCATAACTATTACCTTATCTAGTGTGCAGCTGTCATAGAGGAGAAGAAAAAGGACACAAGTTCTCAGCTCAATACATGAAAATTGTTTATGTATCTGCCGCAGTCAAGAAAACATTAACATGGTTGTTTAACTTTATACACTCAAGTAGTGTCTTTGTGCTTACAGGACTAGGACCAAATCTCCCCAAACCTATTGAAATCAGTGGAAAGCAGTGGTGCAGAATTGAGCCCTAAAATGTTTATTTTAAGCTTGTTGTTGGGGATATACACACACAGCCCATATCAGCACTGAGGGCAGGCACATAGATAAAGGACTTCAACAGGGCTGTGTCAGTGGATCCGTTTGCAGGATCAGGGCCTTGGTAGTGTTTGAGGAAGGAGGAATGGTTTCAGATTGCAAACAAAAATCCCTCTTTAGTTTTTTGCAAAATTGTTATACTTTTATGCAGAGTTTTCCGTAGTAGTTTAAGAAACCTGTGAAAAGTGATTTCCACCCCCCATATTTACCTTTGAGCAGTTAATGGTGTTAATTATAACTTTGTTCAAGCTTCTGTTAACAATTTTAGCACAGTGTTCAGCTCCTATGCTGAGGTTCTGTGCAGTACTCCTGACCCAAGGCAAAAATCACATTGATTTTCTGAATGTTAAATGCTTCAATTTGGTCTGCTTTCATTTCCTTAGCAACACGATATGCCTTTTATATGTAGCATCCTCTGGGACACTGTATAGAAGATTTCTGTAAATTTCAAGAAGAACAAAAGAGCAGTCAGTGCAGACATCCCATAACCATGCTTGTATTAATTTATACCTACAAGTATCTCTACAGAAACTTTTAATCTTGCTTAAGTGGAACAAAAATGTTTTAGGCTGGTAAGGCAGGTGAAATGATTACAGAAGTGTTAGATAGTCCTAATATCTCACAGACGTAAAGTCTGTGAAGTTTAACGTAAGCCATATTCAACCTCTATTTTCTTCTGAAGTCTGCGTTTAAGTATTTCCCTGAGTATATCATTTATGTCCTGAGACTGAACTGTGATTTGACTACTTTAATACATATGGCCTTAACAACAGTTTTAACTAGGGTGACCAGATGTCCCGATTTTATAGGGACAGTCCCGATATTTGGGGATTTTTCTTTATATAGGCTCCTATTACCCCCAACCCCATCCCAATTTTTCACACTTGCTGTCTGGTCACCCTACAAAAAAACAAAGCTTACATGTAAACAATAAAAAGCTTTCTAGCCTGTATAAGACATGTCGTTAATTGAATACAGTGAATGAGCATGCAAATATTTAACTGCATGCATATTAATATTGTTTTTGTTTTAGTGTGTTATACAATACATACAAAGAAATATTGTCAAGGCATCACATAAATGAACTGCAAACAGTAGTAAACGCTATAGGGTTGGGTCCAAATGTGAAGGTTCCGAATATTATTCTCTTCTATCTATTAGCAAAGCTCAGATAATTCTTCACTCTATGGCCCCAATCTGATGCACATGTGCGGAGCGCCATTAACTCGAATGGAATTCTGTGTGGACATAAGGGTCTGTCTACATGGATAGGTCCTGATCCTACAAAGACTTTGCTTTATGCACTGTGAAATGTTTCACTGAAGTCAAACTACTCTCAGTGTGAAAAGTTAAGTACATGTCAGCTTTTAGAAGATAAGAGACTTAGATTGCAGGATCAGGGCCTATGTGTGGTGTGATTTATTTAAAAAAATGCTTTTATTTCTATTAAAATAATGAAAACAAAACAAGGAAGCCTCAGCAGCTCAGAACCAAAATTGCATAGGGGAAAAATTGGTAAAGAAGCACGTTTTAGTTTCAAGCTTCTAAAGATTATTCTAATTTACATTGAAAGAATGTTAAATTTTATGAAGAATATCTTGAATGTATTAACTTTGATTGTTATGATAAATTTAATGCCAATCTTTGGTCATTATTATGTGTGTGACTTAATTTAAAGCAGCTGCATTTTTTTTTTACATGCTCCATACTAGACAAGTCACACGGGGTATCTGTGCTTTTATATTTCAGATATGTCTCAGCTTAGTTCGGCTTTTGCATTATTTGGCTCACTCTCCGCTTGGCTCCGTGACGCTGTTGGATTTTCGCCCTCGACAGTTTGTGATTGTAGATGGAGAGCTGAAAGTGACAGATTTGGATGATGCCAGCATAGAAGAAAGCTCTTGTACCAGTAACCGTGACTGTTTTATAGAGTTTCCAGCAAGAAATTTCACTCTTCCCTGCTCTGTGGAGGGCCGATGTCGAAATATGAATGAAAAGAGGAATCTTTATAATGCGTACAGGTAGATGACCAGTTATCTAAGTAGATAAAGTGAATAAAATTTGACAAGAATTCTGTATAGTCATTTATAGCCATTGAGATCAATCGAAATGTTGGATCGGGCCTTTATAGACTAATAACTAAAACAATGAATAATGTGTGTTGTAAATATTTCATTAATAATAATACATAACATTAATATCTTGGAAGTACTTTGCAAACATTTGGTCTGATTCACCACTAAAGTCTGTGTTGGTATAACTCTATTGAAGTCAGTTACACAGTAAAGATTTATAGCAGTGAAAAACTGGGGTAATCTTATGGTGATTTGGGCACAATTACTACATTATTAATGAAATGATTCACACAACACCTCTATGATGTAGATTAATAAGTGTTATCATCCCCTTTTAAGTATGAGTCAACTGAGGCTGAGAAGTGAAATGACTTCAGAGCTGGGATTAGAATTCAGACAGTTCTGTCTTCTAGTTCTGTGCTCTGACCACTAACCCATACATCTCTCTCATTAGACCAGGCCTCTTTTCTGCTGATTATAAAACTCGCTGGTTCAGTTGTTTGATAGTCAAAAACCTGTAATGTCATTGTACTTCTTTAACGTAGACCACTGACAATCTGGAGAATAATCTCCCAGGGGTTATAATGAATCTTAATGTTTTTTTAAAAGCCATCACTGCTTTGTAGTTCTCTCCTTACAATTTACCCCAGGCTTCCTCACACCAACAAACCAATTGCTGTTCTTTGAATAGGCAGTGATTTGCCTGCTTCTTGCACTACACCCATCCATTCTTCAGTGCCTCCCCATTGAGGTCTGCATCCATAATTTGTGGTCGTGCCATGCACATGACAGATAGGTAATTGGGTTATTATGTCTTGTCAGTCAGAACACTGAAGAAAGTGTCTCGCTGAAATGTGTTTCTTAGAATTTTGTTTCTTAAGGTTTCTTCAGATTTACAACTGAGGAGTTTTACATGAGGGATTTATGTTTGTGGTCTTGGCTCTTCACTAACTCTGATCACTCAACTCACTCTTTGGGCCGAACACTGATCCCACGGAAACTTTACTATTGGCTTTCACAGCATCAAGAATTGATCCTTAATGCACTGCTTCTAATTGTGCTGTGGCTTGATGTTCAAGTGCGCTGGAGAGAGAGAGTGCTGTGGACTGATCCAGATAGGACGGTCTAGAGGGTCTCAAGGCAATGCCATAATGGTGTGCTCCTTTCTTAGGCTTCTCTTTCAAGTATCACATCACTCATTCCCTGCCAGGCCACAGCTAGAAGAGTCTTCTCCAGGGAGAGTCTTCTGCTTTTGTCCCAATGCACTTATCTGACCACACTGAAATGCATTCCACTACATGACTGTCATGTGCATTTGTGCAGTGCAATTTTTAGTGTGTTCTGCAAAATTTTCCATTTGCTTGGGTTAAAGATCCTTCTTAGTGAATTAGTTTTTGATTAGGGCCATTTTGCTGGTCTGGCTAGAAAAAAACATTTAATATTTTAGTGTGATTTTCAGCCATACACTGTCATACGCTCACTGAGGAAAGCTGTCTTTTTCTATCACCGTGGCTAATGTTTGAGAGAGTGCTATTGAACAATTCCAGCAGTTCTCAAACTGTGGGTTGGGACCCCAAAGTGGGTCACGACCCTGTTTTAATGGGTTCGCCAAGGGCTGGCATTTGCCTTGCTGGGGGCTTTGGTTTTGGCCCCCTGCCCAGGGCGGCAGGGCTCGGGTAGGCTCAGGCTTTGGTCCCCCCCTCCTGGGGTTGTGTAACAATTTTTGTTAGGAGTGGATCACGGTGCAATGAAGTTTGAGAATCCCTGAACTATTCCATCTGCTCATCAGTTTCTAAAGATCTGTTTTTACACTTTGAAAATCCTAGTGCTTTTAGCACCCACTATTGCTTATTATTATGCTCACATAATAGGTCTTTGTATGACAGCAGACCTGCACCATGGTAGGCTGCAGCCACCCTTATGAATGCATCTGCATGCTCACTCAGCAAGGACAAAACTACAATCTACTCGGTATAGATGACTAGGGTGATCTGGGAACTGGAAAACATGTATAGGGACACTGTGATGGCAGGTGACTGGCAGTACTACTTTTTGAAGCTTGGAAAAAGGGATTCTTGTCCATATCTGGTGCTACTTGGTAGTCCCAGCCAGCAGCACATTAACCAATGGTATAAATCTTCAGTCGTGTCTGAATTTATTAAAGCCACCCATGAGAAACATCACTGTGCCAGTCCCCTGGTTCCTTCTCAAGGTGGATTATTAGAGCTGAGAAAATATTACAAAAAAATTGTTGTGCAAGTATTGGCTTGGATGTTTAAATTATTTCCTTCAGTCATACATGCATCCTTTTGTGTACCCTCAAGATGCACATTTTAAACAGTGAGGGTAATGAACCATTGGAACCATTTACCAATAGGTTTGGTGAATTCTTCATTTACTAAACATTGTAAAAACAATATGGGATCTTTCTGTAGCTGAGATAGTCTAGTTCAAAGAAGAATTATATTCAAAGAAGTTCTGTGGCCTGTGTAATGCAGGTCAGACTGCTAGAAGCTCACAGTGGTCCCTTCTGGCCTTATAATCTACAAATCATGAATGCAGAGATGTTGCATAACTATCGGTAGTGGGGGGAGAGTACAATTTGAAGGTTCTTCTGGTGTTATACAGTGAGACTTAGGGCAGGGCATATAAACTCTGGCAGAAATCGGGGGTGGGGGGATGTAACTCTGCATCCCCCCCGCCCAAAGGTGCTTCTGCATGAATGTTCCAGTTTGAAAAAACAACAAGGAGTCCTTGTGGCACCTTAGAGACTAACAAGGTGTTAGTCTAACAAGGTGTTAGACTTATATTTGGGTATAAGCTTTCGTGGGCTAAAACCTACTTCATCAGATGCATCAGTGCCAGTTTGAGTTTCACTGGCACTGATGTTGATGCATTTCAAAGTCACATGTATGAGTACCGATGGATATGCATGAGTATTCATATCAAAATGTTTGCACACTCATTTAGTTGAGGATCAGAAACAATACTATGTGACTTTTCTGTCCAATTGTAACTATCCAACCCAGTCTGAAAAGCAAACTGTGACCTTCAAATACTTTCAAAGAGCTTCTAGTAATCAGTCACAATCCACTTATGGATTTTCCAGGTGCAGAAAATTTACCAGATGAATTCTTCATTGCTAATGATTTGCTTACCTTTAAAACACTATATGTATTTAGAGTGCTGCTTTTTATATAAAACACTAAGAAATCTTTTATAATAATCTTATTTGGGGATTTTGTAAGTATCCTTTTTAGAAGGGATGAATTTTACTCTTGTTTTAAAAAAAAAGTTAACATCTTCAGGTAATATTAATTGTATAAAGTAGAAGTATGTCAGCTGAATAGTCACAATACTGGCTCCTGTAGCTGACATTTGCCAATCAATAACTTGATTTTTTTTTAAAATTATGCTTATGTGAAACCTGCTTTATTCTCTCCAATGAATACGATTCACTACAGTTTCTCTGGCCGTGTGGGGAAGCTGTACTTTATAGGATAGACAAGGCAACTCTCTCAGTAAAATTTCCTATTTGTGTTACCATTCTGCTCATTACCTAATATTTATGTGTGATACTTTTGTTTATATTACCAGATCCTGAACTGTCCATCTTTATCTAATGTTCCCTCTGAAACAGGGTTTGTAGAGGTTAGTAATACCGGCTTAGCAATAGAAATTTAAAGGGGCACTGTGAAATTACTTCTATCTTTTAAATAATAATGGAGAAGTGAAATCAGCATACCTTTAATTACAAAAAAATTATTGCTGTGCCTGCTTTTCCAAATCCTTGATGTGTTTTTGTGAAGCCATCACCATTTAACTTGCATTACCAGTTAAATGTTTGCATTTCGGTATCATCAGACTCTGAGCACAGGGCAAGAGCCTTCACAACCAGATGCTTGTTTCAAGCTTGTGAGAAATTAGGCCGGAAATTGTAGAACCTGCTTTACTTTTTGTTTCCTTCATTTTACAGCAGTTTCCTCCCTAGGAAAAGCAATGCAAATTACCTGAATCCCTAGCAGGTTTTTTTTCAGTAGAGAATTTGCATTCAAACATGGAGTCCATTCAGGAACATCACGAATGCATGTTAATGATGACCCCACCATGGGAATATTGAAGATGTCCTGAATTTTGGTGGCATAGACTGATTCCCCCCTTGCCCCCGCTTCATCTTAAAGCCTAAAAATAATGCAGAACTGAAAAGGAAATAATTGGTGAAATAAAATAAGCATAAATCTGACCTGTATTTTTAAGGTTTTGAGGGGAAAAAACAAGACTTCAGAGTTTGACAGTGTCCCTTTAATAAAGTTTGTCCAAGTACAGACAGCTTTGCAAATAGTCACAATCCATAGGGCTTCACAGCAAATTTCTATGTTAATGGAACATTTACAGGTAGTTACAAGGCAGCCTTGTGTATAGCAGCTTAGTCTAGGTATGCCAGACAGCTGTGTGACTAGCCTCCGCTGTATATTTATTTGATTATAGAATATGATTATATTTCCTGAATAGGTCAAGGACTTGAGGAATAAAATTCTAATAGTTTATGTCGTTCAGTGGTTACTAGATCCTTGCCAACTTTATTTTAAAATATGGGTTACTTTTCCATTGCAGGTTTTTTTTTACATATCTTCTGCCACACAGTGCTCCATCCTCCTTAAGACCATTATTGGATATGATAGTCAATGCTACAGGTAATCCCACTGTAAATACGTGATACTGCCAAATGTCTCCCTTTTTCATATCACTGTAAACTTGAATGTTTGTTTGGGGGTGGATGTGGGGAAGGGTGCTACGTTTACATGTATTGCTTTAAGGCCAGATTCTGCTCTCACTTAGGGCATGTCTACACTGCAGCTGGAGGTGTAAGTTCCAGCCTGGGGAGATGTACCCATGCTAGCTTTGATTCAGTGAGCATGCTGAAAATTGCAGTGTAGATACTGGCTAGCCACCAGAGCATCTACCTAGTATCTCTGATGGGATTGTACTTCGGTGGCTAGCCTGAGTCGCTGCTCATGCCACTTTGGCTACACTGCTATTTTTAGGTGTTAGTTTGGGCAGAGCTAGCACATGCATGTCTACTTGATCTGGGAATTACACCTCTAGGTGAAGTGTAGATGTGCCCTTAGAATTAAATTCACTCCTGATCAGAGGAGCTAAGATGAGGCCTATATACCATTTAACTCTCTATTTTGAGGTCTTAAGTAGTATTTAAGTAGTATGTGCCTTGTCCTGGGCCCCAGCACAGGGATGAATTCCACCCTTACATAGATGCAGTTCCCACTGCAAGTCAATGGCAGTTTGACCAGAGCAGTATTTGACTCAGAATTTGGTCTCCTCTGCATGCAGATCTCAGGAGGAACAAGCCAGCCCACAGAGTGAAATTCATCCTGACCAAAGGGCTCATGCACAGCCCTCTGCAAAATGTTAGTCCCATGTTAAGGGATTCATTGGTGTGGAGGACCTTGAATGGGCCATCTCTACTGAGAGGAATTAGAACCACAGAGACAATTTATTGCATACATCTCCCAGATGACACTAGAGATTATTTTATGCTTCAGAATCCAGAGTAGACCATAAAATTATCTTTACCATAAAATGACATTCAGACAAGAGTAGCTTGAGTATGTCTTAACTGTACTTTTGATTTCACGCCGGAGGGGTTTTTTTCCTGCCTGGTCTTCAGTACATTTTATGGGGAGGTATATTTTGCCAGGCTATAAATAATTTCAAAGGGAATTCACTGGAAAGGAGTTTTCATCTCTTGTGGATAACCCATCCTATCATATTCAGACAGGACGCTGGCTGTCTCAGTACACTAGCTGCTCAGCTTTGGAGACTCGGGGTTAGGGCTTGACTCATCGCATACATGAACATCAATTTGGCAGTCACTTTGTAATGCCTGAAGTCCACATCACAAAAACATCACACAGTTTGGCACAACTGAATCTTGATCCTTTGGACCTTACTCAGGTATAATCCCTATTAATCCCAAATTCTTTGTCTAAATCACTGTTTTTCTGTACTATTAAAGGAGAACTCCACTGGGGAATAGATGAAACAGTGGCTCAGCTAGAAAGAGTTTTGCATTTATACAAGAGTGGCACATACCTACAGAACACTACACGGATGCCGAAAGCTGGTAAAGTATTCCTTTGACAAATGTAAAGCTATTGGCTCGATCTAGACTGTGAGGTGTGGAGGGGAGCAGAAATAAGGAGAAGAGACCAAAAAGGCCCCTGAAGTCATGGAAATTGAAGTCCACAGCAGGGCTTCCAGGTAGTCAGAGTTCCATGGGTACCACGGAAGGTACTAAGGCAGGTTGTTGGTGCCATGGAGAGCAGCCATCAACCACATCAAACTTGTGGGAAATCTGCAGTATAAATTCATGCTGAAAGGTGCATTGTGCCCAAACACTTATCTCCCAATCTGCATTTTGGAACCTCCCTGAGGTGGGAGTTTGGGGCAGGCCAGAGCAGGGAGCCCTGGAAGAGGGAGCCAATTTATCTCCATGCTAATATGCTAGCTCTGCATGGATATCCTAAGATTCATGGGATTTCCTTGCAGTTTCTGTATTGCAGGTGCTGCAGGTTAGAAGCATTAACCCTCCTACCTGCTCTGCAGGGGAATATCCCTGCAGCCTTCAGCTTGCAGCAGTGATAGGGTAACAAACGTTTACATGCTGAGGTTTTTCTTTTACATCTGAACAAAAATCTCTTGTATAGCACCATAAATGTATACAGTGCTTTTCAAACATACACTGTAGAAGAACACATTACCTTCTTTCAAATGTTACAATCTGTAATAGGTAAATGTTTTTGTTTGGTGGTCACACCACCAAAAAAAGATGCTGTGCAGAATTTTTCTTTTTGTAGGTGCAATATCCATGTCAGACTTTGAGCTGCTGGAATGTGATAAGAAAATATGATGGTTTTGCGGTACATGCATAGTAGACAGTGATGAGCTGCCAAAATATTAACAACTGGTTCCCTCCTCCTCATCCCACGAGGGGCTCATGCCCCCCCCCCGGGACTCCTACCCTATCCAATCCCCCATGTTCCTTGACAGATTTTCCCCCCCCCAGGACTCCTGCCCCATCCACCCCCCTTCCCTGTCCCCTGACTGCCCCCTGCCGCCCCATCCAACCCCTCCTGATGGCTCCCCCGGGACCCCTGCCCCATCCAACCACCCCTTCTGTCTGTCCCCTGACTGCCTCTGGAACCCCTGCCCCTGTCTTCCCCCCACTGCCCCATCCAACCCCTGCTCCTTCCTGACTGCCTTCCCCGGGACCCTTGCCTCCCTTCAATCCCCCTGTTCCCTGCCTTCTGACTGCCCCGACACTAAACCACCCCCCAACACACCTGCCCTCTATCCAACACCCCCTCCCTGCTCCCTGCCCCCTTACCGCGCTGCCTGGAGATGGGGGCAGGACCAGGGCCGGGGCTGGGCTGGGCTGCTCGGCCAGGGTTGGGACCGGAGCTGGGGTGCTCGGCTGGGGCCAGAGTCAGGGCGCCCAGCTGGCTGGGACCGAGGTTGGGCCGGAGCTGTGCCGCCCGGCCGGCTGGGCCCAGGGGCCGGTTGGGGCCGGGCCACCCGGTCGGGGCCGGGGCCGGGCCGCCGGGGCCACCGGGCCGGGGCCGTGCCCTCGCCGCCCGGCCGGGGCTGCGCCGCCCGGCCACGGGGTCGGGGCTGGGGCTGGGCCGGTGCCGCGCCGCCCGGCCACGGGGTCGGGGTCGGGGTCCGGGCTGGAGCCATGCGGCGGCTGGAGCCCTCCTCGCGCCCCCACCCCCGCCCCCCTGCTCCAGCTCACCTGCGGGAAGCCGCTGCTTCCTTCTCAGCCCTCCCAGGCTTCCCGTGCGAACAGCTGATTTGCGGGAAGCCGGGGAGGGGGAGGAGAAGCCGGGGGAGGGTTCAGGGGAGGAGGCAGAGGCGGAGTGAGGTGAGCTGGGGCCGGGGGAAGGGCAGGGAGCTGCTGGGGCTTTTGTTAAATTTAAAAGCCCTTTTCGATCCAGTTTCTCCCTCATGGGACAACCGGTTCTAAAAGGGCTTCTAAATTTAACCGGTTCCCGCGAACCGGTGGGAACCGGCTCCAGCTCACCACTGATAGTAGAGAGAAAGAGATGGCTGATAAATGAAGATGGATTTAGGGTAAAGGATTTTAAAAGTTCAGTAAAGCATTTCCCTTGTGATAGACTCATGAGTCAAATTTATTCCTGGTGTAACTCCGCTGACTTTAGTGGACTCTGACCCCAGGGATGAATTTGGCCCACTAATCACAAATAATTCAATATTTATTTTGTTGTAAAATTGGCAAGAAAATTGTTACAGGTGTTCATTTAACTTTCTAATGTTCAGATTTTCATCACGGTCTTTGCTGAGTGATACCTGTCAACACAGTCAAATCATTCTCAGCAGCACAATCAACAGTACAAACACATCCTTTGTTGAGGAAGTGCCAGGAAGGTTGAGGTTTTTCTGTGATGCTGGCTGATTCCAGATTTAGCTGCCATGTCAGGACAATATGAGGTTTTGAATTTTAAAGGCTGTCCTGCTTATAAAGAATTGCTGGGAGAAAACCCAAGACAGTGATGCTAGATGTAACAGTGCAAGGCTTCAGTGATATGGAGCAAACCTGCACTCACATTAGGCTTCTGTATTTCATATGTGGTTTAGTTATGTATAATCCTGAATAACTGTGGCTCAGATTCTGCTACCCTTACTCAAGTTGGCTAGTGCCTTTGTTTGCAAGCAGTCCCATTAACTTTTACGAAACTGCTCAAGGAGCAAAGTACTACTCAGCATGAGTAAAGGTTATAGAAATTGCCCTGTGTAACTGCACATAGAGCATGTGAGTACAGTTTTATGCAATTCTATTAAAATTCTAATTTAATGTAACATTGAGGTTCTTTAAATTATTTTATGTGAGGATTCAGCCAATGGCAATCAAGAGAAATCAAATATCCTCACAGAAATTACACTGAAGCAAGACCTTGTTGACTTATGGGTAAATATTCGTACTTGGATACCATATCTTCAGAATGCATGGGCCTGTTTCTCATTTGCACTAAGGCCATTTTACACCACTAGAGTCATGTAAAAGGCCCTTAAAGTGGGTGTGTATATATAATGTATTCGTATTTTAAGGCCCCTTTATCCTATGGTGACCAGATAGCAAGCATGAAAAATTGGGACACTTTTTTGGGGATAGGGGGAGTATAGTTGCACATACAAGAAAAAGTCCCTAATATTGGGACATTGGGTAACCCTACTTTATCCTCCCAGAGGCCTCAGTGCAGATGAATGTAATCAGGTCCCATGTGTCCACTTATATTCTTCCTTCTCCACACAGGCTCCTCTCTCTCAAGATTTCACTTTTAGCACATGACGACTCACTTTTTTTTAAAACTCTCAATCCAAAGATGATTTACCAATGGTGACATTCTCCTGATGGCGCAGTGAAGCTGCAAGGCAGGGTGTGATGGGAGGGGAGGATTGGGTGCTCAGGAGAACAGCCAAATGCTGGTCCAGCACACAAGGCAACACTACTCCCTAGCCATGCTAGGGCCACAGACTAAGTAGTTTGGGCCACTGGGCCACATAATAACTCTTGCAGGGGGTGGGGGTGGGGGTGGGGGGATGGATACTGTTCCAACCCATCAGTTCAGCAGCCGCAGAGGCAGTAGAAATCACAAAAGCAGTTATACTCCCATGTTCTGGCCCTGCCTGGGCCGGGGATAGAGATTTCACCTCCCTAATCCCCTGCATTTTATGTGGATGAGACAAATTTCACCTTAAAACACCACTGAAAATGTTGTCTGTGGAAAGACCAAGAAACCAGCAGCACTTTCACAGGACACTGTATAACTCTCTCCCAAGGCAAGGGAAAAATATTTTTTTAAGTTGTGGCTTGTTTGTTCTTTTTCTGTCATGTTCTATAATATAGTGAGAGGGGGAGGAGGCTATTTGTCAGATGCTGGACTGATTTAGGTTTGGGCTAGGGATTGTGGTTTGGGTTCGAGGCTGAATTGGAACTAGGCTTTGGTTTCAGGTTAAAATGAGGCAAAAGCTTACAAGGTTGTTTTCATTAGATTTCGGTCTAAATGATGGAAATCTCATCAGGTGCCCTGGTCTCACAAGATTTCCACCATCCTGAATAATGGAAATCTCAAGAAATTAACTGCTCATGTGACATTACCTCCATTTTGGGCTGCAGTCTCACCAATTAACTGTTACCAACAGATTCCTGCTGCATCCGAAAGAGACCTAGAAAATAAGCCTGTTCTGGTATAGAATTTATACTGAAACCAAAGCCACAATAGTAGGTTCAGATCCAGGAACTGCAAGCGATCTGTCTCTCTTTTTTTTTTTTTAAAAGGAACATTAGAAGGTTCAACTCATGGTACTTCATAATTTGATTTAGATCTAGAAACTCGGAGTTATCCATTGTCTTTAATAGAGAGTTGTAAATCCTGACAAGAAGCGATGGTGATTTCTGAAAAGGGACTTAGGGAAAAAGCTGAAATCTGACCTGTCATGAAACAGATTTCTCTATCTGAGCCTATGTTTTTGCAAGGACACCCTTTTTAAGTGAGAAAGGTGATATTGACCATCCGTAGGAAAGTGACACTAGGAAAGTTCTTGTCAATCTGAGCCTGCCCATAAATTAAATTTAACAACATGAACCATGGTCATGTCACAGGAGGACTTAGGTCTTAAGCTTTCACTGTGTTTCAGCTGTAAAACATTTTACAGTGTTGTAAATTATATTATACTCTGGACTTTGCTTCTAAAGTACTGAAGCAAAGTAGAGAAGGGGTGGGGGAAGAAGTCCTTCAGTAGCCATGTAAGTTTTTTGTAATTGTAAATAACACAAAATTGTTATACAGGTGCTACAGTGTTTGGAATGACACTGTGTTCAAATGCTTTTATCTGTAATGGGGTATTAGTCTCTTCTTCTGAGAACATTGAACAATACGGAGCATACATTTCCTTGTGAAGATTTTTTTTCTAAAATGATAGCATTACTATAACCGCAAGAATACTATACTATACAAACCCATTGGATTTCATGGATGAAATTCCTTCCTCCTCGAAGTCTACAGCAAAACTCCCATTGACTTCAAGAGCGATGCTGATTTACACCAACTGAGGGTCTGGCTCTGGAGTTTTAGTCTAACCTCCCCAACCCAACCTTTCAGTGAATTCAGGAGTTACACAGAAATGTGAGAGGCACTACAGCTAGTAAATCCTGTATCTTTGTTATTCATTAAAGAAAATAGGTGACCCATTATTAAGTCTTGAGGGGTGG